>NC_057722.1:77861243-77904011 GCF_004010195.1 Chiloscyllium plagiosum | reverse complement strand
GCCTCGGAACACTTCAACCCCAGGGCATCAATGTGGATTTCAACAGCTTCCTCATTTCCCCTTCCCCCACCTCATCCTAGTTTCTAACCTCCAGCAAAACTGTCCCCTTGACTTGTCCGGACTTGTCCGACCTGCCCAGCTCCTTTTCCACCTATCCACTCCACCCTCTCCTCCCTGACCTATCACCTTCATCTCCTCCCCCACTGACCTATTGTACTCTATGCTACTCTATCCCCACCCCCACCTTCCTCTAGCTTATCTCTCCACGCTTCAGGCTCTCTGCCTTTATTCCTGAAGGGCTTTTGCCCGAAACGTCGATTTCGAAGCTCCTCGGATGCTGCCTGAATTGCTGTGCTCTTCCAGCACCTCTGATCCAGATGTCTGTCTGTAGAACAGACTCGGTTAAAAATCACACAAGACCAGGTTATAGACCAACCGATTTATTTGGAAGCACTAGCTTTCTGAGCGCTGCTCCTGCACCATGTGATTGGAGCAGCGCTCGAAAGCTAGTGCTTCCAAATAAACTTGTTGGACTATAATCTGGTCTTCTATGATATATTAACTTTGTCCACCCCAGTTCAACACCAGCTCCTCCAAATCATAATGGACTCCAACTGTTACCACTGTTTCTGTCTGCACAGATGATCTGCTGAGTATCTCCAGCATTCTGTGTTCTTTTTTATATTCGATTGCTCTTTTGTCTCGCCCTCGGTCACTGAGGCCCATGTTGGTGATGACTCTGCTCCTCCCCTATAGACTGGAGATGGCAACTGAGGCTTCCTGGTCTGTAATACTGATGTAAACACACCCTTTACTCACTGTCCAAGGGGTCACTTTATAGAGGTTTATAAAATTACGAGGGGTGTGGTTAGGGCAAATAGTCAAGGGCTTTTCTCCAGAGTTGAGGAGCCCAAAACTAGAGATATGAGAGGGTAAGGTGAGAGGGTAAGATTTAAAAGGGCCCTAAGAGGCATCTTTTTCACACAGAGAGTGGTGCATGCATGGAATGAGCTGCCAGCGGAAGTGGTAGAGGCTGGTACAATTACAACATTTAAAAGGCATCTGGATGGGCGTATGAATAGAAAAGGTTTGAGGGGATATTGGTCAAATGCTGGCAAATGGGGCTGGATTAATTTAGGATATCTGGCCAGCATGGGCAAGTTGAACCATAGGGTTTGTTTCTGTCCTGTATATCTCTATGACTTACAAGTTGTAAGTTTGCTCATTGAGTGGGCAGGTTATTTTCAGACATTTTGTCACCATGTTGGGCAGCATCATCGGTGAGTGAGTTTTAGTAAGATTTGTAGCTCAGGTTGAAGTTCTGGATGTAAGTTTGCTTGCTGAGCTGGAAGGTTCATTTTCAGACATTTTGTCATCATACACTTATACAGCTAAATATCACCTATACAGTGTATTCAAAAAGAACAAGTATCCAATGAACACAGTCCACCAATTTCTCAGCAACAAACCCAAATAAGCAGACAAAACATGTCCAGAAACCCTAGCCATTCTCCCCTACATCAAAGACATCTTGAAAATAACTGCCAGACTACTCACACCTATTAGCATCATGGGAGCCCACAAACCCACCAACACACTAAAACAGCAGCTAATGAACTTGAAAGATCTGATACAGACAAGCAAAACTAATGTCATTTACAAAATACCGTGCAAGGACTGTAATTAAATACTACATTGGAGAAACAGACAGAAAACTAGCCACCAAGATACATGAACATTAATTAGCCGCAAAACAAATGACCCACTCTCACTAATATCCTTACATACAGATGAAGAAAGACACCACTTTGACTGGGACATCACATCCATCTTAGGACAAGCTAAATAGAGACACACACAAGAATTCCTAAATGCATAGCGTTCCAACCGGAACACTATCAACAAACATATCAACTTGGACCCCATTTACCACCCTCTGAGAAAAAGAACAGGAAATGACATCAACACAGGAACTGACATCACCACAGGAAATGACACCACCAATTCAAGGAAACCTAAACATATAAGCAGAAAGCAGGTCACTAACACCAGTGCTTCACTGAAGCCTCACTGATGATATTATCTAGTATGGTGATGAAAATGAACCTTCCAGCTCAGTGAGCAAACTTACATCCAGATCATCAGTGAGCCTCTGGTAAAGTGCTGATATTCTGTCCCACTTTGTACTTATGTGTCTTGGTCTCTTAAGGTGGGTGATATCATTTCTGGTTCTTTTTCTCAGAGATTGGTAAATGGGGTCCAAATCAATGTATTTATTGATGGACACCACTTTGACTGGGACAACATATCCATCCCAGTACAGGCTAAACAGAGACATGCATGGGAATTCCAAGAGGCCTGGCATTTAAACTGGAACTCCATCAATAAACACATTGATTTTATAAAGGACATGAGGGACATGGATAGGGTAAATAGACAAGGTCTTTTCCCTGGAGTGGGGGAGCCCAGAACTAGAAGGCATATGTTTAGGGTGAGAGGGAAAAATTTTAAAAAAGACCTAAGGGGAAACTTTTTCACGCAGGTGATGATGCGTGCATGGGATAAGCTGCCAGCGGAAGCGGTGGAAGCTGGTACAATTGCAATATTTAAGAGGCATCTGAATGGGTATATGAAAAGAAAGGTGCAAATGGACTGGGTGAATAATGTTGCTGGTGGATCCAAAGGAAGGGAATTCATGGAATGCTTATAGGATGGCTTTGTGAAACAGCTTGTGATGGAGCCCACAAGGGAGCAGGCTATTCTGGACTTAGTGCTATGTCATGAGCCTGACTTTATAAAAGATCTTAAAGGAAGGGAACATTTCAGAGGTAGCGATCATAATATGGTAGCGTTCAGTTTGCAGTTTGAAAGAGAAAAGGCAAAATCAGATATAATGGTGTTACAGTAGAGTAAAGGAAATTACAGGGGCATGAGAGAGGAACTGACAAAATCAACTTGAAGCAGAGCATAGTGGGGAAGACAGTAGAGCAACAATGGCAGAAGTTTCTGAGTGTAATTGAGGACACATACAGAGATTCACCCCAAAGAAAAGAAAGATTACATGGGGTGGGTGGAATTAGACAGCCATGGCTGACAAATGTATCATAGAAAACGAGAACGCCTATAAAGTGGCCAAGAGCACTGGGAAATCAGAAGACTGGGAAGACTACAAAAACAAACAGAGGATAATAGAGAAGTAAGGAAGGAGAGGATCAAATATGAAGGTAGGCTAGCCGGTAATATTAGAAATGATACTAAATGTTTCTTTCAATACATAAGAAACAAATGAGAGAGCAAAGTAGAAACTGGGCACTCCAAATTGATGCAGGAAGGCTCATGATAGGAGATAAGGAAATAGCTGAAGAACTTAATAAATACTTTGTGTCAGTCTTCACAGTGGAAGACATGAGTAATATCCCAACAATTAAGGAGAGTCAAGGGCAGAGTTGAGTATGGTAGCCGTTACAAAAGAGAAAGTGCTAGAAAAGCTAAAAGGTCTAAAAATTGATAAATCTCCGAGCCCGGATGGGATATATCCGAGAGCTCTGAGGGAGGTGGCTGAAGAAATAGCAGAGGCGTTGGTTGTAATCTTTCAAAAATCACTGGAGTCAGGGAAAGTCCGAGATGATTGGGAAATCGCTGTTATAACTGCCTTGTTCAAGAAAGGATCAAGACAAAAGATGGAAAATTATAGGCTGATTAGCCTAACCTCAGTTATTGGTAAAATTCTAGAATCCAGTATTAATGATGAGATTTCTAAATTCTTGGAAGTGCAGGGTCAGATTTAAACAAGTCAGCATGGATTTAGTAAAGGGAGGTCATGCCTGACAAACATGTTAGAATTCTTTGAAGAGGTAACAAGTTGGTTCGACCAGAGAAACCCAGTGAATGTTATCTACCTAGATTTCCAAAGGCATTTGATAAGGTGCCTCACAGGAGGCTGCTGAGTAAGGTGAGGGCCCATGGTGTTTGAGGTGAGCTACTGGCATGGATTGAGGATTTGACACAAGGCAGAGAGTTGGGATAAAAGGTTCTTTTTCGGAATGGCAGCCAGTGACAAGTGGTGTCCCGCAGGGTTCAGTGTTGGGGCTGATGCTGTTTACTTTATATATTAATGATCTGGATGAGGGGACTGGGGACATTCTGGCAAAGTTCACTGATGATACGAAGTTAGGTGGACAAGCAGGTAGTACTGAGGAGGTGGGGAGGCTGCAGAAAGATCTAGACAGTTTAGGAGAGTGGTCCAAGAAACGGCTGATGAAATTCAATGTCAGAAAATGTGAGGTCTTGCACTTTGGAAAAAAGAATACAGGCATGGACTATTTTTAAATGGTGAGAAAATTCATAAAGCCAAAGTACAAAGGGATCTGGGAGTGCTAGTCCAGGATTCTGTGACGGTTGACTTGCTGGTTGAGTCCGTGGTTAAGAAAGCAAATGTAATGACATTTATCTCAAGAAGGTTGGAATGTAAAACCTTCTTGAGACTTTATAAAGCTCTATTTATGCCCCATTTAGAATACTGTGTCCAATTCTGGGCCCCACACCTCAAGAAGGACGTACTGGCACTGGAGCATGTCCAGAGGAGATTCACACGGATGATCCCTGGAATGGTGGGCCTAACATACAATGAACAGCTGAGAATCCTGGGAATGTATTCATTAGAGTTTAGAAGGTTGAGGGGAGATCTAATAGAAACTTACAAGATAATGCATAGCTTAGAAAGGGTTGATGCTGGGAATGTGTTTAGGTGGGGACACTAGGATCCGTGGGCACAGCCTTAGAATTAGAGGGGCTCAGTTTAGAATGGAAATGAGGAAACATTTCTTCAGCCAGAGAGTGGTTGACCTGTGGAATTCATTGCCACGGAGCACAGTGGAGGCTGAGACGTTAAATGTCTTCAAGGCAGAGATTGATAAATTCTTGATCTCGCGAGGAATTAAGGGCTATGGGGTGAGTGTGGGTAAGTCGCATTGAAATGCCCATAAGAAATGATTGAATGATGGATTGGATTCGATGGGTTGAATGGCCTTACTTCCACTCCTATATCTTATGTCTTATGGTTTAGAGGGATATGGGCCAAGTGCTGGCAAATGGGACTGGATTAGGTTAGGATATCTGGTAGGCATGGACGAGTTGGACCAAAGGATCTGTTTCCATGCTGTACATCTCTATGACTCTATTAACAATGAATGAAGTTAGAGATCTTGGAATTAAAAGCAGCTGTAGCAAACTGAATGTAACTTTGGATGAGTGACAAGAAACGGAGAAATGTTTAATGCGTATTTTTCAGCTTGGAGAAAAGTTTGTGGTGAAGTTCTCAAGGGGTCAGTGCTGGGACCCTTGCTTTTTCTGATTTATTCGGTCTGCCCTTGGCGCACAGGGCACAGTTTCAAAATTTGTGAATGAACAAAACTTGGAAACATCGTAAACTGTAAGATGAATAGTTTACAACTTCAAAAGGATACAGATGAGTTGGTACAGTTGGTAAGTCACAGATGAAGTTCAGTGTGAAGAAATATGAGGTGATAGGTTTTGGGATCATGGAGAGAAAATATAAAGTATAGAGGACAAATCATTCTGAAGGGATCCAGGAGCAGAGGAACCTGGGTGTGTAAATGATGCAGTACCTGTGAGTTTCCACTAGATGTTACAATATCCATTGTAAATAGTACTGTATCCACATACTTACATAGTTACATAGACAAGAATAAGTATAGGAATGCAATAACAGAGGCTAGCAGTATTGCAATTGAGAGTCTTCTTTTGTGTACTGACAACTAATGAAATGTCAAACCTAATTAATTTAGTTTTATTTGATAAATATATCAATCCTTTCACCTTCTCCGATCCTTGGTCTGATGAGTCATATGTATTTATATAGAAGGTGGAATTAACATTTTCAACCTGTTGTTAGAAGGCACAACATAATGGCCTAGGAATGTCTCGGTCCCCTGATTCTCTTTTCATCCAGAATGAGTAATGTGCTCTCCAACCAGGATCTAATGTATCCCGTTGTCTCAACCATCAACTGCTCCACTAGCCCATCAAATAGCGAGCAAATGGGACTTGGATTTGAACTGATGTTTGTGTACTGTGGTACTTCCATGATTGGAATTATTTCTTGTGTTTGTTGATCTTCATTTTATTGCAATCACTTAATGATATGTTTTATTTTTTAATGTTTCACACATAATTTTACACAAATGGGAAAATCCTTTCTGCTTACGTCTTTTAAAATATTTTTGATTATCAGGTTTGCTGCAGCTATTAAGTGACTCTTGTATAGATATTTCAAGAGATGAATGAAACTTTTTCAGAGTTGAAACATTTCTCACGGGGGCCATGCATTTAAGGTGAGGGGGGGAAGTGCAAAAGTGATGTGAGAGACGAGCTTTTTTACACAGAGTGGTAGGAGTCTGGAATGCACTGCCAGGGGTAATGGTGGAGGCAGATATGATAGGGACTTTTAGATAAGCACATGAATTTGGAAGAAATGGAGGGATATGGTTCAAGGGCAGGCAGAAGGGATAAGTTTAATTTGGTGTCATGTTTGGCACAACATCAGATGCTGAAGGGCCCAAGACTGTGCTGTACTGATCTATGTTCTAGGTGTCAATAAGCAAGGAGTGTAGTTTTAAGATAAAGGAGCAGGAGGGATTTGAGGAAAAAAAATTCACCCAGAAGGATGTGGGTATCTGGAACCCACTGCCTAAAAGAGTGAGTAGAGATAGGAAGCCTTAAATACATTTAGAAATATTTAAATGAGCACTTGAAATGCTAGTGCATACAAGACTATGGGCCAAGTGCTGAAAAATGGATTTAGAATAGATGGATGTTTGATAACTTGTGCAGAAATTATAGTCAATGGCCTTCTTTTCATGCTATTACAAACTCTATGACTCTAAAACAGAAAATGCTGGAGAAACTCAAGAGGTCTTGAGCATCAACAGAGAAAGAAACAATTAACTTTTCCAGTCCCACGTGACTGTTGGGAATTGGCATTTCAAATCTTTTTCCAAAGAAGAGTAAACTTTAGATCCCTCTCCACTGGTGCTACCAAGCCTGCTGAGTTTCTCTAGCATTTTGGTTTTGGTTTTGAAGGAACGTAACATAAAGAATTTGTTGTGGGTGCCTGGCATACAAGAGAAGTATATGATCTTTATTATGGAATGCTGGGGGGAGATGTGGCATCTCTTCTATTCGCTTGAAATATCAGCACATGGAGCACTGGGGTTTCTCAGCCATTCAAGTCTTGGACACTTATGGGGCTGCCAGAAGATCCATTGAAATGTTGGTGTTGATTCAGATACAAAATTCATAGGGTCTGCCGTGCCCTGGTGGTATTACCACTGGACTGTTACTCGAGACCCATGTATTGTTCTGGGATCCTGGGTTCAAATTTCACTGTGACAGATTGTGGAATTTGAGTTAAATAAAAATCTGAAATCTAATGATGACCATGAATCCATCGCTGATTGTCGATAAAACCCATCTGAATTCTGACTCTCCTTTAGAGAAGGAAACTGCTGTATTTACCTGGCTTGGCCTACAGATGATTCCAGATGAAAGTGGGTACTGCAGATGCTGGAGATATAGAGTCAAGAAAGGCACAGCAGTTAGGCAGCTTCCAAGAAGCAGGAAAATCGATGTTTCTGGCAAAAGCCCTTCATGATGTCGATTTTCCTGCTGTCTGACCTGCTGTGCTTTTCCAGCACTACTCTAATCTTGACTCTACATATGATTCCAGTCCCACAGCAATGTAGTTGCTCTCTGGGCAATTAGGGAATGAGCAATAAATACTGGTCTAGTGAACAATACCCTCATCCCATGAACGAATAAAAAAAGTAAGCAGTAGTTCTCCATCACAAAAATAAAACAAAGAATTGCAGATGCTGTAAATCAGATACAAAAATAGAAATTGCTAGAGAAACACAGCAGGTCTGGCAGCATCTGTAGAGAGAGAAAGCAGAGGTAAGCTTTTCAGTGACAGTTCTATTGAAGACACAGCAGACCTGAGACATTAACTCTGCTTTCTCCCCCCAGATGCTGCCAGACCTGCTGAGTTCCTCCAGCAATTTCTGTTTTGGACCCATCTTTAGGACTCTTGCTTTCTGTTTGTGTTTTTCAATCGTGAACCTGCCGGGCCTTTCCGAAACATTTTGTTTCTAAGGCTCACGTTTTTTTTGGCGGTGTGGTGCGGTTTTGCTTCCGGTTCTTTAGTGGGGAAGCCGGGTTGAGGCTGAGAGGCAGGCTCCCGGCTGCGGGGTAAAAACAATGACTGCAGATGCTGAAAACCAGATTCTGGATCAGTGGTGCTGGAAGAGCACAGCAATTCAGGCAGCATCCGAGGACAGGCAAAATCGACGTTTCGGGCAAAAGCCCTTCATCAGGAATAAAGGCAGAGAGCCTGAAGCGTGGACTTTTGCCCGAAACGTCAATTTTGCCTGTCCTCGGATGCTGCATGAATTGCTGTGCTCTTCCAGCACCACTGATCCAGGCTCCCGGCCTCGACAATCACCGCCTCTCTCAGCGGGCGCGTCCTTGGTCGGCCATGGCAACCGTCCTTCACGAGCTCTGCTCACGTCACTTGCTCCGCCCACTTACCTGTCGCCCTGCCTCCTTCCCTCGGGCACTCGAGCCCCATTGGCGGGTGCCTTTGATGGACGTGCACGGAGGGAGCACCTGGAGCAGGGGGCGGGACATAAAGCTGACAATAGCGGTGGAGCCGGGACGACGCTCTTACTGTGTTTCTGCACCAGCCTTCCCTCCACCTGCTTTCGGGAGCCGAGCTACCTCCACACAGTGAGTCCCAGTCCATTCTGCCAACGTTTCTGTGCTGCAAAAGTTCCAGAATCGCTTGCCGCTTGAGTTAAGGCGCCGGCTGGGTATTAGTTTTAGCGGACGCACCAAATTGACGATTGTTCCCATAAAACTTTTCTCTTTTGGTCTTGTGCCGATAGTTCGGATCTAACTTGAGAGGCGGTTCCCAAACCTGTAAGTGTTTTGCGGCAGCTTCAATTGAAGCCGTTTGAGGGCGATTATTTGCATTAAAATAGTGTGCATCTAAGATCCTGGACTCTGTTTGGCAAGTCTAAGGCCAATCCTTTTTGGACAGGAATCCTATTTAATGACGGGTTTATTGTATATGAAATGAATTTATGGTTGTTTACTCTTGTTTCACCGAACAGCTTTTTTTTTAAAAAAAATTTAGTTTTTCCTGGAAACTTACTGGGAAAAATAGTCTATAAAGGTTTGAGTTAATCGCAGTGTTTTGTTTTGTCACCGGTGATATTGAGAAAAAAACATTGCGCGTGTAAATGTACATTTTGCAAGGAGATCTAATCATTTTCGAAGCGATACAAAGCTCTTACAGCGAAAATTAGACGCTGTGGTTAATCCCCCGCCAGCCCAAGTTTTAAAAGTTTTATTTCTCAGAACAGTGAGAAAGCGTCCTTGAGGAGTGGCATTTACCTTTCTGAGAACAGCGCGCTCATTTTCGTTAAAATCTAATGTGGTAAATTCCCGATTAAGTTTACACCCAAGTGTCTAAAAGTCCTATGGGCACGAAGCATCAAACTAGTGTTTAACGGTTAAATGCAATTATTGCCTAATGCGTGTCTGACAATGCTGGACAGCATCCATATGCCAAGGAGCAGCGTGGCAGCTTTGGAACTACATGGAGTGGATGGACTTCAGCTTGCAATTTGCCTCAACTGAACTGAGTTTTAGTTTTTTTTGCTGTGTTCAGGTGGGCAGAGGGGGCGGTAGAGGCAGGAGCTATTATGATAGAGGAAACTTTGGCCCTGTCCGGGGGGGGGCAAAAACATTTTGATTTGCTACAAAGCAGTTTTGTTTTCCAACAAGTAGAGCTTTTGTATTTAATCAAGCCTGATCTTTCCTATCGCTCTGGCTTGTACTATATACATTTTCTTGATGTGCCCTATGAAATACTGAAAATTGATATGTTTCACATGTTCCCAGTTATAGCCAAGTGGGAGATTCTGTGAATCTTTGAATTTTGTAAGTATCCGTTGTGCCCTATGATCAACTTAAGTAATCAGATCAGTACTGTGTTTTTGAGTATTTAAGCCTTAAGATTTGCCAAATCATTTTCTTTTTTGCTTCTCCACCAATAAGCTCCATTTTTACTTAAGTGTAATGTTGAGCCAGCTATATTGCTAACAGAATCCACTCCAAAGAGTTCACAGGCTGGCCACTGAATAAAGTTATACCGCACGAGGTCGTCTCCTAGAATGTAAATGTTATTGAAGTGGTCTTACTATTATCAGATGTACCAAGATGCTCATTGATGTAATTTTGTACTCTTTTATATCTGTGACTATTATAAACTGAAGTACTTGAAACATTGTCGAATTGATAGAACCTATATTTTCAGCTATTTAGAGTAGCCATTTACATCAGCAATTAACTTGCATTTCGGTAGTATCCTGAATGGAGTGAACGTCTCGGGCTTCACAGAGTATTTTATTAGGACAGATGACCAAAAGGTTTGCCAAAGAGAGAGATTTTAAGGAATCTCTTAAAGAAGGAGAATGAGACAGAGAGGTTTAATAAAGGAATTTCCGAGTTTAGAATGCAGACACTGAAGGTGTCGCTACTATTGATGTATCAGTTGAAAATAAGGCTGCATAAGATGACAGAATTAGTGGAGTGAGATTTAAAGGATTGTATGGCTGGCAAAGATTATAAAAATAGGAAGAAATGAAGCTGTGGAAGGATTTAAAACGAAGATAAACTAGTGTAGATGAATGAGCCTATGCTTATGATGGTGAACAGAACCTGAAATGAGTTATGGTGTGGACTGCGTGACTGCTTTATTTAGAGCGAAAGATGGGAGGCTAATCTGATGTTAAAATAATAAACATGGATCAATGTTGCAAATAGCATTTTACTTCCGATATGCCATTAGCTATGTGCTTTTTCCCTCCTCAATCAGCTGATATGCATATTATTTCAGTAAGCACTGTATTTTCATGATTTGACATTGTACATGGGAGTTGTCCTCAAAACTGTGTCAAAGCAATCAAGTGGACTGGAATAGTCAGAGTCAGAACTTACTTGACGGCATAAATTTCTCAAGCCATTTGTCTGGTGTTAGTTGAATAATTTACACTTAACACCAATAATGAATAGCAAGTGGAAGTCTCGAGTGATACTGGGTGTTGCCTCATTTTTGTGCACCTACATCTGCAGACACTCAATTGCGAGTAAGTGGAATTGACTGCACTCTGTATTTGTGCAGTCTATGTATGTAGCTTTACCATGTAAGGGCTGGCAAACTGAGGCAGAATGAACCTGATTACCACTGGTGGGTACTATGCTGTTGTTCCTCATTGAGGTTTACTCCAACACGCAATGGGTCAAGATTCGCACACTGAGTTTTGAAATAGGATGATACCAGGTGCAGCAATTCAAAGTAGACCAAGGACGTGCAGAGAAATGGAAAATTGAGTTGGCCACCATTCAAAACTTTACTCTGAGCATTGCTGGTTTGATTTTCTGCACACTGTTAAAAATCGCACAACACCAGGTTATAGTCCAATACAATTATTTGAAAGCACCAGCTTTTGAGGTGCTGCCTCTTTGTCAGGTGGTTGCACCTCATGATGAAGCAGTGCCTCAAAAGCTAGTGCTTCCAAATAAACCCATTGGACTTTAAACTGTTGTTCTCTGATTTTTAATTTTGTCCACCCCAGTCCATCACAGCACCTCCAAATCATTTCAGCACACTGATAACCTCGCACCGTTAAACAGTATCATGGAATAGCGGGGTCAGATTGAAAACTCTTCCAATGGGGAATAGAGCCCCTTTATGCTTCAGAGATATAATCAAGAGGTGTAACTGAGATATGGGGATGAATTGTTGAAAGAGGAATTACATGTAAAGTTCTAAGCTATTGGTTTTAAAGGTCATAGAATAAATTCTGCAGGATGCTTGTATATCATTGAGCATGACACAACTGAAATGAAGCTTGGGATTAATTTTCTTCTGTCTCTTTCAGTGAATGAACAGGTTGAAAACATCCCATTCAGATACTGCCACTTCTATTTAAAACTGCTTTTTGTTCTCAGTTTTCTAAAACATTGATTATGAATGAAATATTTTAAATTTCGAAAGGGAAATCTTTTCTATGCTATAGCCTAATTTGAAACATTGGAAACGCATTTTAAAATAGTAGATTTCATGGATATTCAACCTATTCTCAAGAAGTTGAATCTTCCATGTTTTCAAAGAAGAAAAAATATTTTCTAACTCATTCAAATGGTAATATGTAGGAATCTATAACTGTGCTGTATTTATTTTCTGCCAGCCTTTCATTGTTCAGTATCCTGAGGAGGTTAGCATTCATGAATGAGATTTGACTCCTCTTGGAATCAAGATCTGCAAAGGAAGTCCTCAGCTAATCTAACTGAGGCAAGATCGGACCAGTGCTAATAAAGAATCATTTAGGAAATTCTGCTGAATTTAACAGCAGGACTTCATTGTAACCTTTTAATCGGTCCATTGCCATTTCAGCAGGAAAACAAGCAGTAGAAAGACACAGCCACAGTTTGTCAAAAGCTGTCCCCAGATATTAGAATAATACTATGGATTTGGGGGAGTGAGGGTGGAGCTGGCAGTTGTCATAGCCAGGTAGTCATGCATGAGGTTAGCAAAGATTGAGGCTTGAGACTTTTTACTCAATGTCATGATTCTGTGGAGTTCACTACCTTATCGTGCAGTGGATACTGAGATGCTGAATCAATTTAAGGAGAGAGATCTATTTTTTAAAATTTAGTTAGTAATGGGTTAATGAGTTATTGAGACTGGGCAGGAAAGTGGAGTTGAAGCAGATATGAGATCAGCCATAATTGTCTCAAATGGCACAGCAGCCTCAAGAGGCTGAATTGGACTCCTGCTTCCAGTTCTTTTATGTTTGTACATTTTTATGATTATTATGATGTGGCTAGGTGGGATTGGTATGTTCAAGCCAGACAGTTTGGATCAGATCTTTGACTCTGTTAGGATCCAGTCCCAAATTGGGATACAGTTCACCACTCTGGTTGAAAGACTCACCAGATTCAGCTGATTGTGATTGCAGGCTAACTATTTACTTGAGGGCCATTTCTGTCTCCATTTTGCCAACAAGTTTCCTGAGATTTGCTTAAATTATCACAGGTGACTCCAATGCACTGGGAATTCAAATTAAATATCAAATGTAGTGTCACCTGTCCAAGACAGGACGTCTGTATGTCATACAACATGCTGCTGAAAAAATAAATGTTGAGGCATGTGTGCAATGAGTTGGGTACATGTTTCCCAGTTTTAAATTCTAACACCCAAGTTATCAACCTTATCCCCTTATTGTGGAAGATTAATGCTGAACTTATTGTTTCCTCAGTCGGTCCTTGAGCAAGGTATTATCATTGGCAGACCTTCCATTAGTTTGAAATTTTTTTTTCCACGTGTAGTCCAGTGCATCAGATGAAATGATATTACAGCTTTTTAGCAAACCAGTGGTTGGTGTGTCACAACATAATAAGTGGCAGATCTGAATTTACACCACTAACCAAACTGAGTTATAAGTGTTTCTATAATTGCAATTGAAAGGAAACTAGATCACTAAACATGATTGATTTTCATTTTAATATTGATCCAATTGATTTAAAACAATCTAATCAGGTTTATATGTTAGATGGGGATACACAAACATAAAAGATCAGTCCGTAGAATATAGAACGATACTGTGCAGAACAGGCCCTTCGGCCTCTATGTTGCACCAACTTGTGAACTATTCTCAGCTTGTCCCCCTACACTATCCCATCATCATTGTGCTTCTCCAAAGATTGTTTAAATCTCCCTAATGTGGCTGAGTTGACTACATTGGCTGATAGGGCATTACCACTCTGAGTAAAGAACCTGCCTCTGACATCTGTCTTAAATCTATCATCCCTCAATTTGTAGTTATGCCCCCTCGTGCAAGCTGACGTCATCATCCGAGGAAAAAGACTTTCACTGTCTACCCTATCTAATCCTCTGATCATCTTGTATGTCTGTATCAAATCCCCTCTTCGCTTTCTTCTTTCCAATGAGAACAGACCCAAGTGTCTCCACCTTTCCTCATAAAACCTTCCCTCCAGACCAGGCAACATCCTAGTAAATCTTCTCTGTACCTTTTCCAATGCTTCCACATCCTTCCCGGAATATGGCGGCCAGAACTGTACACGATATTCCAAGTGTGGCCACACCAGTGTTTTGTATATTTGCAGCATGATATTGAGGCTCTGGCACTCAATCCCTCTACAAATGAAACCGAACACACCGTATTCCTTCTTAGCAGCACTATCAACCTGTAACAGTAACTTTGAGGGATCTACGTTCAGGGGCAGCATGGTGGCTCAGTGGTTAGCAGTGCTGCCTCACAGCACCAGAGACCCGGGTTCAATTCCCACCCCATGCAACTGTCTGTGGAGTTTGTACATTCTGTGTCTGCATGGGTTTCCTACGGGTGCTCTGGTTTTCTCCCACAGTCCAAAGATGTGCAGGTTAGGTGAATTGGCCATGCTAAATTGCCCGTAGTGTTAGGTGAAGGGGTAAATGTAGGGGAATGGGTCTGGGTGGGTTGCTCTTTGGAGGGTCGGTGTGGACTTGTTGGGCCAAAGGGCCTGTTTCCACACTGTAGGGAATCTCATCTGTGTACCTGGACTCCAAGATCCCCCTGCACATCTGCACTACCAAGAATCTTTCCATTGACCCAGCACTCTGCCTTCCTGTTATTCTTCCCAAAGTGCATCACCTCACATTTAGCTGCACTGAACTCCATTTGCCACCTCTCAGCCCAATTCTGCAGTTTATCCAAGTCCCCCTGCAACCTGTAACATTCTTCCACACTGTCCACTATTCCACTGACTTTAGTGTCATCTGCAAATTTACTAATTCATCCACCTATGCCTGCGTCTAAGTCATTCATAAAAATGGCAAACAGTAGTGGTCCCAAAGCAGATCCTTGTGGCACACCACTAGTAACTGGACTCCAGGCTGAATATTCTCTATCAACCACCACTTACTGCTTTCTTTCAGAAAGCCAGTTTCTAAAATAAGCTGCTAAATCACCTTCCATTCCATGCATCTGCATTTTCTCCAACAGCCTACCTTGTGGAACCGTATCAAAGGCTTTACTGAAGTCCATGTATACCACGTCAACTGCCCTACCCTCATCCACATGCTTGGTCACCTTCTCAAAAAACTCAGTGAGGTTTGTGAGATTCGACTTGCCCTTGACGAAACCATGTTGACTATCTGAAATCAAATTGTTGCTTGATAGATGATTAGAAATCTTATCTCTTACAATCCTTTCCAAAACCTTTCCTACAACAGAAGTAAGGCTCACTGGTCTATAATTACCTGGGTCATCTCTATTGCGCTTCTTTTAACAAGGGCACAACATTTGCAATCCTCCAGTCCTCTGGTACTAAACCTGTAGACAATGATGACTCCAAGATCAAAGCCAAAGACTCTGCTATCCCCTCCCTAGCTTCTCAAAGAATCCTCAGATAAATCTCAGATAAATCCCATCTGGGCCAAGGGACTTGTCTACTTTCACTCCTTCTCGAATTGATAACACCTGTTCGTAACTAACCTCGATCCTTTCTTGTCTAATATCTCATACCTCATTCTTCTCCTCTGCAAAATTCTTCTTTTCCTGAGTGAACACTGATGAGAAATATTTGTTTAGCACCTCCCCAATCTCCACAGGGTCCCCTTTCAACTTCCTATTTCTGTCTTTGGCCCTATTCCTACCCTAGTCATCCTTTTTATTCCTCACATGCCTATAGAAAGCTTTAGGGTTCTCCTTTATTCTATTTGCTAAAGACTGCTCATGTCCTCTCTTTGCTCTTCTTAACTCTCTTTAAATCCTTCCGAGCTGATCTGTAACTCTCCATCGCCTCATCTGAACCATCTTGCCTCATCAATACATAAGCCTCCTTCTTCTTAACAAGAGATGCAATTTCTGTAGTAAACCACGGTTCCCTTACCTTATCACTTCCTCCCTGCCTGACAGGGACATACCCATCAAGGACACGCAGTATCTGTTCCTTAAACCAGCCCCACATTTCCATTGTCTGCATCCCCTGCATTTTGCTACCCCATTCTATGCATCCTAATTCTTGCCTAATTGCATTGTAATTGCCCTTGCCCCATCTATAACTCTTGACCTGTGGCATGTACCTATCCCTTTCTATCGCGAAACTAAACGTAACTGAATTATGGTCACTCTCTTCAAAGTGCTCACCTACAACTAAATCAAACACCTGGCCTGGTTTATTACCATGCATCAGATCCAGTGTGGCCTCCCCTCTTGTCGGCCCTTCGACATACTGTGTCAGGAAACCCTCCTGTACACATTGACAAAAACTGATCCATCCGACGTACTAGAGTTATAGCATTTGCAGTCAATGTTGGGGAAGTTAAAGTCCCCCACAATGACCACCCTGTTCCTTTCACTCCTACCCAGCATAATTTTGCCAATCCTCTCTTCCACCTCCCTGGAACTCTGTGGAGGTCTTTCAAAACAATTCTAAGCAGTGTGACCTCTCCCCTCCTGTTTCTAACCTCAGCCCACACTACCTCAGAGTAGATGAGTCCTTGTCAAAAGTTCCGTCAGCCACCGTTTTACTATCCTTCACGGTCAGCCACACCTTCTCCCCCCCCCTTTACCGCCTTGCCTGTTCTTAATGGAAGATCTAAACCTGGAACTTGCAACATCCATTCCTCACCCTGTTTCTATCCATGTCTCCGAAATGGCCACAATATCGAAGTCCCAGGTACCTATCCATGCTGCAAGATCACCTACAAAGAGCTCTGGTGAGATAATCGTTATTTGACATGTCTCCGAAATGGCCACAACATCGAAGTCCCAGGTACCTATCCGTGCTGCAAGATCACCTACAAAGAGCTCTGGTGAGATAATCGTTATTTGAGGTTATGAAGCACATAAACTGTATGTTATCTCAGAACTCAACACTAAGTCACTAGAATATGGTACCTGAATACCATACAAATGAGCAACTGAGTAATTGATTTGCTGATAAAACTATCTAGCTGAAATTCTGCATGGTCACAAATTCTCCTGCAATCAGCTTCCTGACTCTAAAGGAGCTGATGATCTCGACTTCAGCCTTAAACCTTTAAACATTGTCCAAGATCTGCATGATTAATAATCTTGCAGTGTGAGCAATTGGTGTATGAAGTTGTCATCAATTTAACTCCTGCTTTATATTGTGTTTCTATAAATGCATTGGAAAGGAAACTAGATGACTAAGCATGGTTAATCTTCACTTTGGTATTGATCAAAGTTTTCCAGTTTGGAATGGTAATGTAGATATTTTAGAGATAAAATGTGAATGGTTTCCAGGGAAAGTTGTGCAATAAGTTCAAGGACCATTGTTATTTGGTGCAGTGCCTTGTTACTTGGTAAATTGCATGTTCCTGTTTTATCTTTATGGTTTGGTATTTTTAAGTTTCTGTGATTTGAAAGTGCTGAGTACACTGTGAAAATATCATTGTAAATGACAAACTGATTCTTCATCTGGAAATAAATGTTTCTTGTAAATTGAATTTATTGAAGAGCATTCAAATAGTGCCTTTTTCATGTTTTAAATATATAAATGGTTCTAATATAAATAAGGATGTTGAGGAATATGGTGGGTGATTTCAAGTAAGGTGCAGATTAACCTTAATTTAATTGAATTAAAATACTCTAGATAACTTGGGAAAAAATGTTAAATTTGGAGTGGGCGGCATGGTGGCACATTGGTTAGCACTACTGCCTCACAGCGCCAGAGACCCGGGTTCAATTCTCGACTCGGGTGACTGACTGTGGGGAGTTTGCACGTTCTCGCCGTGTCTGTGTGTGGGTTTTCTCCGGGTGCTCCGGTTTCCTTCCGCAGTCCAAAAATATGCAGGTTAGGTGAATTGGCTGTGTTAAATTGCCCGTAGTGTTAGGGGCAGGGGTAAATGTAGGGGAATAGGTCTGGGTGGGTTGCACTTCGGCAGGTCGGTGTGGACTTGTTGGGCAGAAGGGTCTGTTTCCACACTGTAAGTAATCTAATATAATCTATAATTTTCAGCCATTTAAGCTTGCTGGTCAACCAGGAGATATCCAACTCTTGAAGTGGGTTTCCATGCAGTCGGTGGTATTTGTGCCACCGCATTCCTATAACAAAGGAGCAGCTCAAGTCAGATCTGACTAATGTGGCAGCTCTACAATACTAATTCTGCTAGTGTCTTTGCAATAGTAGGATGTGAAAGATGCTGAATTCAAATTGGTCTTGACTATTGCTTTATGATATTGCAAGATATTGCTGAAAGAAACATAAAGTTGAAGGTTATTGTCTTGCACGCAACAGGATTGAAATGCAAGAATATCAAATTTAGAACTGGAACAACAATTTGTATAGCATGAGAAGAGGGTGCTTAGTTGGTGTAGCAGGAACGCTTAACTTTGTCAGCTAACTGATTGATTTAAGTTCAAAATATGCAAGTTGACTTTAGTCAGGATTGTCATGGGACTGTGGCATGGTTTGGTTGACTCTTTTCTCAGTGAGAAAGATGGAATGTGGGACATGTTTCTTTTGCCTATAAGATGTTACAATAATCCATTACTGGTCACTTAGGTACCCATGAGCAGCTGATGTAACATATTTCAATCTCAAGCATGAAGCATATTTTGCATCCCACTAAGAGTATGTCCAGTTCCTCCCTAATGTTAGCTGGTGATTATCCAGTTTAAGGTGGAAAAAATACATCTATTTGGTTTCCTTCTGCATTATATCAATTTGAGAGATTGATTTGGATATGTGGTGGAATGCCAAGCTTCAGGCTCCATGGATTTTGCCAGAATAATATGACTCTGACAATCTAAGTACATAAATTGATATGGTCTCTTGCAATCACGGAGACTCTTGCTGGGTGGTAGTACAACTTTGGCATAAGAAGCATCTTTGGAATAGAAAATTGTAACTTAGCAAGGTCTAAGGGGACATAACCAGTGTTTGTTGTGGTGTTCACGATCGTCCAATTCTACAATACTTAACCTGCATGTTGCTGAAGGTTTTACAATTTTATTTCCAATAAAATGGCTGGTGTGTTCAAAATCTCTACTTAATATTTTCTTTCTAGCTGTTTGCAACTTTGGTGCCTTTTCACTCAAGTTATAACTTAGAATGCGGCTGAATGGTGTCACTTGTCAAAAGGTTGTATGTTCAGAGGATTGAACACAAATTGTAGACTGACAAAGATGCTGTATTGTCAAAGACTCTGCATTTTAGATGGGCAATTAAATTGATATGATGTTGGATGAATTCAAAAGCTTCCAGCTTTATTTCTTTCTGGACCAACCTCACTTGAACAAGTTACTTAATCACAGTTATTTCTTGGTGGGATTTTCCTGTGCACACATGATCTACACCTTTTCTACACCGCAACAGAAGTGCTTCTTTGACTATACAGCACAGTGGGATAGTTTGAGATTATGCAAGACACTATACAGGCACTACTTTTTCACCTGGATTTCTCAAGGCAAAGCAAAACACGTGAGCAAGTTGTTTGACATGCTTTGGGGAAAAAAAAACAAAGTTACCATTCAGAGCAAAGTAAATCTTTCGTCTGATTCATTATCATACTTTGGAAATGTATTTTAGTATGCATTGTAAAATAAGCCACATTGTTGTCAATTTTTTTTAATTTGAGTAAAACTATTAGTTGTTTTGCTAATATCTGGATCAGAGAATTCTTTAAATGTAACTAGTTCTGAATTGCAACAAATGTTACTGGTCAGAGATGCGGATGTTATGAACCAATGACATTCTTTAATGTTTTTCATTTCCTGTCCTTGAAGTATTGTGACCGATGAGCTGTTCCAATCTTGCTTTCCATTGTCCATTTTGATAGAGTAAATCTGTAGCAAGTACCTACTGCGACAGTTTTGTTTATTTCCGTAAAGCAATGCACTGTGGTAGTCAGTTGCTGGCACTTTCTAATTTACCTTCTCTCTCTCTCCCAAGCACAAGGGAATGGGAGAGTTGTTGGCCTTGAAATTAAGGATACAAACCTTTTTATCTTGTATATCATGAGTCTCTGCATATGCTGACTTCAGAGCTTAAAAATGTGTTGCTGGAAAAGCGCAGCAGGCTTATGCCCGAAACGTCGATTCTCCTTTGCTGCCTGACCTGCTGCGCTTTTCCAGCAACACATTTTTAAGCTCTGATCCCCAGCATCTGCAGTCCTCACTTTCTCCCATATGCTGACTTCAGTCAATTCTGTGCCTCCACCAATACCTCTAATGTATCTTTGTTGTCAGACTTCTTGCCCCATATCTAATTATGATTAAGCTACAATTTTCTTTTGGAAAGACTTGACCCTGTTGCAGGCTCCATGCCTTATAGAGTCCTATCCCCCTTTTTGATCATGTTGATTGAAACTCTTAATGACTTCAGTCTTCTAGCTGATTCCAGACTGTTTGTTTTTGTTTTCCCAAACCTCATCCTATTCAACATCAAATCTCGGATCGTTTTGGATAGAGGGCAGGGAAATTCCCAGAAGTCCTTGGAAAAATACATGGTATAGTCGCCCATAGTTGCACTTTTCACAGTGAGATTGGTGGAATGAGGTCAACAGCATAGAAACGTAGTCATCGAATCATCTAAAATGGAAACAGACCCTTTTGGTTGAACCAGTATTCTTTTGCCAAGGGGAAACTTTGGGGAAGACTGCAGAACTTTCACGTTAAAGGTTTTTGATAAGACATTTATTGCAGAAATTTATAGTTAAGATAGTCACAACACTCTTTTTTGAGTACAGCATATCAACTGAGTGAGAATTGAGTTTACTGCTTCCAATTTTTCATGCATAGGGTTAATGTCAATATTAAAATAGATGGTTTTACACCGTCATAGGAAGGGATGTATGATAATGTGGCAACTAGGATATGGTTCTCTCTATCAGCCTCAAGGGAGAGAGGGGAAAAGTGAAGTCTTTATCTGAAAATAATTAGTATTTATCATGCTGAAGTAAAAAGGTCATGTTTGACCCTGCATCAAGACATCTGCAATATAGATTGATACCTTTTTCCCAGACTCAACCACAATATAACTAATTCTGTCTAATTACTTGGTCAAATGTATTTTTGTTGCCTATTTTAAAGTGGAATCGAAAGCTCTCTCAATTGCTCTACTGGCTGAGACCATGAGTTGCTGGACCTCCATGATTAGAAAGCTCTGGGCTTGATGTCTGATCCAATCCAGTTGGCTAGCTACAGGGCAACAGGAGGGCTACAATTGATCTCAGTGCCTTGGATTTGGACAAAGAAAAATCATTCAGGGTTCCTGTTCCTGTTTACCATCCATTGAGTGAAGATGTTATTGCCTTGGGTTTTCCTCTGTCAAAGTCAATTGATAAAACTTTTCACTTGAAACAATTCGGATTTGTTTGGACTAAGTGGACACTTTTTTTTTCTATTGCAAATTCAATAAGTTATTTTGATTGTGACTAACCTGGTACAAAACTACATTAAGTCCTGAGAATTGTAAATAAAGAGTGGTAGAAGAAGTGTTACTATTGTAGTGGTGGATAGTATTGACAAATTATTCTTTTCCTGTGCTGGAAATTTGGAATAAAAACAGAAGTTGCTGCAAATTGGATCTGGCAGTAATTCTTGAGAGAGCAACACCGATAACATTTCGGTTCAATTACCTTTCATCAGAATTGATCCCTTACAGTTATTGAAGAACAGAAGAATTTAGGGTGCAGGTTCCCAGAATGTTAAAGGCAGCCTCTTGCATTTAGTTTTTTTAAGTGGGAGCTATATCTTGAGGTTGTTTGGATGTAGCTTAATTTTGTCAAATTACATTAGTGCACTGGGAGTCTCCTGGCTGACTTCCCTGATCTGGCAGACACTCATTTTAGAAATGATAATTGACTATCTTTTGTGGCTCATTGAGCAGAGAGAAGGGAGAAGATGCCAGGTGTTCCAACTTGGGTCACATTTCAGATGTAATACCTGGCAGCTGCCTGTCCTCCAACTGAGGTATGTGTGCAATTTACATGCTGAGGTAGTGGGTGATTTACAGTAGGCAGGATTGACTTTTTTTTTTAAAAGGGTCATGAATCAAACTGCTGGTTAGCAGCCTTATTTCATAGAAGGTTTGTTCAGACATAGTCCATGCTTTTAAGATCTAATGATTGTGGATTTTGCTACTTCTCCTCAGGCAGCCCCTTTGATCAAGGATGATTTGCGTCCATTCCAAATTGATGGGCTCTGAATTACTTGATTCTGGATCAGTGGTGCTGGAAGAGCACAGCAATTCAGGCAGCATCCGAGGCCTGTCCTCGGATGCTGCCTGAATTGCTGTGCTCTTCCAGCACCACTGATCCAGAATCTGGTTTCCAGCATCTGCAGTCATTGTTTTTACCTCTCTGAATTACTTGATAAATCTGAAGTGTCACCTCTTAAGTTCTGCTGCGTGTAGGGCAGGTAATGCTCGAAGGGTTGGGTAGGTAGGTTTGGAAGTTTGTGCATTCTTTTTGGCACCTCCAATTCACCCCTCTGTATTCCCAACAAAGTCTCTTGTGTCTTTGGGGTCTAGCTGAATAAGCCTTTCCCAATTTGGTCCCAAGAATTGGAGATTTTTTGCCCCTTTTTAAGGCTGTGAGAACATTTCCTAAGTATTGCTGCTGTCGTCTTCTGGAATCCCCTGCTGTGATCCGGTTTGAAGTAGAGTACTTAGTTGGGAAGTCCATTAGGCACACACATGATATGATCTGTCCTGCCAGTGAACTGATTGAGTGATTAGTTGGGGAAATTAGCTTGTTGCTATTGTACTGCCTTTCTCGCCACTGGATTTGGAGGATCTCGCCTGGCCACTACTGGTAGTATTCCTGTCACCTCTTGCAGTATTAGCTGTAAGGGGCAGGAGGTGGCTGTGCTGTGTTGTCTCTGGATCCAGAGGCTAATACTGTAGGGGCAAGGGTTTGAATCCCACCGTGGTAGATGGTGAGATTGGAATTCAGTTAATATATCTGAAATTTAGATATTTTTTAAAAAGCTCAGCTAATGGTAACCAGACATCATTGACAATTGTTTTTATTTTAACAAAAAAAGAGACTGGTTCATGAATTGCAGAAACTCTGCCACCTTTACATGTGACTCCTTACCCATGGAAATCTTATTGACTTGTAACTGCCATCAGAAATGGCTCCAGCCAGTCTCTGTTCCTGGGCAATTAAGGATGGAACACCTGTATCCCAAGACTGAAATACCAAGGAGCACTGGGATCACTGCAGCCCGGTTAACTATGATCTTCATCTCCGTTTGAGATCTAGACCTCTCATACTCTTTCCTTCAGTAAGTTGAAGGCTGAGCTGGCATGTTGGCGGTGCTGATAAGATTTGTTGACTGTGCCTGCCTTCATAGGGAAGAGGCTCATGTGATGTGGAAGGGGCTGTTGCTGTGTGTGGGAGCCGTTGTGCCATTATCTGGCCGGAAGAGCTGAAAATGTGTTGCTGGAAAAGCGCAGCAGGTCAGGCAGCATCCAGGGAACAGGAGACCGACGTTCCGGGCATAAGCCCTTCTTCAGGAGGGCTCCTCCTGAACAAGGGCTTATGCCCGAAACGTCGATTCTCCTGTTCCCTGGATGCTGCCTGACCTGCTGCGCTTTTCCAGCAACACATTTTCAGCTCTGATCTCCAGCATCTGCAGTCCTCACTTTCTCCTGGCCGGAAGAGGACCTGCTTTTCTTGGGGTTTGGCAGAAGGCCCATTTTGCTCCTAAGATTCAGAGGAGGTGTTGACACTGGCTTGCACCTCCGGTTTCGGAGTGAACACACATAGGTCTGACAGAGATTAACATTATCTTGGTTTTGGATTGAAGGTGACATAGGTTGAAAATTTTCCCATCTGTTCTGTTCATTATCTGTGTGTAACTTTCTAAAAGTAAAATACCATATTGCAATATGGAAAGTGGATCATATTTGTAATTTACTTTAATGTACTAAGAGTTGCCAGAAGCTGGTTAAAGACAATTATCATGGTCTGACTTGTAAATTCTGTAATGTATGGTCGCTTTCACACACCTTGATTGATTTTAGCTCTTGTTTTCCCATGGTGGGGCATGAGATGGAGAGAAGAAAGAAGAATATTTGAATAGCTTTCTTTTTATCAATCTATAAATGCTATCTTTGGCCAAACCTATTATGAATATCACATTGAAAGATTGGAAGGCATTAGGCACTTGAATCTTGCTGATGGTTAATGAGCACTAAGTATTACTGATATAAAATTAAGCAAATTGTGGACTAATGCACAAGACATTTGTACGTAGCTAGTCCACAGAATAGCACAAAGGTATATGAGTTAACTTTGCACAATTTAAGGGCAATAAAATAGTAAACTATTTGCATGGCAGAAATCGCCCTTTACATCATCATAGAATGAGTTTTGCAGCAGTTAAAATACCTTATGTTGAGCAATGTGATATACTGCTAAGTCAAGACACTTGTGGTAGTTGGAGGTCAGTTATCTCAGCTCCATGGCATCTCTACAGAAGTTCCTCAGGTATGTTTTATGAAGCATAAGAGATGTGTGTGAAAATGCTTTTTAATCGATTTGTTCAGATATGCTATGACATGTGTCTGGAGCAGGTGGGACTTTAACCTAGGTCGTCTTGGAGTTCCTTAGGGTAGTGTCCTAAGATCAACCACCTTCAGCTGCTTCATCAATGACTCCCCTCCATCATAAGGTCAGAAATGGAGATGTTCATTGTATGAACGACAATGTTCAGCATGATTTGAGACTGCTCGAATACTGATGCAGATTTTGTCTGAATACTGCAAGATCTGGAATCATCCAGTCTTGGGCTGAAAAGTGAAAACTAACATTCGCATCACAAATACCTGGCATTGACCATCTTTAATGAAAGGTAATCTGACCACAATCCTTTCACATTCAATGGTATGAACATCACTGAATCCCCACTATCAGCATTCAGTGGGTTAATGTTGTACAGAAACTGAACTGGACTAGCTGTTTAAATATAGCGGCTACAAGAGCAGGTCACAAGCAAAGAATATTGCAGCAAGTAACTCACCTCCAGTTTTCCAAAGCCTGTCCACCATCTACAAGGCACAAGTCAGGAGTGTGATGGAATACTCCCCACTTTCCTGCATTGGTGCAGCTCCAGCAATGCAATTGAGGAGAAACGAGTCAGTTTGATTTGCAGCAAATCCACAAACATTCACTCCCTCCACCGTCATGCTCAGACACATTGCTGCTGCTATTTACAAGATGCACAGCAATTCATCAAGGCTCCTGAGACAGCATCTTCTGAACTCACAACCACCACCACCTAGAAGGAAAAGGACAGCAGAGAGATAGATCGAAACATCACCATCTGCAAATTCTCGTCTCAGCCACTCATGATCCTAAATCGGAAACAAATTGCTGTTCCGTCAGTGCTGAGTGAAAATCCTGGAATTCACTCTCTGACAGCATTGTGGGTCTATCCACAGTTCATGGACTGCAGCAGTTCAAGAAGGCTGCTTGTCACCACCTTAGAGGGAAACTGGAGATGGACAAAAAATGCTGGCAGAACCAACGATGCCCACACCCCGTGAGGGAAGTTTTTAAAAAAGAGCTAAGAGGAACTTCAAAACCACCTTATTTGCATCTGGGGGATATTTTGATCACCAGATTTCATTTTGAGAGTCTGAGCCATAAGGTTTGGATGTCCCAAAAGCAAGTACCTTTTTTTTTTTTGGCACACATCCATCTGTCCAATAAGGTTGACTATCTCCTACATGGTCCTAAAATTCAAACCGTTTTCCAGTATTGAGTGATCCATAAGATATATGGATCTTTATATATGTTTCACATGGCAATCTTTGAATTGGCTATTTTAAATAAGGCAGGGTTTATATTGGGGAAGACTTTTTTTTTATTCATTTGTGCAATTATGGGTATTGTTGGCTGGCCAGTATTTATTGCCCATTGATTCTGCACTTGAGCAGGAAGAATAGAGAAACTGAATATCATTTAAACAGAAACTGCTGCACAGGGAATGTGCATCCGTGTTTTGTATTTAAGAGGGAGGGCAAATGGAAAGCTTGGTTCCATTTCGAAAGGAATAGAGTATAAAAATAGGGCAGGCTTGCTCAAGCTGTACAAGGCGCAAGTTAAATCACATCGAGAATACTGTGAACAGTTTGTTTTTGGTTGGGTTTTTTTTGAAGGAAAGGCATTGTGACACTTTGAAGCAGTCCAGAGAATGTTCAGTAATTCATTTGGGACGGACTTCCCAATTGAGAGGCAGTGGAAAATTCAACAATTAACAAGAAGTGACTGCTTCATAAATATCCTTGTCCTCCAATGAGGGAGCCCAGCATATCAGTTCAAAGATAAGGCTGAAGTATTTGTATCTGTCTGCAGCCAGACCAAGCTATTGATTTAACTTGTCCTCCCTCTGAGGTTTGTCGAATCATAGAATCCCTATAGTACAGAAGCAGGCCATGTAGCCCATCAGGTCCACATCTACCTGCTGAAGAACAGCCCGCCCAGGCCCAACCCCCCACCCTATCCCTCAAACCCTGCATTTCCCATGCCTAACCTAATTTATCTCTGGACACCGGGCAATTTAGCACGGCCGATCCATCTAGCCTGCACATCTTTGGACTGTGGGAGGAAACTCACAGATGTGAGGGGTGTTGGGGGAGTGGGGTGGGGAAGAATGTGCAGATTTCACACAGACAGTCACTCGATGGTGGAATCAAACCTGGACCCCTGGAGCTGTGGGGCAGCAGGATTAACCACCAAGCCACTGTGTTGCCCAAGTTCTCAGGATCTATTACTCCATACAATTTAATTCATTCCATGTGATATCAAAAATTCCCTGAATACACAGGATACTGCCATGTTCATGGGCCTTGACAACATTCTGGAGTACTGAAGACTTGTGCTCTGGAAATAGTCTCTCCGCTAGTGAGACTGCAACACAACTACAACACCAGAATTTGCCCAATAATGGAAAATTGCTCTGGGATGTCTTGTTCACAAAATGCAGGATCAGTCCAACCCAGTAAATTACTATCTGTTCAAACTACTCTTGATCATCAGTAAAGTAATGGAAGGGGTTATTGACAACACAGTCAAGTAGCACTTAGCAATGGTCTGCTCATTGAGCCTGGTTTGGGTTCCTCCAGGGCCACTCTGCCTTTGATCTCACTATATAGCCTTGGTTGAAACATGGACACAGGAACTGAATGCCGGAGGTGATTTGAGAGTGATTGCCTTGAGCATCAAGGCCAAATTTGGCAACATGGCATTCAGAAGCCGCTCCCCAAAACTATGGTAATGGGGCGGAGCTTCCTACTTGTTGATTTGTATGGTACAGCTTTGCAAAACTTCAGTGGGAAATCATATTCTGACACACTAAGGGTAACTAGAGACAGGCAATAAGTGCAGCCCAGCTGATGATGCCCACATCCCACAAGTGAATAAAAAATAAGGTTTACCCTGAGGTCCAGATGTTCTCCACAGTAACTCCAAATACAGTCTTCTGTCTGAAAAGCAATTTTAGATTCCAACCTTAACCTTTTACAACCATCCCCTAATACCAATGTCAATCTAGATCCAAGTCAGTTGGTGAGATGGAATGCAAGACATCTTCCTTTGTGGATAGAGTTTATTAAATACTCAGTTTTGCAGCTTCTTTCACGCACCAGTTCCATTCATTCTCCATTCACATTTACCCAGTCAATTTCATCAAACAGTTAAGCCCAATCTACTTGCTCTGTTTAACCACTTGCTCTGTTAACCAAGATATGGGGTTTGAAGTCCCAGTTTACTATAAAATAGAATGCCAAGTTTGCAACTTTGTCTGGCTCAAACTTGGGATGGTGGCCAGGAATGGGTACATTGCTCTCACGTCAAGTCAAGAAGGTTTTATGACTAAGAGGTTCTTAGATTAGATTAGATTACATTACATTACAGTGTGGAAACAGGCCCTTCGGCCCAACAAGTCCACACTGCCCCGCCGAAGCGTAACCCACCCATACCCCTACATTTACCCCTTACCTAATACTATGGGCAATTTAGCATGGCCAATTCACCTGACCTGCACATCTTTGGACTGTGGGAGGAAACCGGAGCACCCGGAGGAAACCCCCGCAGACACTGGGAGAACGTATCAGTCGCCTGAGGCGGGAATTGAACCCGGGTCTCTGGCGCTCTGAGGCAGCAGTGCTAACCACTGTGCCACTTTGTCTTTCAATGAGTGTGACCAATCAAAGTCCTCCAAGTCTCATTTGTGTCTCACTCTCGATTTTGCTGAATTGGCCTCAAGACTTCCAATGTCTCAAACTGAAAATTGGTAATCTCTTGCTGAAATCCCTTAATGGCCTTGTCCTACCTATCCCTGTGATCTCCTCAAGATTTGATCCTTGAGCAACTCTGATGGAATTCGTAACACATCAAAAAATTGATTAAAAATACAAGCTGTTTTAAACATTTAATTATAAATGATTTGAAGGCATTTTATGCAGACTCCTCCCCTTTCCTTTGCCTCATGATCGGCAGCTGCATCTTTGGACATCAACCTCCTTTAGAATTCTGAAGTTTTTGGAATTTCAGAATTCTCTCCTGAAATCTGTTTGACCCTTTAGTGAAACCCATCACTTGGGAATGTCGTTGTTTAACATTCCACTTGCCTTCTGACAGCCCCTGAATATATGAAATAGCAATTTTCCAAAGGGTAACAAGACTTTAAAGAGGATTGAATATTAATTTTGCGAGATGCCGGTCAGCCTAGTTTAATTATTACTGTGCTTTACTAAATATTATGGTCGTTTGTAGATGCAATGACATTTTTCTCTTTATTGCTAACAATTGATAGCAATGCACTATTCATTAAAATGTAACGTGTTCTTGTTTGCATGATGTTTGCATATGAAAACTCAGCTACATTAAAGAAGAAGCCTCCACTTAAAGGGCATCAAGGCAATGACATTGTGATTGCAGCTGGTCTTGCTTGCTTCTGTCAACAGCACACTTTATTAGTGAGTGATTCTAATTTCTAAATCAATTTCACAAAATAAGGGGTGCTGGAGAATGTCAGACCTGTCATTTCTGATATTCCTTAATGTATGAATCCAAATTTTATATCAGCTGTACTTGTTATGTGACCTTTAGTCAAGTGCATTTAATTTTATATGTATCAAGTCTATGGAATTGACTTGGTTCTGCACATTAGTTGGAGAACTGGTGGGAAACCCAAGCTGCAATTACACAAGAGAATTACACTATTTCAATCCAAACCTGCACAGCACCAGGATTCCCACTTGGTCGATCCCCTCGGTGTGATGGGAATTCACCCCATGGGAGCTTCCAGTCGGCTGTGATCATTGCTAGAGTCTTGGGGAGAGAGAGAGAGATATCACCAGCTTGGAAGGGAAAGGGAAATTATCAGCAACCTCTCTTTCCTTTCTGCTGCTACTGATGTTGGGCAATAACTACCTGTGAGCAAGGTACCCCCACAGGCTTTTGACAAATTTGGACAGGATTTGTTGGGTGACTCTGTATGAGCACAGGAGATCCATGCGGGCTCCATTAACTTCTGGTGGGCTTAGATCATTGGTCTCGTGTGATTTTACTCCTTAGCAAGTTTCTTGATTCGGTTTGTTATCAGCATGGAGTGTTTCCTGCAACAAATCCTTCCCACCCTTTTCTCATTAAATCCGGACTGTACTCCTGCTGCCAGGAACCAGATGTGGGGACACCCTGACTGATTTCTCCCTGCCAGACCACTACCTCCCTTGTGTTCCAAGGGCCACTGAGCGCTACTGTGTTCAAACAAAAGGTTATACCTTGCTTTAACAATGCATCACACTGTAGGGAATCTAATCTAACCTAATCGCATTTTTTTGCAGACAATGACGGTGATACTCAGGGCTGGAGTGGAAGTTCTTATCAATCCATTGATCACTGAGGGATTTCACTCATCAGACACTTCAATAGCACAGCCTCTGTAGAACTATAGAGTAACTAATAGCAACTTCTGGATATCTGTTATCCTGTGCTCACATGAACTTTTCTGACAGATTCAATCAAATAACCATAGAGAATGCTGACACTTCTGCTCTCATGACCACAGTAAAATCAGTGCGTTGTACATTGAGTTTTTACTGTGAAGATTTGTGTGGTTAAATAAATAACCTCTTTTATTCCGAGTTAGCCATCTAAGCAGAGGGCATCGATCGAGGGTCCTCTTAAAATTTCGTAGATTAAACTAAGTCGCGATGCACTGTTAGTAACAGGATGTCTTACTTCATGATAAAAGTAAAGATGAGTTTATATTTTTAAAAGCCTTGTTTTTGTGCACTGATTATTTTCACAATCACCAATCGGACAATCCAATGAGAAAATGGTTGGAAACCATCAAACAGTCAAGGACCAGGGCTGTTAATCCAACATCTGACATCCACGCACATCATGATCTACTGGGAGACAGCCAATTAACAAGCTGTCTTTACCATCCAGCTCCTGAAACTGCAGCCTCCCTGAGAGGGATGGGCACTGTTCAGGCTCGTAAATGAAACGGAGGGCAACTCACTGTAGAGATAGATGCTCTTAGATGGCTCGGATTGGTTTATTCCACAAAGGCTCAACACTATTAGGTCATCAGTGTGAATGGCGAGCTCCTCCACATGAATGATTGTGGCTATTTGCGCTTTGGCTCTCCACTGGGAGTTTGCGTGACTTCTGACTTAGACTCAACACCAGGTTATAGTTCAGCAGGCTTATTTGAAATCACAGCAGCTTTTGGAGCACAGCCCTTTGCCAGGTGCAGTGAGAGTAGGTTTTGATAACCCTTTGACCTGCCATGCTTTAGAAGGTTGCATCAAAGTCATTGCTGGGCTGTGGATTCAGTGAGTGGCCAATCTAATACCAGAAAGATTCTCTGAACATGGAGTTGTGCCTTGAATGGGACCTCAATTGGACCTATAAGGTTGCTAATTCCCAGGGCAGTCTACTCCTTGTAAACTTGCGCAGAGGTGGGAAACAAGGAGTCATCCAACCATGGTTATCTGATTTACTTCCTTGGCTTTGTCCGTTCCTGTCCACAGCTCCACTGCCATTTCCGAGGGCTGAGAAAATTCTGCTCTTTGCAGTGTTCTATCTGATATGCTGTAATTTTCCACAATTTGATTAAAATGAAATTTAACATTAAAGATGATGTATGCCATTCAACTGGAGCAGTGCATTGTAAAAAGCTGTTTTATGTCATAAGTACGTTGAAGTAGGATTTAAAATTAATGCAGCCTCTTTTAAGAGTTTTAACTCATGGAAAATGTTTTAAGTCGCCAACGCTCAGTAATGAACAGTTAATTTGTTTGGTACATTACATTACATTATGCTTCACTGGACTCAGACACTGCTGACTTTTACCATGTCTGACCTCTCTTGACAATTTGAAGATTAAATAATAAAAATTACTTTGAGGCTTCTGACCCGCACCTTTAACTTGTAACCATGTCCCCTCTTAATTCTGTCACAGGCTATCAGTCAGTGAATGAAGTAGTGATTGGTCATAATGTGTGAGCTTGTCTCTTTGAATGAAAGATGTTAAATGTCTGGAACAAAAAGTCAAATTCTATGAAAGGTAGTTGCTGGGATTGAATTCAGTCTGTCCGTACAGTGTTATAAAGTAGATAGAATATGCAGTGAGGTTAGTTAAGAACAGTTTCACAAATATTCAGGACAATACAATGTCCAGGTTGCATGCACATGGGAATAGATTTGTTTTCTGTACAATTATTTGCTTTGTAAGACAGTTTGTTAGTGGATATTCAAGTAATCACCAATGCAGCCTCTTCGAATCCAGATTTATTAATTAATCGAAAAACTGATGCTGTATTTATATTTCAGCAGATAGACCATACAAGTCTTTCTTGCTATCTGTAAGACCATAAGAAATAGCAACAAGAATAGACTGTTCAGTCCTTCCAGCCTGCTCTGCCATTCAGTACAGTCATGGCTAATCCAACATTTTTCAATTCTTCTCCTTTCCTACCCCCTTACCCCATAAATCTTGAATACCTGTGCTGGTCAAGAATCTATCTATCTTGGCCTCAAATATACATCAAGACTCAGCACCACAGCTCTCTATGGCAAGGCATTCCAAAGGCACTCAACTTTGAGGGAAGAAATTCTACCTTATCTCAGTCTTAAATTGGGTGTTCCTTTATTCTGAGACGTCAGAGTTTTATTGGCAATATTTTTGAGAACAAACCTGGCATTGTCACTTTCAAAGTAAGTCTGGACGGAACATTTGAGGTGGCGATGTCCATAACTTTGCACTAGTTTGGCAGCACAATTCCATTCCAGGCCACATAGAACATAGAAGAATACAGCGCAGTACAGGCCCTTCGGCCCTCGATGTTGCGCCGATCCAAGCCCACCTAACCTACACTAGCCCACTATCCTCCATATGCCTATCCAATGCCCGCTTAAATGCCCATAATGAGGGAGAGTCCACCACTGCTACTGGCAGGGCATTCCATGAACTCACGACTCGCTGAGTAAAGAACCTACCCCTAACATCTGTCCTATACCTACCACCCCTTAATTTAAAGCTATGCCCCCTTGTAATAGCTGACTCCATACGTGGAAAAAGATTCTCACTGTCGACCCAATCTAAACCCCTAAATCATCTTGTACACCTCTATCAAGTCACCCCTAAACCTTCTTTTCTCCAATGAAAACAACCCCAAGTGCCTCAGCCTTTCCTCATACGATCTTCCTACCATACTAGGCAACATTCTGGTAAACCTCCTCTGCACCCGTTCCAGTGCCTCCACATCCTTCCTATAATATGGCGACCAAAACTGCACACAATACTCCAGGTGCGGCCGCACCAGAGTCTTATACAACTGCAACATGACCTCAGTACTCTGGAACCCAATTCCTCTACCAATAAAAGCCAGTACTCCATATGCTGCCTTCACCGCACTATTTACATCTGGGATGGAAAGGCTACCAGTGAATTCCTGATGAAGGGCTTATGCCCAAAACGTCGATTTCTCCTGCTCCTCGGATGCTGCCTGACCTGCTGTGTTTTTCCAGCGCCTCATTTTGAGTACCAGTGTATTGGGGCCAGCTGATGGGAGGAGGCCTCCTGGTGGTTGATTTGGGTACACAGGCATTTGAGGTTCTTTCTGCTTAATCGGGCAGCTATAGGCACAGCCCTACAAACTCAGCCACTTTTGGGGAAAAAAAATTCTCATTTAGTGAAGTTGCTTGGCTGTATCCATTAGCTGCAGTGACCACCTGCAGTTTTTTTCCAGGTCAGAGGACCAGATACTCATTCTCCAGCATTGAGAGTTCACCATATGTTCATTTGAGCCTGTTGTTAGCCTCCTGACCCGAATCCTGCCTTATGGCTTTAAATTGCGGTCCTTTTGTGCAACAACAAATCTTGAGTCGATAAAATATGTACTTGGGGAAAACACAGCAGAGCAGACAGCATTGGAGGAGCAGGAAAGATGACATTTCGGGTCAGGATCCTTCATCAGGAATCTTGAATTTGATTACCCACTGGAGGAGGAGCTATGAGCAAACCAGACAATGGAGCATATACCTTGGTCAGTTGTGAGAATGGAGTTAAATAAAATGCACCAGAAATGTATTCCATCCTGAGCAATGCACTTCATATCTGCTAGCCTGGATATTGTTGACTGGAGGTATGGAGGGTTTTGGAGCTCTAATTATCTGCTCTTTCTATTTGGATGGTGATAATCAAATTCAAAAATCTAATCAAATTACAGGTTTGCCTTTTGTCAGCGTATTTTATTTGCACAGTGTTATTTTTGTTCCATATGCAAGTCATTCAGATATGACAAATCTCCAGAATGAATTGTTGCAGTTGGTTTCAAAGAATAGAGTTGAATGGCTAGTTGGCGTTGATCGCATAATTCATAGATTTATACTTTTATTTTGGATCTTCAGATGAGAATAGTGCTATTTTAGTCATTATTCCTGCTGTGACCTTTTTCTCTCCTCAATCTCTTGCATGGCTTTAATGAAGCTCCAAGAAAAGTCCAAAGATGTGCAGGTTGTGTGGATTGGCCACGCGAAACTGCCAATAGTGACCAGGGATGTTCTTGCAAGATGGATTAACCATGGGAAATGCAGGGTTACAGGGATAGGATGGTGGGGTGGGTCTGGGTAAGATGCTGTTCAGGGAGACTGTGCAGACTAGATGGACCGAATGGCCTGCTTCGATTCTAAGAATTCTATGAATAGCTCCTTAATTTTGACTTGGCACTTCATGGCCTTCTGGACATTGATTTCATGTTCCAGATCGTGATCACTGCTCCCATTTTCCAAAAGTGGTTCAGTTATCGCCACATACGACTTCCCCGAATCCCCTCAAATTGCACTGCTAGTCCTATTAACATGACATTTTGTCTGGCACTATCATCACTACTTCCATCAGCTCAACCATTTGAGGCGCCCTTCCTCTTTCCTTCATTCCTCTTCTTCCCAACTTCAGTGCTTGCGTCAACCCTTCTCTATTTTGAGCCTTTCTCTGTTCTGCCCTGGAATACAAACATTAGAGCCGAAAGTGAGGACTGCAGATGCTGGAGAGGAGAGTCAAGAGTGTGGTGCTGGAAAAGCACAGCAGGTCACACAGCATCTGTGTGGAGGAAAATCGATGTTTCGGGCAAAAGCCCTGATGAAGGGCTTTTTCCCGAATCATCGATTTTTCTGCTGCTGGGATGCTGCCTGACCTGTGCTTTTTGAGCACCACACACTCTTGATACAAACATAAAGCCATAGTCATAAATATCTATAGCACAGTAAAGGTCCTTCAGCCCATCGAATCTGTATTGATTAAAAAGTAACCACCCTAGCTATTCCAGTCCCATTTTCCAGAACCTAGCCCATAATCTTGTATGTGTTTTGATTCTTTCTTTAGATATGCTGCCTGATCTACTGAGTGTTTCCAACATTTCTTGTCTTTATTGTAGAGTTCCAGCAGCTGTAGTATTTTGCTTTTGAGCAAGTGCTTTGTTTGTGGAAGCTGTGTGGAGAGTGCTTGACTTTTTTTATCTTGACTAACCAGCAATGCCAGGGTCAAAATAGTTCTTAAAATCCTGTGCTAAATGCTAATAGTTAGAACATTTCTACAGTGATTCACTGTCAAGGATATGTATTAAGAATAGAATAATGTAGCACTGAGTGGCTCTTATAAGTGGAAAAATGGACTTCAATTCAACATCCATTGCTTTGGATTGATGTTTGTGAAATGACAAATAATGTTTTGATAGATTTCATATCCAGTATTTTGTATTAAATTCCAATTCCATTTTTAAAAAGGTGTCTTGTAAGAATCTTCATCTCAACTTGGTTGTCTGAGGGAGAGAAAGGAGCTTGAGCAATGGAATCTCACTGTTACTGTGTGTCAGCTGAATGCTTGCAGTAAGAGATCAGTGTCTAATTCAGTAAATAATGTAAAACCTTTAACTGAAACCATGCTGCCAAGATTCACAAACATTCACTTTTTTAAAAAAAAAAATTGTGGATGCTAGAAATATGAAATATAAAAGTGGTAACCAAGCAGTTCAGAATTAGTTATTAAAATATATTGAGACATTATTATCAAGATTATGTCACTTTTTTTGGTTGCATTAAGCAAACTATTTGCTCGTATGCACATTGCTAATAACATATATTTGTTTCACTCTGACTTGGGTGACCCAAGCACATGACCCCTTTTTCTATCTATTATGTTGGCAATAAGCCCTTTGCATCTCTGTGTCGGCTGTTTGCCTCTTCCCCCACAGCCCTCTCTACCTTCTTTTGACTACAAGCCAACCTTGAGAAATTCCTCTAAGTGCAGTATACTGTCTTGTGCTGATCCATTGTGTAACAATGATCTCCCAGTCTCTGTTAGTCTAGTATTAAGCAGTTGGATTAATTGCAGATAACTGAGGGTGGCACAATGGTCAGCATTGCTACCTCAGTGCTGGGGACTCCGGTTCAGTCTGTCTGTGTGGAGTTTGCACACTCTTACCATGTCTGTGTGGGTTTCCTCTGGGTTTTCCGGTTTCCTCCCACAGTCCAAAGATGTGCAGGTTAAGTGGATTGACCATGCTAAATTACCCCATGGTGACAGGGGTGTGCACGCTGGGTGGGTTAGCCATGTTAAAATGTGTGGTTAGGGGGATAGGGTAGGGGACGGGTCTGGATGGGATAATCTTCAGAGAGTTGGTATGGACTCCATGGGCTGAATGGCCTTTTTCAGCACTGTAATAATAGAAATTACAAGGTAGAAATTTTGGCAACAATGGTGCTTAGTCCCCCAATGCAAGGTCGAGAAATTCCTTTCTTTGCAAATTTACTATTATTGGTAATAGTAAATATTTTGGATATGTTCATCAATTGCTATGCCTGAAAAAGTGTGCAAACTTACCAAACGCCAGTCAAACGTAGTATCTTGTGAAGAAGTGAACAGTTTGACTTGTGGCCTGTACTGTAAATGAATGGAATTCAACCACCAATACAACAATAAAACTTTAAAAACCCACTTGACTTTTACACTCGTAAATCAATGGCCTTGTTTGTAATCTGTACTGCCTTTCTTAAGATAACAAACCTTTTGTTTTGTGATTACAGCTGCTGTGCTTAAAATAGATGCACTTTTAAATGTTTCATTCTATCCTTTTTTTAATTGTTTGTGTTTCAATCCCACATCCTGTTTTCATGAAAATAGATTACCACATTTCTATGGAAAAGCTAATGGTTTGAGTTTTGTAGTTCTGTTGATGACACACACACTGCCAATGATTATTGCCATTGCTTCTTTGAATCTGACAGTAACTTGTGGACTCAACATGTGCAGTTAAGCACTGAAACTGGAATTTTCTGACACTGACTTCTTGCATCTTCACAAATAGTGCAGTGAAGTAATTCCATTCTTCAATGAATGAGAAACCACCGCACTGATGAGAACATGCACTTTTTCCACTATTGGTCTTGCTGTAAAGACCCTTGCAAAAGTTATGCTTCATTGTAAGACGTGTAAGTGAATTATTAACAAAGTACCAAGGTCTCAAGTATCACTGAATAGATTGGCTGGCCCTGAAAATCCGCGTTCAGATTTGTGGAATGTCAGATTTCTCTATTATGCTAAATTCCACATCTTAAAGTAGAAATTGAAATATTAAAATTATTTCCAAGTATACTTTGATCACTCACTTCATTGTGCTTAGTATCTCACCCATCACCTGTTGTTCCATACATAGTCACCCTCATTGATCTTTTTAAGGGGTCTGTTTTCTCCATGGCTCTTTGGCTGTTTATGTTTTTGTAGACTCTTCGGATACTCCTTAATCTTTATTTGCCAAAGCTTTCTTGTGTCCCCTTATGGCCTGATTTCCCTCCAAGTGTTCTCCTTGTCCCCCTATGCTCCTCCGAGTATTCACTGCATACAATTTTAGTCACTCTGCTATGGGAAGGATATTATTAAACTGGAGAGGGTTCAAAAAACACTAACCAGGATGCTGCAGGAAATGGAGGGTCTGTTTTAAGGAGAGGCTGGGACTTTTTTTTTCCTCCCTGGAGCATCGGAGGCTGAGGGGTCAGCTGCCAGAGGAAATGGTCGATTCAGGTACGATCACAAATTTTAAAGACATTTGGACATTTTGCTATATGAATAGGAAAGGATTAGAGGCAAATGGGACTAGTTCAGTTAAAGATTCCTGATCAGCATGGACTATATGGTCTGTTTCCACGCTGTGTGACTAGGACTCTGTAAAATTTAATTACAAGTAGAGATAATGTTTTTTACTTTTTGGTTTCTTTCCAATGGATACTTATCCTGTTCAGTAACAAAGTGGTGTTGCCAAATGCTTGGAAATTCCCTTGACCATGCTAGAATTAAATTAACTTCAGGAAGAGGGTTCCCTATGCCATACAGACTGCTAGATCTTTTGGGGGCAGCTTTTTCAAAAGTCAAATGGCATAAATTTGTCACTGACCACAAAATCTCAGCCTAACTCTTTGGTTCCTACCTCCTGAGCCCAGGCTGCCTATCTGAGATCAATTAATATAAATCCACTCCTTCCTTAACTGATCATCCAGGAGTCTTGAGTCATTTTTGCCTTTTTCTGTGAATCTGGTACTGTGCCACCAATCCTTGTCTCCTTCTTAGGGTTTGTAAAACAGCCTGTTGTTCAACATTAGACTATATTAAGAAAAGAAGAAGCTAGATTGTTGGAGGTAGTATATTAACATGATTGGCTAACTACAGAAGACAGATAGTTGAGAAAGTGGGTATGTTTGGGCTAGCAACCTGTAACTAGTGGAATAGCACAGGTGCCCCAATTATAGAGTCATAGAGATGTACAGCATGGGAAACCGACCCTTCGGTCCAACCCGTCCATGCCGACCAGATATCCCAATCCAATCTAGTCCCACTTGCCAGCACCCGGCCCATATCCCTCCAAACCCTTGGTATTCATATACCCATCCAAATGCCTCTTAAATGTTGCAATTATACCAGCCTCTATCACATCCTCTGGCAGCTCATTCCATGCACGTACCACCCTCTGTGTGAAAAAGTTGCCCCTTAGGTCTCTTTTATAACTTTCCCCTCTCACCCTAAACCTATGCCCTCTCATTCTGGACTCCCCTACCCCAGGGAAAAGACTTTGTCTATTTACTCTATCCATACAACTCATAATTTTGTAAACCTCTATAAGGTCACTCTTTAACCTCTGACGCTCCAGGGAAAACAGCCCCAGCCTGTTCAGCCTTTCCCTATAGCTCAAATCCTTCAAACCTGGCAACATCCTTGTAAATCTTTTCTGAACCCTTTCAAGTTTCACAACATCTTTCCAATAGGAAGGAGACCAGAACTGTACACAATATTCCAATAGTGGCCTAACCAATGTCCTGTACAGCCGAAAAATGACCTCCCAACTCCTGTACTCAATACTCTGACCAATAAAGGAAAGCATACCAAACGCTGCCTTCACTATCCTGTCTAACTGCGACTCCGTAGTTAAAATTAATGACTTTGAGGAAATTTAAATGCACTTTAGCCACGTTTATGGATGACACACACAACGAAGTGGGATGGCAGCTAGTGACTGTCAGAGTCTGCAGAGGGATATAGTGAGGGATTAAGTGAGCGGGTAAGACTCGGCGTTTGGGAAATGTGAGGTTATGTACTTCAGCAGGAAGAAAGGCTGTCAACCTCATCAAAGACCCATCCGATCCCGGTAACGCTCTCCTACAACCTCTTCCATCAGGCAGAAGACACAGAAGCTTAAACACGCACCAGCAGGTTTAGGAACAGCTTCTTCCTGGCTGTTATTAGACAGATGAATCAACTGTCTAACTTTGAATAATGTTGTTCCTGTTAATGTTGTTCTTGCTTTGTGCACCTCCTTTGCAGTGTAACCCTGTATGCCTGACTCTGTCTAATCACCCTAAGATCTCTATGTCCTTGTTCGCTTTGATCTGCGTGTATTGCTTGCAAACGAAAGCTTTTCACTGTGCTTGGGTACATGTGACTACAATAAATCAAATCTGAATACAGGAACAGAATGTTAGTTGAATGGAGTAAGACTACATAAGGTTACGGCACAGAGATTTGGTAGTCCTCTTGCATAAGTAATAAAAATCTCCTAGTATATAAATTCACTGGGTAATAGGGAAGGCCAATGGAATGTTACCATCCATTTCTGAGGAAATGGAGTATAACATAGCTTCCCTACAGTGTGAAAACAGGCCATTCAGCCCAACAAGTCCATACTGACCCTCAGAGTAACCCACCCAGACCCATTCCCCCTCCCCTATCACTCTACATTTATCCCAGACTAATGCATCTAACCTACACATCCCTGAACACTATGGGCAACTTAGTCTGGTCAATCCATCTGACCTGCACATCTTGGGCTGTGGGAGAAAACCAGAGCACCCAGAGGAAACCCACGCAGACACAGGTAGAATGTACAAACTCCACATGGACAGTCACCCAAGGCTGGAATTGAACCCGGGTCCCTGGCGCTGTGAGGCAGCAGTGCTAACCATTGAACCACCTGCTGAGTATGAAAGTGGGGAGGTATTTCTAAAACTGTGTAAGGCACTAGTCAGACCACAGCTGGAATACTGTGAATGGTTTTGGTCCCATTATCTCAAGAAACATGTACTGGTGCTGGAGTGAGACTGGAGAAGGTTCACAAGGCTGATACCAGGGATAGGAGAAAGTGAGGTCTGCAGATGCTGGAGATCAGAGCTGAAAAATGTGTTGCTGGAAAAGCGCAGCAGGTCAGGCAGCATCCAAGGAGCAGGAGAATTGATGTGTCAGGCATAAGCCCTTCTTTAGGAAACTTGTCTCCTGCTTCTTGGATGCTGCCTGACCTGCTGTGCTTTTCCAGCAACACATTTTTCAGCTCTGATACCAGGGATAGAGGAGCTGCCTTACGAGGAGACGTTGGGTAGACTGGGACTGTGTTCATTCGAATATTGAAGAATTAAGGGAGAACTTCTTGAAATGTACAAGACTTTTAGGGCAAAAGCAGAAATAGCTGGAAAAGCTCAGCAGTTCTGGCAGCATCTGTGAAGAGAAATCAAGAGTTAATGTATCGGGTCACGTGACCCTTCCTCAGATTCTTAGGGTACTTGACAGCAGAGATTAAAAAAGGTTGTTTCCTCTTTTTGGGACAGTTTAGGACCAGAAGGCATAATCTCAGAATAAGAGGTGGATCACACATTTAATACTGAGATGAAAAGGAATTTGTCTGAGTATAATGATTTGTGGAATTCTTTATCACAGACGGCTGACAAAGCTGGTTTATTTAAGTATTGCAATTGCAGGTGCTGCTCAGGGTCATTCTCAACTTGGAATTGTGCCTACCGAAATCCGATGTTACACATCTCTGAATTCACTGACTTTCTGAAGTATTTGCATTGAATTTACAATTGCCACTCAGAGGATGATGACATTTGATCTGATGCAATTGGGGTGGCATGGGGATGTGTTCACAGCAGGATGTGGCAGAAACTAAACATTCCTTGCAACTGTGACGTGAATTTTTGTAAGTAGCTGGTTTTGTATTTACTTGCTTCCCATTTTCCCCTCTTGGTTTTTCAAACATAACATTTGTTCTGGCCTGAGCTTGTATTTGCTTATAATTTAGTAATTTAGGGAAATCTGATTGCTGTAGCTCTTGGGAGACGCACTTCCATCGGACTTCATTTGCCAAGGATATATTTATGCAAAAACAGCCATTGTAGAATACTTTGAGGGTGAAGTGAAAGTCCATGTGTTAGCAACTCCTTGTCACATTCTTTGTGTCTGTTTAAATGTATTTATTACACAACGAACAGCCAAGTGCATGAGGCAATAAATTTGAGTGCAAACTTTGGTTTATGTTGTCAACACCTCTGTTTAAACCTTGGATTAGAAAAGAAAATGTTTTTGACGAATAATTTAATGTCTTATGGTTTTAAAGTAAAATTGCTGTGGCTGTATATCAGTTTTGCTGGGGATACTATTATGTAATTTTATTTCTTGTAAATATCTTGCACCAAATAATCTAAGTTTATTTTTTTGAGAACCAGAATAGTGCAAAGGTAATGAAGCTGATGTTAATGCATAAACTGCTGCACTAATCAAAAAATAGACTTAATGAGACACACTGGAACCAGCTTTCTCCTTGGAGATCAATTGAATTAACAGATCAGTTTGAATGTGAAACCATTTTAAAATTGGAAACAAATGATGATATTTTCCCAATTCCCAGTTGATTTTTCACTGGAGCACCTGAAGTATAATTCCAGCGGCTGCCCACCCATTACCGAAAGCATATCAATTTAACACAGACTGGAAAAATGCTTCAGGTACTAGTCAAATGGTGGTTGCTGATTTTGGAGGAAAAAAAAGGGTTTTAAGGCTTGCACTCACCAGGACAAAGTAGCAAGAATGCTAAGTTTCATGTTTTATGCGGTCACATCATTAGTGGTTGCTAACAGAACGCTCCAGAAAGACGTTCAGTGCTGGTGTAGGACTAGTATGTGGGCCACGTGTGCAAACAGCCAGCAGGTCATATCCAGCATCTTGTCTCCATCAATTCACAACAAGCAGAGTTCTGACTGTTGTCAACCAGCCTGTCCTTCTAAAATTCTGGACATGTGTTCAACGTTAGATGTATCCCTGTGCTTGCACAGCACTTGCTGAACAATCCCAATTATGCTAAGAATTACACTACCAACTGTGTAGTGATGGTGTGGTTCACCTGTGTGTGCTAGAAGCTAAATATAGTTGCATTTAGGTCCAGTCCTTTTGAAACAAAAAGAAAAATCCTTAAATTTCCTATTTCCAGCTAAACATCTTGGTCAGCCAATGCCTTCACCAAAACACCAGTAAAGAAACATATAAAGTTAAAAGAGAAAAAGTATAACATAGCTAAGATAAGTGGGAAAACTGAGGACTGGGAAGCTTTTAAAGAGCAACAGAGGATTACTAAGAAGGAAATACACAGAGGAAAAATGAGGTACAAAGGTAAACTGGCCAAGAATATTAAGGAGGATAGTAAAAGCTTTTTTAGGTATGTGAAAGGCAAAAAAATGGTTAGGACAAAAATTGGGCCCCTGAAGACAGAAACAGGGGAATATATTACGGGGAACAAAGAAATGGCAGAAGAATT
>NC_057722.1:77844336-77860143 GCF_004010195.1 Chiloscyllium plagiosum | reverse complement strand
CCGAACCTGAGGACACAGCTTAAAAATACGGGGTAGACCATTTAGGACAGAGCTCAGGAGAAACTTCTTCACCCAGAGAGTGGTGGCTGTGTGGAATGCTCTGCCCCAGAGGGCAGTGAAGGCCCACTCTCTGGATTCATTTAAGAAAGAGTTGGATAGAGCTCTCAAGGATAGTGGAATCAAGGGTTATGGAGATAAGGCAGGGACAGGATACTGATTAAGAATGATCAGCCATGATCATATTGAATGGTGGTGCAGGCTCGAAGGGCTGAATGGCCTACTCCTGCACCTATTGTCTATTGTTTGCTTAGTTTGAATTTAAATGGAAGCTCGGCAGGTACTCTTCTGGTGCATTTTCCTTGGCAACACCTCAACCAGTCAGGGTGTACTTTTCAACAAATCAGAACTCTTTTTTTTCTCTCTTGCAATATAATTTGTTGCTTTGGCATTCTTGCAGTTCTGTTCTGATGAATGCAAGCTGAAAAAAAAAGTTTCAACAACATTCTTTTCTCAGAAATGTCTTTTTTTTTTAAACCACAGCTATGAATTTCATGTCTTGGGGATCTATGACCTCTATTAGAAAGATATTTACAAACTTTAATGTTAACTAGCAGATCCCAAACTGAGTGCAAATAGTTCCAGGCATAGTCACCTGTTTGAGATGGAAGCTTCCCTGTTGCTGTAAACTGAATGTTGTCGAACACAGGGTCAAGAGCTCCATTGCAGTGGGTGATAGAAGACAAATCAATTGGATCAACGTTGGTTTGAATTTGAGGCAACCTGAGATCTTGAGGACAGCCATCCAAAACACTTGGAAACAGGGTAACTCACATTTGGTTTCTGTGCTGGAAATGGAAATTTTACTTGTGTGTATTTTCTTGTGGAATGTGGGCATTGCTGGCTGGGCCAGCATTTATTGCCTGCAGTTGCCCCTTGAGAAGGTGTGGTGAGCTACCGCCCTGAACTGCTGCAGTCTACCTGCTGTGGGTTAACCCACAGTGCCCTTTAGGGAGGGAATTCCAGGATTCTGACCCAGCGACAGTGAAGGAACAACGATATGTTTCCAAGTCAGGATGGTGAGTGGCTTGGAGAGGAACATGCAGAAGGTGATGTTCCCATGCATCGGCTGCCCTTGTCTTTCAAGATGGAAGTGGTTGTGGGTTTAGAAGGTGTTGTCTGAGATTTACAGAGAGTAACCCTTCATGAAACTCATCAAAATTGATGCAGCCGATCTCCTGGTGTGAGTCGGCCAAGAAAGAGATGTCATTTCTGACGACAAAAAGTTTCAACAGTACATGAGTAATAACTTTCTGAGGGAGAAAAAGTTTATAGTACTTGAGAGATGGGAGCTCGATTGGTTGGTTGGAAATCAATTTCTGTTCAAGTTCATTTCACTTAATGCATTCTAGAAGCTTGCATAAGCAGGGACCTGTTTGCTAATGCATTCTCCATGCTAACATCTATCTCTTATTACAGCAATACTCCAACTCTGTTCTACCAAACAACTAATTATGCGTCTCAAAGCCAGCCAGAAAGTTATTACTCATGTACTGTTGAAACTTTTTGTCGTCAGAAATGACATCTCTATCTTGGCTGACTCACACCAGAAGATCGGCTGCATCAATTTTGATGAGTTTCATGAAGGGTTACTCTGTAAATCTCAGACAACACCTTCCAAACCCACAACCACTTCCATCTTGAAAGACAAGGGCAGCCGATCTTCTGGTGTGAGTCGGCCAAGATAGAGATGTCATTTCTGACGACAAAAAGTTTCAACAGTACATGAGTAATAACTTTCTGAAGGAGAAAAAGTTTATAGTACTTGAGAGATGGGAGCTCGATTGGTTGGTTGGAGATCAATTTCTGTTCAAGTTCATTTCACTTAATGCATTCTAAAAGCTTGCATAAGCAGGGACCTGTTTGCTAGTGCATTCTCCATGCTAACATCTATCTCTTATTACAGCAATACTCCAACTCTGTTCTACCAAACAACTAATTATGCGTCTCAAAGCCAGCATTTTTTATGATCAATAAAAGGACATGGTATTCCTTTTATGACAAAAATCTTAATGAGACAAAGGACAGAGATCTGTCAGGAAATATCCTTGGATCCCGAAGAAGATGAGAGAAGAATTCACCAAGGAAAGTTATGTTTCTGGATTGTACTGAGCGTAATTCTGGAGAGTAAGCAGTACGGCATCTATAACATTCTTTTCGGGAAAAGACTTGGCTAATTCAACTATCTACAGACTAATTAATTTGCTCAACAGTTGTGATTGGGGGAACAATTTTGCATCTTTAATTTGAGATGAAATGCTGTCTTCAAAGTAAAGGGAAAAGATTTAGAAAACCTCACAAATTTCAGAAAAAATAACTATGCTTGATAAGCAGCTTTATTTAAAGAGGCAACAGACCTATTTGATTCAGGAAGTGCAGCTATTGCAGTTTATGTCAATTTTGGGAATGTCTTTGACAACATACCACAAACGTGATTGTTTGAGAAGATTGAGAGATTTGAAATTGGAGGAGGATTGTAAAATAACTTAAGTTACCTCTAAAGGAGGAAACCGACTTAACCTAAAGGGAAGTTCTTGATTTGTCAACCAACCAATCAGTACCCATCTCTTCTGCAGTATAAATTATTCCTCATTTTGAAATTTGTTATTTACATAGAATTCCAGGTGGTAATAGCCCTGGAATCAATCTATATGTACTTACAAATAAACGTGGCTCTGTAAATAAATATGTAGGTGTTGAAGTGAATCCCTGGCTAATGGATCACCTACATAGAATTATATACTGTTGAAACTCTTTGTATAGCTGTTTGAGTGAGGCAAATCATTTTCATTTCGAGGCTGTGTTCTTGAGATTTCCATTTCTTCGTCAGAGCAGGAAAGGATCTTGGTATCCAATGGAGCCGTTTCGTGTGATTTGCCTGTTCAGATTGCCTTACCCACTCGTGTCCAATTTACTCAGCCCTGGAGATAGCAATTCCAGAGCAGAAATGGTGATCACTTTAGGTCTTCCTACTCCAAACCTACAGTTTTCCCCAGTATTGTATGCAAGTATTTCCTGCATATAAAGCGCAAAGGGAGTTAGAATTTCTGAAAAGAACAATTGACTTGCATGGGGTTTATGATGGTTTTGTTGTGTGAAGAAGCAACATGGAGATGTGTAAAATAGAAAGCAAATTGAAATGTGGAAGGAGTCATGGGAAAAGATATCGCTTGAAGGAAAGGGATTAAACTTGTTCCCATGAATAGAGCAAGGAAATAAGTTTCCTTGGAAATGAATAAAAATTAGATGAGTGCATGTGTGATGGACAGTGTGATTATAAGAGGGGAATTTAGACAAAGTGGTTGGTTTGTCATTTGTGACATGATTAAGTGGAAAACTTCCAATCAAATATCCATAATGCCTGAAGGTTATTGCAGTTACTTCCCCTTTGCTGAATGTCTGCTGAGAACTAATATCATCCCAAAACTCCAATATTAATGGTAACTCCGTGATGGCGAATGAAGACACTGGCTCCTCAATCCAAATGTTTCAATAACCTGGCATCATTTAAAATCAGATTTACATGTTACTTTCCGAATCTGTTTTATTATTTGGTGTGCTTAATTTAAATTGCAGCAATGCTTTGTTTGTATTCCAATGTATATATTGTGAGATTTAGAAGAAAAATTAAAAAGTTGAAGGAAACAAAAATCTGTATTGTAAAACTGGTCCTGTTGTATTTCAACCTTGGCTTTTACACATTTATCCAGGAATGCTTTCAGATACTCCTCATTCCTCCTTTGCAGAAAATTCTTGAATTTTGTCATTAACTGGCTGAACAGAAAACAGAATATTGATTCTGCAACATAGTGATGAATATGAATACACTGCTGTCCTCTGTTGGATCTGATTAAATGTCATTGCCCTTTGAATAGCAACAGTAAATTCATTTCAACGACTTCAAGAAGTTGGTGCTTTTTCGATGTGTAATGTGGAATGTATATGGGCACAATTCCACCTATACAGCATGTGACCCTGAACAGCATGGAAAATCTGCTCCTGATTCACTTGGAATGATACAAGCAAACTCCTGACCTACATGATTATTTATTACAAAGTTCACACAAGTAGCAAGAATCAGAAACCCTGTTTGTCCAATTGGCTTTGTAGGTCACTCCACTTTATCTCCTGCTTATTCCTCACGAGGTTGTGGAGGATTATGATGGTTGCTTTAATTGGGCTGTGTTGTTCGGTTCCATTTGAATCATTAGTCTCCTGTCCCATAAATATTTTATTCTTTCACTCAACATGATCTGGCTCTGACCATTTTCCCTTTTTCTTCTGATTCTATGAGAGAGGTAGAGGGCAAACTTACCAAACTATCTTTTAAAATGACTTCCTTTGCCCTTTTGCAAGACCATAATTGAAAGTATTATGGTATTTTAATTTTGATTTTTATTGTTAAATTGTGATATTAAATAGATCTGTATTTTATGTGCATGCCATTTATATTCATTTTTGAAATGATGGATAATTAAAATGATAGTTTGGTCAAATTTTTCTGTGAACTAAAATTTTTGTAGACATTCATCCTTTCGGTGATACTTTGGTAATTCACCAGACAGTGGAAATAGATTTCCCAATTTATCTTTATGAACATATTTTTTAATGTTCAACCTTGTCAGATTTCCTTTTAACCTTCTCTGGCAAATCATCCAGGTCGTATTCAGATGCGATCCTGTGGTGCTGAGGCATACAAGGCTATGGGTTGGATGCTGGAAGATTAGACTGGAATAGTTAAGTTGCTTTTTGCCAGATTAGACTTTATGGCCAAAGGGCCTTTTTTTCTATACTGTAAACCTCTTTGACTAAATGTCTCTGCCTTTTGCTTTTTCAATTCATGGGATGTGGGCATCGCTGGCTAAAGCAACATTTATTACTCATCCCTAATTGCTCAGAGGGCAATTAAGAATAAACAACATTGCTGTTGGTCTAGAGTCACATGTAGGTCAGACCAGGTAATAGACAATAGGTGCAGGAGTAGGCCATTCTGCCCTTCGAGCCAGCACCACCATTCATTATGATCATGGCTGGTCATCCTCAATCGGTATCCTGTTCCTGCCTTATCCCCATAACCCCATAAGGATGACACATTTCCTTCCTTTAAAGGGCATTAATGAATCTGATGGATTTTTCTCCTTACCTGCTCTTGTTTTTATAGTATGTGCAAACGCTCTTTTTATTGATTTCTGTGCTGGTTTACTTTCAGATTCTATTTCTCCCGTTTTGCGATTCTTGAAAACCAAAATTTTAGGAAGAGCTAAGGGCTTCCAAATAGTTGTTTATAAAGTATTCTCCATCCTTGAGTGCACAGGGTGTATTACTATTCTTTGCAACATTATATCCCTCCCCTTTTAAACTGATATAGTCTTCAATTTCCTTAATACCCTACCAATATATCTTTCATGTTGATTTTTTTTTTGATTTACTGATGGGATATATTCTTAAACTTTTCAAAATTTACTTTGTTTAAATTTACTTGTCAAACATTTTTTAGTCTACCCAATCAGCCTTCTCCCACAGACCTATGGAATTAGTTTTGTCTCAGTTAGTGGGTTTTATCCTGACTCTCCCTAATGACCCCACCCCCTCCCTGGCCAGCCTGGTTTATCAAGAATCTTTCCACCTCTGCCTTAAACATGAAGTTTCCAAAGATTTGTGACTCTTTGGGTGGGGGAATTCTCCCTTTTATCTCTGCCTGAAGTGAATGCCCCTTTTTATTCTTAAATGATGACTCCTAGTGCAAGCTTCTTCCACACATGGAAATATCTCCTGTTCAAGACTGAAACGTACAAGATTTTGAACAATCAGGTCACCTCTTGGTCTTCAATACTCCAGTGGACATAAGCCTTCCCTGACCAGCAGTTCCTCATAAGGCAACCTTTCCACCTCCAGTTATTCATGTAGTAAGCCTTTTATGAACTACCTTCAACACATTTACTTTCCTTTTAATTAAAGAGACCATTATTGTACACAGTACTCCAAATTTGGTCTTGTGACTGCCCTGTATAACTGAAGAATTATCCCACTACTTCTTCTGTATTTAATTTCCCTTTCAATCAACAGTAATATGCTGTTAGCTTTTATGATTACAGTATTGTGGTTGACTCTTAACTGTACTCTCAGCAATTAGAGATGGTCAATAAAATCCCGGCCTAGCCAGTGACCTCCACATTGCTGTTTCTGTATACTGGCCTTTTATAACTCCTGCATGGGGACAGCCAAATCCCTCCGTATCTCAGAATTCTGCAGTCTCTTTGCATTTAAATAATCTGCACTTTTATTCTTTGCTGCCAAATTGAGAAAATGTGTAATTGTCCAATGTACTCCATCTGCCATATCTTTGCACACTAGCTAGCTATACCTTTTTTTTTCTTTTATTTATAGTTTCCCTGTATCGAAAAGTGTGGTGCTGGAAAAGCACATCAGGTCAGGCACCATCTGAGCAGCAGGACAGTCGACATTTCGGGCATAAGCCCTTCATTAGGATGTATTCCTGATGGAAGGGCTTATGGCTGAAATGTCGACTCTCCTCCTCGAAAGTTGCCTGATCTGCTGTCTTTTCCAGCACCACATTTTCCGACTCGTGACTCTCCAGCATCTGCAGCCCTCAGTTTATCCTTCTAGCTTCCCTTGTGTGTCCCCTTTGCAACTTCTTTTTCTTCCTAGTTTTGTGTTGTCAGCAAATTCTTCAACCATCCCTTTTGGTCCCTTTTTTCACATCCTATTTTATATAAGTTGAGGCCCTAGAACCAATCCTGTGACATGCCATTTGTTACATTTTCCAACCAGTGAGTGAACCATTAATGCCTATTTTCTGATTCCTCCGAGCTAGCCAGTATTCTAATTCATGTTGCATGCTTCACCATACATTTTTATCTTCTGCACTAACTTTTTTGACATGATAGCTTATCAGCTACCTTATGAAAACCTACATAGAAACCGTCCACAGGTTCCCCTTTATCCACAACAAGCTCGTTCCTCAAAGAAGGAATACTCTTTGGCCACAGGTGAGGTCCCAGAGGACCAGAAAATAGCCACTGTTTAAGAAGGGAAACCGGGATAATCCAGGCGATTACAGGCCTGTGAGCCTCACATTGGTGGTAGGGAAATTATTGGTAAAGATTCTCTGGGACAAGATCTATATGCATTTAGAAGCAAATGGACTTGTCAACGATAGACAGCATGGTTTTGTGTGGTGGAGGTTTTGCCCTACTAACTTGATTGTGTTTTGAGGAGGTGATGAGCATGATTGAGGGAAAAATGATTGATGTTGTCTACTTTGACTTCAGTGAAGCTTTAAGGTCCCTCATGGCAGATGAGTAGAAAAGGTGAAGTCACATGGTATTGGGGTGAGCTGGCAAGCTGGCAACAGAATTGGCTTAGTCATAGGAGACAGAGGGTAACTATGAAAGGATGCTTTTCAGAATGGAGGACTGTGACTAGTCGTGATGCATAGGAATCAGTGCTGGGAGGGATCTCTGATCGTGTTCAACATAAAGTACTTGAAGGAAAACATAGCTGGTCTAATCAGTTAATTTACAGATGATACAAAGATTGGTGGAGTTGTGGATAATGAGGATTATCAGAGGATATGTAGGACATAGATCAGTTGGAGGTCTGGGCAGAAAAATGGTAGATGGAGTTTAATCCAGCCAAACATGAGGTGATGCATTTTGGAAGGTCAAGTACAGGTGGAACTTATACAATGAATGACAGAACCCTTGAAAGTATTGATATGCAGAGGGATCTGGATGTGCAGGTCAGCACAGGTAGTGTCTATCTGTTTGTCTTCTTTGGAGAATAAGGATAGGCAAGTTATGCTGCAGTTGATAGAACTTTTGTTGGACTAGACTCAGAATATTGCGTACAGTTCTGGTCATAACCCTACTAGAGGATGTGGATGCTTTGGATACGGTACAGAAATATTTACCAGGATGTTGCCTGATATGGGGCATTTTAGCTATGAGGAAAAGTTGAGTAGACTAGGTTTGTTCTCACTGGAACACAGGAGGTTTAGGGGTGACCTGATAGAAATTTCTAAGATTACATGAATTGCATAGATAGTGGGACAAAGGTTCAAGGCATGGTGGGGTGGGGTAGGAGGAGCGGGTGTGGGGATGCAGGGAGTAGGGAGTTTAAAAGAGATGTGCGAGGCAAGTTTTTGACACAGGCTGGTGAATACCTGCAACATGCTGCCAGAGGTGGTGGTGGGAGCAGACACATTAGCAGCATTCAAGAAACACCTGGAAGAATACATGAATAGGATGGGAATAGAGGGGTCAGGATCCTGTTAAGTGAAGACAGTTTTAATATGGAAGGGCAAAATGTGGTGGTGCAGGCTTGGAGGGTGGAAGAGCCTGTTTCTGTGCTGCATTGTTCTTTGTTCTAAAAACAACGTTGCTGGAAAAGCTCAGCATCTTTGAAAAGAAATCCAAGTTAATGTTTCATGTCCAGTGACCCTTCCTCAGACTCTAGGAATTGGTTAAAGATGATTTCTTCTTTGCAAAACCATGATGACTCTGCTTGATTATTGTGAACTTTTCCAAGTGCTTTGCCAGAATGTGTCTCATGGTAGCTTCTGACATTTTCCCCATGAGAAATATTAAACTAACTGGCCTATAGTTTCCTCATTGCTATTGCCCTGGTTTGTCAAATAATAAGTACACACATTAATTTTAAATCCAGTCAAACCTTCCCCCAAGTCTGGGGAACTTTGGAAAATTACAAACAATTTCTCTCACCGGCCAATTATGCTAATAAACTGGAACAAACTCCATCAGGATCTGAACACTTGTCAGCCCACAGCTTGAACACTTGCTCAGTGCCTTTTCTTCCCTGGTGATTGTAAATTTGAATCCTTTCCTCCTTCCGTTTCCTAATTTATAACTATTTCTTGAATGTTACTTTTTATCCTCTATAGTGAAGATTGATGCAAAATATTTGTTCAATTCATCTGCCATGTCCTCATTTTCCATTGTTCATTCCCCGAGGAAACACTTTTCGTTGAAAGATCAAAGCTGATTTTTAATTCTTTTCAAAATATACAGAGGAACTCTATCCGATTTTTAAGTTTCTACTAGCTTTCTCCCATACTCCAATTTGTCAAAGTTTTTTTTGTCTATTTTTGACTTTTTTTTTAAGCTAACCACTAATAGTTGGTTGCCCCCTAGAAATATTTCTTTTTTACTGTGTATTGTATCAATGGTGCACATTCTAAGTTATCCCCATATAAATAGTGGCTCCAAGACCAGGTCAGAGGCTAGGAATTCTGCAACCAGGGGGTCACTTCCTATCTTGTCAATACCTGTCCAGCATCTATAAGGCCCAAGTCAAGAGGTGAGAGAATACACCAAACTTGTCTGGATGGGTGCAGCTCTAGCAACACTTGAAGCTTGACCCTACACAAAACAAAAGAGCCTGCATGATTGGCCCCCATCTACTACTTTGAACATTCCTTGCCTTTCCCCCAAAGCATAAAGGCAACAGTGTGAGCCATAGACAAGGAGGATTAAAGTGGCTCACCAAGAACCCTTTGACAGCACCTTCCAAACCTGCGACCTTTTACCTCACAGGACAAGGGCAATGGATACACGGGAACTGAGTCTCACACCATCCGGATAGGGAATCGTGTAACCCTTCCCTCGTAGTCATTGCGTCAAAACCCTGGAACTTGCTGTTTAACAGCACTGTGGGTGTCCCTACATGGTAAAGGTGCAGTTATTCAAGAAAATAGGAATAGCTGTCCTCTTATTCTGGGTAACAAAGGATGGATCTGAAATTAGGGATTAGTACACATCTATAAACACTTGCCAAGCCAGCAGTTCCTACATCCCATGAACAAATAAAAAAGGCCCTTAGTTTTTTTTTACAACTTTTCTTTGCATGAATTTTGCTTGCTGATGATCCAAAATGTTACATTCTCTGTTCCTGCCTAACCCCCACACATATCACTCCATAACAGCAAATTACTGCAGCTGCTGGAATTTGTACTGAACTAAAAATGCTGGAGGTCACAGTGGTTTGGGCAGCATCCATGGAGAACTTTGACACTTCAGGTCATCTGGACTCCGAACGTTAGCTTGTTCTCTCTGTGGATGCTGCCTGACCTGCTAAGATCTCCAGCATTTTTCTGTTTTCAGTTCACACATCACTTCAGTTGGACTCTGTGGATGGAAAGCTATTGGTTTATTTTAAAGCGAAGGAATCCAAGGACAGCAGATGATATCAGCAAATATTTTAGTTGAGCACTTTACTTGGTGGTCAGCAATTATTGAAGTGGCTTGATGCTGTCATTATCACTGGTTGGAATAATAGAATCTTAACAATAGAGAAGGAGACCATTCATCTCCTAATGTTTTTCTTAAGTTTTCTTTTAATTTCCCTTCAAATGTTCCTCCTAAATTTGCTTCCACCACTTTCAGAAGTGCAGATCATTGATTTTTTTAAAAAAAATCTTTATTCGTTCACGGGATCAGGGCATTGCTGGCTCGGCAGCATTTATTACCCATCCTTAATTACCCAGAGGGCAATTAAGAATCAACCCCGTTGCTGTGGGTCTGGAGTCACGTGTAGGTCAGACCAGGTAAGGATGGCAGTTTCCTTCCCTTAAGGACATTGTTTTTTTTTTCCCCGACAATCTGCAATAGATTCGTGGTCATCATTAGACTCTTAATGCCAGATTTTTTTGAATTCCGGTTTTACTGAAGACTGACAAAGTATTGATTTAATAAGATTACCACATTCTGAAACTGCATAGGGTCTACCTTAACCAATTGTATAGTTGCTATAAATCATTGCCAGTGACTTCCAGACATTTAAGGTTAAATTTCTATTGCTATACTGTGACAAATCCTCCTCTCCAATTCTTTCCATTGTTTCGGCAGATTATTCTGCTTTCACTTGCGGTTTAATGATTATTAATTCTTCACTATGTGGCATTACCTTTGTAAAAAAAAAAGAATTAATATCCTCCATATATGCTTCGGGATTTGGAACCAGGTCCCCAGAGAGTCGCTGGGTTAACAGTCCAGTGATAATACCACGAGGCCAGTTGTCTTGTAAAGAATAAACCATGCTTGCTATCCCAGTGACTCTCGTCACTTACCTTGAATTGTTACTGACCCTCTTGCAGTGGAAGCTGTTCTTACTTTATTCTAAACATGTCCACCACATCTCCTCTGGAATGGAATACACTGCCTGTCAGGGTTGTGGAGGCAACAAACCTGATAGCCTTTGTAAAAGCACGTGGATAAGCACTTGAAATGTCATAATGACCAAGACTCTGGTCAAAGTGCTGAAAAGTCACACTAGTGTATATTTAGAGTAGTTTAGTTGGTGCAGACTTGATGGGCTGAAGAACGTCTTCTGTAATGTGTGATTTCTGTGATCTCTGCTTAAGAACAGTCCTAATTTCTGTAATCTGTTAACTAAATGTAATTTCTCTATCCCTGAAACTATCCTGGTAAATCCATGTCTCGTGCATGGTTGCCTTCCTTACGATGGTCACATGGTCGCATCGTCACATGTGGCAGAAAAGCCAGTGTGAAAGTCAGAAGCTTGAATTGGAGCCAAATGTTAATAGCACTGTACGGCAGAGAGAGAGCAGGTCAGAATTTCATCTCCTCTTCCATCCTGTTTTGTGCTGAAATTTGAAGTTTTGCATGAACAGCCTCAGTGTTGTAATTGAGGTCTCGTGGTGTTTTTGAGCAAACCACTCATTCCCATTATGCGCTGTTCTCTTTATGGATGAACCTGTAACAAATTTTGAGTTGCTGGAAAGCTGTTATTGACTGAATGCAAGAAGCATGTATGGAGGATATTAATTAATTTTTTTAAAGGTAATGCCGCATAGTGAAGTATTAATAGTCATTAAACTACAAATGAAAGCAGAATAATCTGTCCGAACACTGGAAAGAATTGGAGAGGAGGATTTGTTACTTGGTGTGGAAATAGAAATTTAACCTTAAATGTCTGGAAGTCACTGGCCATGGTTTATAGCAACTATACAATTGGTTACGGTAGATGCGAATGCAGTTTCAGAATATGGTAACCTTATTGAATTGTTACCTTCTGTCAGTCTTCAGTATTGAGAATGATGCTGAAATAATTCTTGAGTTTTGTCTAAAATTGAGAGTTTCAAAGTGAATGGTTTGAAGTGATTTTAAAAGCACATTGAGCTGCTTCCTCATGTCTGCAGTACACCTGAAGGTCCTGAGAGGAATGAGGTTTGTGCTCAGCTGAGGGTTAGAGAATCACTCACCTTGTGCTGCGTGCAAGGAAGTGAAAAGAACCTGGAGGTGAGAGGTTGAAGAACAGAAAATCCTGCAAGCAAAAGGATCATTTTCATTGAATGCTGTGGATAAGGCCCATTGAACTCCTTCCCTTTTTCTTTCCACCTTCCACCTGTAACACCACTATTTTCCTCTGTGTGCGAGGGTTTATTAAAGGGAGTGGGGTGTTGAGTTTTTTAACTGGTAGAGTTATAGGTCAATAGTTCATGGTTGCTTACCTGTGGTTAGAATTCACTTATTTGTAATAAACAGCAGTTCTTGTGAGTCCAGCAACCTGGACAGTATTTTCTGTTTAGATTGGGTCTGTCCATTTCAGTAAATTATGTACTTTGATAAAATATCTAACTTTCATATTGAGCCCAGGAAGAGCAGAGCTTGATTTCCAGTGTGCTACCCCAATGAGGTGTTGACCCGAAACATGACAAAGTTATTGGTTTAAGAAAATACATTGATTCTTGTGTGACTAAGTATGTTGTTCAGAGAAACTATTTATAATTTTGTTGATTTTAGAAAGGTACGTTTGTTGTCTGGAAAACCTCTCTCCATCTCTTGGCTCAGTCGTCAGCACCTGGGAACCGGGTTGAATTTCATCCTCTGACTGTGTAGAGTTTGCACATTTTCCGTGTCTGCGTGGGTTTCCTCCAGGTGCTCCGGTTTCCTCCCACAGCCCAAAGATGTGGTTAGGGTGGTTTGGCTATGCTAAATTACCCAGACTGCCCAGATGTGTGCAGACTAGATGGACTAGCCATTGGAATTGCAGGGTTACAGGGATGGGGCAGTGCGAGCATTCTCGGTGGGATGCTCTTTGGAGGGCTGGTTTGGACTCTATCATCTGAATGACCTGCTCCCGCAATGTAGGGATTCATTGATCTCCTGAGGCTAATGCACAGAGCTCAACTGCTTTCAATGGGCATTGAGGTTCTGAACTTGAGTCCTTTTGGCATGTTATATATTAACTTGCTTGAAAGCACAGACACAATAGTTAGTGGCAAAGGTCAAACAGTTCAGGTATGCTGCTGTTAGAAAATTCCAGATTAATGTTCGTCATGTGATTAGATGTTGTGCCCAGAGAAGCTTGCTTGGAGTCATGTCAGCTAACTCCTGGTATTACAACAACCCTGCAACTTTCACAGTTTAAATTTGGAGATAGAAAATGTGTTTAAATACTGAGTTATTGCTTAATTGAATTACTGTTGTATTAAGCTTAACTGCTGACTGGCAATTGATCAAATTTATTGTATATATTGCAGAAAAAGGTGACATTATTACTTTTACATTTTGTGTAAAAGTTCTGAATGGAGTCCCGAAATCCAAGAATGACATAGTGCTCTGCAATATGGCAGCACTTCCCTATATCTCCCAACATGACTGTTCAAGCTTGAGAATTGTGAGGGAGAAGGGAAGCCTGTGGGTAGGAAGGTGGTCCTGTGTAAGTGAGAGCCTCTCAGTCAGTGTGAGACGGCTGTTGCAACTTTTACAATGGCAACTGAAAACTCGAGAGGCTGGTATCCCATCATAAAGTTACTTGTTAATTGCACGTGCATAGTATTCGATACCGGTCAGACTGCTACATTGCTGTGAGTGAACAGAATCTCTGACACTCCTCTTTTTTTAAAAAAAATATCAAGAGGAGAGTCCTTGACACTGATCCAGCTCCTTCAAAGCCAGCTCTGTGTGAACAGAACCTCTGACACTCCTGTTTATACCTGGCAGTCAAGGCTGCCTGATTGGGGCTGCTAACCTGGTCCAATTTGGGGACTCCTATTTAATGCAATCCACCTGGCTGACCTTGTTACAATCACGACAGCAACTACAGATGCCTCTTAGCTCTCAGCCCCCAAAATTTCAGCTTGTGACACCACCTAGGGTCCTCAACGTAAATGTATCCCGGGAGCTATGGGAGGTAAAAGAGGAGATTGCTGGGGTCCTAGTGGAGACCTTTAATGTTTTGGTTTCAGGTGAAATGCCAGATGTCTGGAGAATAGCTAATGTGGTTCTTTTGTTCAGGATGGGAAGCAGGGATAGGGCAGGTAATTCCAGACCAGTTGGTCTGACGTCAGTGGTCGGGAAATCATTGGAAAAAGTCTGAGAGACAGGATTAACCAATACTTGAAAAGGTGGGTATTGATCTGGGATCGTCAGTACAGATTTGTCAGAGTTGCCACATCTATTTCATTTTGCTAAACTCCAAACTGCAATTCTCTGGCATCACTGTGCAAATTTAGGATTTTGTTTCTTCAAACAAAAAAAGCTTGTTTTTAGGGACTGAAATTAATATTCTTAACCTTCTTTGGGATGGGTGGTGGGGTGAAAGAAATATTTGACCTTGAAGCATTTTTTGAAAAAACGAAAGGTGTCTCTTGATTTTCAGGATATCTGAAATAAAGCTTTGGACAGGTGGCACGGTGGCTCAGTGGTTAGCACTGCTGCCTCACAGCGCCAGGGACCCGGGTTTGATTCCAGCCTCAGGCAGCTGTCTGAGTAGAGTACGCACATTCTCCCTGTGTCTACGTGGGTTTCCTCCAGGCGCTCTGGTTTCCTCCCACAGTCCAAAGATGTGCAGGTTAGGTGAATTGGCCATGCTCAATTGCCCATAGTGTTAGGTGCAGGGGTAAGAATAGGATAATAAGGTAGGGGAATGGGTCTGGGTGGGTTACTGTTCAGAGGGTTGCTGTGGACTTGTTGGGCCAAAGGGCCTGTTTCCATACTGTAGGGATTCTATATATTGGAAAAAAAGAAGAGAGCAATATGGAAAAGAATGTCAATGCTTTGTAACGGAATCCTAAGCTGCCTGACCCATTGACAACAATCAGTTAAGATAGACAACAGCATCTCCTCCACAATAATTCTCAATACTGGCACCCTGCAAGGATGCGTACTTAGCCCCCCTATTGTACTCCTTGTACGCCCACTGAGTACTCTAATTTCGAACAAACTCCACCTGCAAGTTTGCTGACAATGCCACCCTTTTGTGGAACTCCAGGGAAAATGGGGGGAGAGAGAGAGCGCGGGCGGCCAATCATTTGGAGACGGTGCCTGTTTAATCACTGTTAACAAAAGACGCGATCAGTGTTGGAAACACGTCTTTGTAATGTTTCTATCGGGACCTCATGGTCACCTTCGGATAATCCGATTTTCAGGTGATTGGTGTTTAGATAATCGAGGTTTCCCTGTATTCTTGTTTGCTGTGATCTGCCTGTACTGCTAGCAAAACAAAACTTTTCACTGTACTTAAGTTAATGTGACTACAAGAAATAAAATCATTAATCTGGCTCTTATTTTATCAAAACCTGCAATTGCCAAATATGGTAGAGCTATTTCAATTTTGTATACGGCTGCAGTTTTCCCTGGGGTCGAGAGTATTTCTGTTCTCTCCTGTATGCAGGTATTAAAACTCCTATGGACTTTGTGATTTGGTGTCCATCTTGTGTTACTCGTGTGTATTATGGCAAGTTCA
>NC_057722.1:77819171-77843836 GCF_004010195.1 Chiloscyllium plagiosum | reverse complement strand
ACTCCATTAGGATTGTCAACTTTCACTTGTGAAATATCATCTCTCTCTCGGTCCCTGCCTCGAATAGTTCATAACTGAATCATTCCGCCATGGGAAATAGACATTTTATACTTTTTTCACTTTCAACTTCATTTTTTTGTTTGTTACTTTGAAACCTAATACTACATCTAGGTCAGTGTGTCAAAGAAGTACTCCTACGTAGAATCAACTAGGTATAAACAATGACTGCAGATGCTGGAAACCAGATTCTGGATCAGTGGTGCTGGAAAAGCACAGCAGTTCAGGCAGCATCCGAGGAGCAGTAAAATCGACGTTTCAGGCAAATGCCCTTCATCAGGAATATAGGCAGAGTGCCTGAAGGTTGGAGATCTGCCTATATTCCTGATGAAGGACTTTTGCCCGAAACGTCGATTTTACTGCTCCTCCAATGCTGCCTGAACTGTGCTTTTCCAGCACCACTGATCCAAAATCCTAAGTAGAATCAATAGAGCTCTCTTTATGCAAATCTCTGCCTCGATTCCTGATGAAGGGCATTTGCCCGAAACGTCGATTTTACTGCTCCTCCAATGCTGCCTGAACTGCTGTGCTTTTCCAGCACCACTAATCCAAAATCCTAAGTAGAATCAATAGAGCTCTCTTTATGCAAATCTCTGCCTCGATTTGAAATGATTAAAAATGTTTCCAAAAAATTGTTTAGTTGAGGTGTGTTGTGGACCAAACCAGACCCCATCAATATCTTTGAAGAAGGTAGCCTCATGCTGTGTTCCAGATGTAATGCAACTGATCAAACAACTCAATGTTAAACAAATTACAATTTATTTAACACTAATATAGTTAAAATACAAACAAAAGGAAGAGGAATTTAGAATAACAACTATTGGAAAACTTGGCCAAATAATAGATACGGTACCGATAAGATTACTTAGTGTGGAAACAGGCCCTTCGGCCTAACAAGTCCATACCGACCCTCTGAAGAGCAACCCACCCAGACCCTTTCCCGTACATTTACCCCTTCACTAACACGGAGAAAGTGAGGACTGCAGATGCTGGAGTACCAGAGTTGAAAAATGTGGTGCTGGAAAAACACAGCAGGCCAGGCAGCATCCGAGGAGCAGGAGAATCGAAGTTTCGGACGTTTCAGGAAGAAGGGCTTATGCCCGAAACGTCTATTTTTCAACCCTTCACTAACACAACAGGCAATTTAGCATAGCTAATTGACCTAATCTGCACATTATTTTTGCACTGTGGGAGGAAACTGGAGAAAACCCACGCAGACACTGGGAGAATGTGCAAACTCCACACAGACAGTTGCCTGATGTGGGAATTGAACCCAGGTCTCTGTCATTGTGAGGCTGCAGTGCTGACCACTGCAGTGCTTTTCTCATGAGCTGTTCCAATATAGTAACCTCCCATAAACACAACTCTTGGCAAAAAGGCCAATTCAGACACACATTCTCACATGCAATTCTCCAAACCAGGAAGAAAATATCCCAAAGCCTTCTGCCTAAAATTAAACCTAAAAACTTAAAAAAAAAATTAGAAAGCCTTGTGTGTGAGCGCTGGCCCTACCCAGGCTGCTTCCACTGTTCCAAATTTTCTTTAAACCATAACCCTTCACAAATTGTTTACATTTTTAGAGACTTTTTTTTTAAGTTGTGGCATTGTTTTGATCTTTTGGGGATTAAAAATCAAAACAACGACACCTTGAAACGGAGGAGAGAGACAAAGCAGTTACCATGAAGTGAAATAGATGGAGCAGTATACCTACACAGCTGCCTGCCTCTGTTTAGTTGAATGTGAGAGGGGAAAGATTTAAAAGGGTCCTGAGGGGTAAATTTTTCACGCAGAGGGTGATGCGTGTATGGAATGAGCTGCCAGAGGAAGTGGTGGAGGCTGGTACAATTACAGCGTTTTAAAAGGCATCTGGATGGGTATATGAATAGGAAGGGTTTAGGAGGATATTCATTCTCTGGAAAATGAGACCAGATTAATTTAGGATATCTGGTTGGCATGGACCAAAGGGTCTGTTTCCATGCTGTACCACTCAATGACCTCTGTCTTACAACCTGTCTTTGAAAACAACAAGACAAAATAGCTTCTTCAAGTCACAGCATCAACAGAGATGGTCACTGTCCCATTTTGGACTGCCATTTTTGTTTTATTTCTGGGGTTAGGTGTTTAAAATACAGTATGAAACTGTTGTATATGGGTCTGCAAGGGTCAATACTGAAGAGTGCCATAAATGTTGTGCATTGTTTCGGTGTTATATGGATTTGTGGGCAGAATAAGTTAGAATCTCAAAGGTATGAGACCTAATACTTGCTCAAAATCACTGAACAATATGGATCAGAGCATGCAATAAGCTAAATGTTGTGAAGAGGACATAAAGAGGATCCAGATGGATATGGCTGGATTGAGTGAGTGAGTAAATTGTAGCAGATAGAATATGATGTGGAAAAATAGCTGGTGGAAACTGTCATTGAGTATTTTTACTGTAGATGTCAACTGATTCTTTGATAGACAAAGCAATTGAGGGTTATCAGAATTTCATGAACATGTTGGTGGTACGGTGGCTCAGTGGTTAGCACTGCTGCCAGGGACCCGGGTTTGATTCCTGGCTCGGGCAACTGTCTATCTGTGTGGAGTTTGCACAGTGCGTGTGTGTGTGCGTGTGTGTGTGCGTGTGTGTGTGTGTATCCTCCCACAGTCCAAAGATGTGCAGGTTAGGGTGAATTGGTCATGCTACATTGCCCATGTTAGGTGGATTAGTCATGGGCAAATGTAGGGGACTAGGTGGGTTGCTCTTTGGAGGGTTGGTGTGGACCTGTTGGGCCGAAGGGCCTGTTTCCATACTATAGGGAATCTAATCTATTCTAATATGGAGTTCAGAACAGAAACAGGTCAGTCCTCATCTTATTGAATGGCCACTTGCATCTCCTAATTCAAATGTTTAGTTGTACAAGGAACTCTTCAGGCAAGGCAGTGGTTTCCCTCCACTGCACTAGACCAGGTGGTCCTGTAGTTTCCTACAGTTGAAAGTGGCAGCAAACTTCTTCACGAGGAGCAGCTCACATCAACGTCCTGTACAACCTCCGCATTCCTGATGAAGGGCTTATGTGCAAACCGTCAACTCCCCTGCTCCTTGGATGCTGTCTGACTTGCTGTGCTTTTCCAGTGCCACACTTTTCAATTCTGATCTCCAGCATCTGCAGTTCTCACTTTTTCCCAACCTCAATATGACATCCCGTGGGGCGGCATGGTGGCTAAGTGGTTAGCACTGTTGACTCTTAGCGCCAGGGTCCCAGGTTCAATTCCAGCCTCGAGCGACTGTCTGTGTGGAGTTTGCACATTCTCCCCGTGTCTGCGTGGGTTTGCTCCGGTTTCTTCCCACTGTCCAAAGATGTGCAGGTGAGGTGAATTGACCGTGCTAAATTGTCCATAGTGTTAGGTGCATCAGTCAGAGGGAAATGGGTCTGGGTGGGTTATGGAGTCAGCTATTACGAGGGGGCATAGCTTTAAATTAAGGGGTGGTAGGTATAGGACAGATGTTAGGGGTAGATTCTTTACTCAGCGAGTCGTGAGTTCATGGAATGCCCTGCCAGTAGCAGTGGTGGACTCTCCCTCTTTATGGGCATTTAAACGGGCATTGGATAGGCATATAGAGGATAGTGGGCTAGTTAGGTTAGGTAGGCTTGGATCGGTGTAACATCGAGGGCCAAAGGGCCTGTACTGCGCTGTATTTTTCTATGTTCTACGCTTTGGAGGGTCGGTGTGGACTTGTTGGGCCGAAGGGCCTGTTCCCACACTAGGGAATCATCTAATCTAACTCCTGTACACTAAGGTCTGAGTGATGAAGGCAAGCGTGCTAAATGCTTTATTAACCTCCCTGTCTACTTGTAATACAAATATCAAAGAACTATGTACCTGAACCCCTAGGTCTGAATGTTTTACAACACTGCCCAGGGCCTGATCATTCATTGTACAAGTCCTGCCCTTGTTTATTTTACCAAAATCCAATATCTTGCATTTATCCAAATTAAACTCCTCAGCTCAATGACCCTTTTAGTCAGCTGCCTATCCTACAGCAGCAACCAAATCTTGTTAGTCCCGAGTTGTTATTGAGCTGTTTGAGCAGTCAAATTCTGTGTCCTCTTTTGGTCCTGGGAGTTGGTATCAAATTCTGGTCTCCCAGCAATGTAAGCACGCACTTGCTTTGTTCTTTGTGTGGCTGTGAAAATTCTACTGCTAATTGTTTGTGCTGCAGCCAGGAGGAAATGAATTTGAGAGGCATCTGCTTAAAATGAATAGCAGTGTCAGAAGAGGAAGCTTTTATTACAATTTCTCATATAAGGATTCCTGCTTTGTCATGTCAGAGCACAGACTTACTTAATCTAAAGTCACTTATTGACACCATGAAAGTCACATTGAATTAATATCCTCGATCAAGTGTATCCCAGGGCGTTGTGGGAAGTTAGGGAAGGAATTATGGTGTCCCTAGCAGAGATATTTGTATCAGCTACTGTCACAGGTGAGGTGCCGGAGGACTGGAGGGTGTGGTGCCTTTTATTTAAGAAAAGCTGTCAGGAGAAGCTGAGAGCTATGGACCTGTGACTCTGACATCAGCGGTGAGTAAGTTGTTGGTGATTCTGAAAGATAGGATTTACATGCATTTAGAGAGGCAGGGACTGATTTTGGGATCGTCAGCATGGGTTTATGTAAAAGAATCATGTCTCAAACTTGATTGAGTATTTTGAGAAAGTAACCCAAGGTTTGGAGGGCAGAGTGACAGATGTAGTTTACATGTGGAATCTTGTCAAAGGCTTTAGTCATAAAGTTATATGACATGTCATTCAGGGTGAGCTTCCCAATTGGATACAGTTGACTTGACAGTAAGTTAGTTATTTTTTTGGTGTGGAAGCCTGTGACCAGCGGTGTTCCACAGGGATTGGTTCTGAGTCCACATTACATAAATGATTTGCATGAGAGTGCAGGAGGCATGGCTGGTAAGTTTGCAGATGACCCCAAAATTGGTGACACCAATATACTCAACTGTAAAGGAGGGTATCCAAGATTTACAAAGGGATCTTGAAAAGTTGGGTCAATGGGTTGAGGAGTGGCTGGTGAAGTTTAATGTGGATAAATGTGAAGTGTTGCATTTTGGTGAAATAAACCAGGGCAGGACTTAGACAAGTGAATGTAGGGCTTTGATTAGTACTGTTAGACCGAGTCCTAAGGGTTCAGGTATGTACCTTTTTTTTAAAATTTGTCACAGGTTGACAGGGTGGTTAAGAAGGCATTTAGCATGCTTCCCTTCATTGCTCAGACCTTTTGAGTATAGGAGTGTGACATGTTGAGGTTGTACAGGATGTTGGTGAGGCCTCTTCTAGGGTACTGTGTACAGTTGTCGTCGCCCTTCTATAGGAAGGGCGTGATTAAATTGGAGATGGTTCAGAAATAATTTACCAGTTACTAGGTTAAAATATCTGTTCAACACTGCTTTCAAGCAGTAAGCCTGGGATTTTTGTGTTCACATAACTGCACATATTTTCACCATTCAAATATAGAGTTTGCCGATTTGTGTAGCATTACCAAAAATGCAGATGTACGAATGTTCCATACACATGTAACACATTTTCCACTGAAAATCCATGAACTAACATTCATGTACGTAGGGACACCATGCACGTGCGCACAAACATGCACCTCATTTTCAGTCTAGCACCCCTTCTTCAGAACCAATAAGATCTCGAGAAGATGGCATAAATGCTGATGGTGGGGTTGGAGGACAGGAAGGAGTAAAGGAAGAGTGGAGACTGAAAACCAAAGAACTGCAGATGCTGGCAATCAGGAAAAAATCAGAAATTGCTGGACACAAAACATTTTAACTCTGCTTTATCTCCATGGATACTGCCAGACCTGCTGAGTTTTTCCAGCTATGTCTGAGTTTGTAGGTGGAAGCTGAGCATGGAGAGATAGAAAGTAAGTTAGGCAGGCGCAGGGCTGGATGATAGTAAGCAGGGAAGAAGACAAGCTGACAATAGGGACCATTAGTTGGCTATGTTAAAAGCAGCCCATATCATACCAGGGCCTGGGGTGTAGGTGTGGGCGTCCGACACATGGCCCTATCATTTGCAAGCTTGATATTGAATCCTGAAGGCTAAAGGGTTTCCCTAAGTGGAAAATGAGATGCTGTTCTTCCCAAGACACAGATGTTGGCCAGTGAGCATGGTGGTATGTTGAGGTGGCAGGCAACAGGAAGCTCAGGGAAATTTTTGTGATTGCACATAGTGATTCCCAGGTGAAATCAACGGTTTGGCATGTATTTGTGATGCACTCTATTGTTCAGATCCAGGCCACTATGCCTTTAAGCCTGCTTTTTGCCATCACGACATGAAATTCTTCAGGATAAGAAATCCCCAGTTTATTCTCTGTTCGTTCATCAATAAGTCTGTTTGCAAGCAGCCAGCCAGTCTACTAGTCAGTCAGTCAGTCAACCACGTATAATAGCAATCTGAGTAAACATGTGACCCAGACTGAATGTTAGGTGTATGATCAAAAACTTTGCGGATGACACCGAGCAGTGCTTTGAAAGTTAGTGATTCCAAATAAATCTGTTGGACTATCACCTGATGTGGTGTGATTTTTAACTTTGAAGAAAAGGCACTGAGGAGTAATTTGAAATTACTTGCTAAGACGTCAGTGGTTATTTTTAACAATTCCACACTTATTTTTCAAATTAATTCTTAATTCTTTTGGGTGTACATCATCAGTGTTTCTGACCACCTCAAGTTGTTCGTGGATGAAATAGCGAGCTTCCTCCTTGAACTATTGGTAATAGTTTGCTCGATCATCTCACAGTATCGTTAAGCATCCACAATGTTTGTGTTGGATTTGCATGGAAGAACTGGTTTTGTAAATTTGCAGCACTTAAGAATAAAAGCAGAAAATTACAGATGTGTTACAGCACCGAAGGAGGCCATTTAGCCTATTGTGTCTGCACTAGCACTTCAAATAAGCAGCATTACCTCCGTGCTAATCTCTGCTTTTTCTCCATAATCTTGCACACTATTTTCAGCAATGTTCTGTTGATTCTACCGATTGAGCCTGCCTCCACCAGACTTGCTGTGTTTTGTCTCGCATCCTTTTGCAAGTCAGTTTAAATCCATGCCCTCCTGGTCTGGTTCCTTTTTGAGTGACTACTGGAGAACCTCAGCAGGTCAGGCAGCTTCCATAGAGAAATGAATTAAATTCATGGCTCATTGCATTGAGGGCACTGTTGCCAAGTTTGCATATGACACAAGACCATGTTGCCCTCCCTCATGGTCATAACAACCTCTGTAATATAGACATTTTTCAATATGTCACCATATATTTCCCCACGTTCCATCCCTGCCTCCACTACAGTACTAGGAGAAAGTGAGGACTGCAGTTGCTGGAGAGTCGGAGTCAAAAAGTGTGGCACTGGAAAAGCCCAGCAGGTCAGGCAGCATCCAAAGAGTAGGAGATGAAGGGCTTATTCCTGAAACGTAGATTCTCCTGCTCCTCGGATGCTGCCTGACCTGCTAGGCTTTTCCCAGCACTTTTCGACTCCATGCCTCACTGCATCTATTGAGTGGCTCCCTTTTATATTGTTTTTGTTCAATTAATATATTTGGCACTTTTGCTATACCGTGGAAAGTATAACAGCTTTTAATCAGCAGACTGTGGGTCTGACAGATCTTTGTAATACGGTAACTCTGCACGCGCTCTTACTGAACATGATATAAAGTATAACTATTAAGGGTTGAAAGTTTGTTCACGCCCATGTTTGGGTGGAGCAGATATGACAAACGATCCATCCATTCCCATTGAGACTGGCAGAATGTAAATCCAGCGCTTCCCCTTTTATTGACTTTTTTTTAAAACATTGGCCCAGGTGGGGCCTGTGTCACCTGTTTGCTCAGGAGTGGATTGGACAGAGTTTGCTGATGTCAGATGATGCTGCCAGTCTGCTCTTTCAAAGACACGTTATGGTAAAGGGTAGTGAGCTCTAGTGCTATGTGCTCGAAGTCAGATTTGTGGCCATTGTTCCACTGTTTCCATTTGACCAGTGCTCCCTGTACCACTATTTGTTCCATGCTATTACACAGGAAGCAGATGTTCTGATGGTCATTCTGCATTATACTTAATGTAATTGCACGGATGCCAGAACTCATTAACACAAGTGTCAGGACTTCAGGATCCAGCCTCTGGTTGGAATGAAGGGACTTGCAAATGGATGGAATGAGCACCAGGCATTAATTGTAAATGAGATCCTCTTGTCATAGAATCAGAGATATATAGCATGGAAATTGACCCTTCGGTCCAACTCGTCCATGCCAAACAGGAATACTGAATTATTCTAGTCCCATTTGCCAGAACTTAGCCCATATCCCTCTCAACCCTTCCTATCCGTATACCCATCCAGATGCCTTTTAATATGTTGTAATTGTACCAGCCTCCACTACTTCCTCTGGTAGTTCATTTCATACAAGCACCACCCTCTGCATGAAAATGTTGCCCCTCAGGTCTCTTTAAATCTTTCCCCTCTTACCTTAAACCTCTACCCTCTAGTTCTGGACTCTCCCACTCCAGGGAAAAGACTTTGTCTATTTACCCTCTCCATGCCCCTCATGATTTTATAAACCTCAGCCTCCACTCCAGGGAAAACAGCCCCAGACTATTCAGCCTCTCTCCCTATAGCTCGAATCCTCCAATCCCGATAACATCCTTAAATCTTTTCTGAACTCTTTCAAGTTTCACAATATCCTTTCCAAAGCAGGGAGACCAGAATGGTGCACACTATTCCGAAAGTGGCCTAACCAATGTCACGAATAGAACAGTTTATTTTTGAATGGCTTTCTGAAAATGTTCCTGCAGTCTGCTCCTTTTTAATATATTGCTTAATCGCACTGTTTAATGATGTCATGTCAGACAATCTCACTTTTTTCATTTGTGTGTTTTGAAGTAATTCAAGGTGAAATCTTCTCCAGTAAATAGCAAGAACGCAACAGAAGTTGCCTTAAAATAATTCACAAAATCCAGATGGATTATGATTAAACTCTGACTTGCATTCTGGCGTTTCCTAACAGACAACTGAATATACAAAAGTTTTTCATAATTTTACCAAGATGTGCTTTGGATCATGCAGACTCTACCATTTTGCATATTAGAACAATTAGTCTCTTTCAATGCCAGCCTTATGTTACATGTGGCTTTTTTTAAAGATAAACATGTTAGGAGCCCTCTTGTGACATAGTGGTAGTGTCCCTGTCCCTAGACCGGGAGGCCTAGGTTCATGCCCCACCTACTCCCAAGACGTGTCATCATGTCTCTGAACAGGCTGATTAAAAAGAGAGGTTAAATTTTTTTTAAAATTGCACGTTAATACTTATGAAAGTGTCGAATTTGTAACTTGGAAACTGTCATTCTCCCAAACAAGGCTATGGGGCAACCTTACCCCTGCCCCATCCTCCTCAGCGATTTGATTCACTGCTTCTGCACTCTGAGCCTTTGGCCCTCTTTACTTCACTGAATCTCACTTGATAGCAGTTTGTGTGGCAGTTGGACAGGGCATGAAAATGTGACATTAGTGCATATCAGTTAGGATTTCTCTTATTCATTCATGGGGTGAGGGTGTCTATGGCCAGTCCTTATTGCGCAGAGGGCAGTTAGGAGTCAACCACATTGCTGTGAGTCTGGAGTCACAAATAGGCCAGATCCAGTAAGGATGACAATTTCCTTCCCCCGATAATGAGCAAGATCGGTTTTTTTGGGACCATGGATTTTTATTGAATTCAAATTCCACCATCAGCTGTGGCAGGATTTGAATCCAGATTCCCAGAGCGTTTTTTTTTTTGGGTCTCTGGATTAACAGTCTAACTAGGAGAAAGTGAGGGCTGCAGATGCTGGAGATCAGAGTCGAGAGAGAGGTGCTGGAAAAGCACAGCAGGTCAGCCAGCATCCGAGGAGAATCGATGTTTCGGGCAAGAGCCCTTCACCAGGAATGAGGCTGATAACACCATTGCCTCTCCACTGTTTTCAGTCTACTTTACTTGAACTCACCATACAACAATAAAATGGTCTTGGGCTAGTATAATTTTCTGGTTACCTGGTCAGCCATAGTTTGGAGAAGCATAAAGCATTGCTCTGGTTCCATGTTGGAATCAGAAATAGGGCTTGAAATCACTAAGGGCAAGGCAATGTTTGGAACATACAAATGAAAAGGCTTTGCTGAAACTGGATGATTCCTGTTGTCTGTAAAATGTCTCTTATTCATTCACAGGATATGGGCATCTTTTGTTCTTATTTATTTGCCCTTCAGAAAGCTGGTGGTGAGCTTTCTTCTTGAACACTCATAGAGCTGTTACAGAGAGAGTTCCTGGACTCTGACCCAGCGACAGAGAAGCAATGACAATAGATTTGTTAATCCAGGCCAAAGGGGAAATTGCAGATGGTAGTGTTTCCATGTATTTGTTGTCCTCGCCCTTGTACATGGCAGAGTTTGTGGGTTTAGAAGGTGCTGTCAGAGGAGTCTTTGAGTTTGTGCAGTGCATCTTGTGGTACACACTGCCACCCCTGTTTGTGGTGACGGGAGTGCATGTTTAAGGAATGAGATATGGCCCCTGTCAAGTGAATTACTTTATCTTGGATGGTGTCAAGCTTCCTGAGTGGTGTTGGAGCTGTGCTCATTCAGACAAGTGGTGTTATTCTGTTGTCGTTCTTGACTTGGGACTTGTTTATGGTGGGCAGGCTTTGTAAAGTTAGGAGATGAGTTACTTACTGCAACTCTGACCTGTTTTTGTAGCCACTGTATTTATACGTCTAGTCCAATTCAGTTTCTAGCCAATGGTAGCCCCATGATGTGATAATGGGGGATGATCTATGGTAATGCCATTGAATGTGATGGGACAAGGATTGGATTTTCTGTTACTTGCCATTTATCAGCCCGTGCCTTAATGTTGTCCAGGTCTTGTGTATTTGAGCATTGACTGACTGCTTCAGTATTGAGGAGTCATGAATGACTCACTGACCATCCCCACTTCTGACCTTTATGATGACAGGAAAGTCATTAATGAAGATGGTTGGGCCGAGGACACTGAGGCCTGCTGCAGAAATGTCCTGGGGCTGAGATGACAGACCTCTAACAGTCATACCCGTCTTCCCATGTGGAAATCAACTAGGAGAAAGTGAGGACTGCAGATGCTGGAGATCAGAGTCAAGAGTGTGGTGCTGGAAAAGCACAGCAGGTCAGGCAGCATCCGAGGAGCAGGAGATTTGACCTAACGGACATAAGATCTCCTTCATTCCTGATGAAGGGCTTATGGCCGAAACATTGATTCTCCTGCTCCTTGGATGCTGCCTGACTTGCTGTGCTTTTCCAGAACCCCACACTCCACCCACCTTCCCATGTGCCAAGTATGTCCCATTGTTGGAATCAATCTCCCCTGATTCCTATTGACTCCATTTGTTAGGGCTCCTTGATGTCTGTCAAATGCTCCTTTCATGTCAAAGGTTGTCACTCTCTCCTCTGCTCAGTTGTTTTTATGCATGTTTGAGGCAAGCCTTCATTGAGGTCGGAGGTCGAATAAGCCTGGTTGAACCCCAACTTGTCAGCATGAGTGAACAATTCAATTGTTGAGCAAGTGCTGATTGAAGTGTTGAACAAAGAGAACTTAGAGTGCACATTCATATTTCCTTGGAAGTGAATTCACAGATAGATAGGATAACAAAGAAGGTGTTTGGAATGTTTTCCTTTTTATTGGTCCGAGCACTGCGTATAGGAGGTGTACAGGACCATTGGTTAGGCCACTGTTGTAATAATCTGTGCAGTTCTGGTCACCATGCTATGGTAAGGATTTTGTGAAACTTGAAAGAGTTCAGAAAACATTTTCCAGGATGTTACTGGGGTTGGAGCATTTGAGCTATAGGGAGAGACTGCATAGACGAGGGCTGTTTTTCCTGGAGCATTCCTGGAGTTTTTCCTGGAGTTTTCCTGGATATAAAATCCTGAGGGTCATAGGGTAAATAACCAAGGTCTTTTGCGTGGAGTGGGGGACTCCAAAACTGGAGGGCATAAGTTTAAGGGGAATCATAGCATTCCCACAGTGTGGAAGCAGGCCCTTGGGCCCAACGAGTCCACACCGACCCTCCGCAAATCAACCCACTCAGACCCATTCCCCTTCACTCTACATTTACCCCTGACTAATGCACCTAGCCTACACATTCCTGGACACTGGGCAATTTAGCAAGGCCAACTCACCTAACATGGTTAAAAATCACACAACACCAGGTTATAGTCCAACAGGTTTAATTGGAAGCACACTCGCTTTCGGAGCAATGCTCCTTCATCAGGTGATTGATGAAAGCTCCGAAAGCTAGTGTGCTTCCAATTAAACCTGTTGGACTATAACCTGGTGTTGTGTGATTTTTAACTTTATACACCCCAGTCCAACACCAGCATCTCTGAATCATCACCTAACATGCACATGTTTGGACCATGGGAGGAAAACTGAGCACCTGAAGGAAGCCCACGCAGGTATAGGAGAATGTACAAACTCCACACAGTCGTCCCAGGCTGGAATTGAACCTGGGTCCATAGTGCTGTGAGGCAGCAATGCTAACCACTCAGCCACTGTGCCATGAGAGGGGAAAGATGGACAACTTTTTCATGCAAAAGGTGGTGCATGAATGGAATGAGCTGTCAGAGGGAGTGGTGGAGGCTGGTACAATTTCAACATTTAAAAGGCATCTGGATTGGTATATGAATAGGAAGGGTTTGGAGGGATATGTACCAAGTGCTGGCTAATGAGACGAGATTAATTTAATACACTGGGCAGTCTCCATTATCTGAATGACATGAGTGGGGAGTTTTTTGTTTGGGTAACTGAATGTTTGGATAATCGAATGTTCGGATAACATGGTTTACCTAAACGTTGGGACCTTGAGATCTTGTTTGAATAATCTGAAATTCAAATAATCGATGTCTGAATAATTGAGGTTGTACTGTATCTGGTTGCCATGTATGAGTAAGACCAAAGGGTCTGTTTCTGTGCTGTCTGTCCCTATTACTCTATGATAGTGCTATTGATGTCACCTTCCATCACTTGGCTATTGGCTGAGGTGGTAATTGTCCATGTTGAATTTGTTGAGTCATGTCTCACAATTGGTTTATCAGTGCACCTCTTTCAGAGACATGCTCTTGATGTCACTATTTCATAGAATGTAAGCTGAGGGTGTAAAGGTCTCAGAATCCAGCTTAACTCGAATCTCTTGAAGCTACCTTTTGTAGCTGAATAGCTAAATAGTAGAATGAGCCAGTGATGATAACATTGGTGTACATTGGAGTTATTATAAAGGTGTGTTGGATCTTTCAGTACCACATTACCCATGTCTTGGTTTCTTATGTTATGAGGGATAATGTAAGCATTAGGTAAAGTTACTGTGCTGGAGGCAAAACACATTTCAGGATTTCTTCAAGGACCGCAATTTCGGACATAGCTGGACAATGTTCCATATTGTTGGGTAGATATTAATGTTGTCACCAATCTGGAGACGCTTGGCTGGATCTGTAGCCCAAGTCGTTAGTACTATTGACAGAATGTAGTCAAACTCCACAGACCAGTAATAATGCAGATTGTCACGTGGTTGCAGCATAACCTTTTATTAATCATTGGTACTGATCATCTACTTTCCATCAAGTCTAGACTTCACCGTTAAAGTTGAGGGCTGGCAGTACTTCAGCCACAGCTACTCGCGAGACCTGTTCAATCATAGTATCCCTGCCCTGTGGAAACAGGTCCCTCGGCCCAACAGGTCCACACCCGTCCTCTGGACTGTAACCCACTCAGACCCATTCCCCTTCACTCTACATTTACCCCTGACTAATGCACCTAACCTACACATCCCTGAACACTATGGTCAATTTAGCATGGTCAGTTTCACCTACCCTGCACATTTTTGGACTGTGGGAAGAAACCGGAGCTCCCAGAGGAAACCCACGCAGACACTGAGGGAATATGCAAACTCCATAGACAGTCGGCTGAGGCTGGAATTGGACCCAGATCCCTGGCGCTGTGAGGCAGCCGTGCTAACCATGAGCCACCGTGCTGCTCCCATCTTCTTCAATCATATAATGCAGAAAAGGCCCTTCAGCCCATCAAGTCTGAACTGACATGACTGCCGCTAAAATTGAGCTAATCCCAATTTCCTGCACCTATCACAAATCTTTGAATGTTATAATGTTTGAAGTGCTTATCCAAATATTTTGTAAAGATTGTAGGTTTCCAGCATCCCCTGCCTTCCCCTCCCAGGCAGTGCATTACAGATTCCCACTGCCTGCTAAGTGAAAAGTTTTTTTTTCGCAAATCTCCTCTGCATCTCCTGCCCCTTACCTTAAACAGCCCTCTCTTGTGGTTGACCCCTCAATGAAGCAGAACAACAGCTTTCTACTCACCCTGTCCATGTCCCTCATAATTTTACACACCTCAATCATGTTCCCCCTCAATCTTCTCTGCTCTAAAGAAAACAATCCAAGTCCATCTCATCTCTCCTTTTATAGCTCTCTTTCTCCAGCCTAGGCAACATCCTGGCGAACCTCCTGTGTACCTCCTCTATTGCTATCACATCCTTCCTATAGTGAGGTGACCAGAACTGCACGCAGTACTCCATTTGTAGCCTAACGCTCTGTACAACTCCAACATTATGTCCTTGATCTTATACTCTGTGTCTCGACTGATGAAAGTAAGTGTCCCATATAATGCCTTAACTATTCTGATCATGTGCTCTGCTGACTTCAGGGATCTATGAATAAGTTTTGTAATTTCTTTTGTGATAAGTTCAGCTTTGTATGAAATATATTAAAAATGGGTGGAGAATAATATTGTGCCCATTCTAGGCAATGATATCCTCTAGCTGGTAAACAACAGTTTGTGATGAGGAAAGGTTGAAACACATGGGGTGAGTTGGTAAAGTTTTACCTGGTCATTTTTAGTGGCAGACATTAGTATGCTTTTCATGTACAAATTACAAAGAAAGGCATTATAATGTTAGGAGTTGACTTCAGAAAGCACCCTCAGCCTCAGTAAATGTTCTTGGTGTGGTTGTGAAAGGGCCAACTATCACTAGTCATGAGTAATAGTCTTACTTTGGTGATAGAGTTTTTAAACAAACAGACACACCTTTTCAAAACAGATTGTTCTCTTGTGCATTTTGTTTTTCCCATATCTGAAGAACTAAAAGGCTTTGAATTGATCTTGCATTGAAATTAGGTCCGAGATCGTAAAGAAAGCCGTCGACTTTGGTTAAAAATGGAAAACCACACAACTCACATCTCTCGGGAAGAACTGGAGGAAATGAAGGAAGCCTTTAACAAAATAGGTATGGTTTCTGTCTGTTATATTAAAACAAACTGAGACTGTGTCCCCTCTCGCTACGTTTTGATGAAACAAAAGCCCTTTGTGTCTGAGCCACTGTAATTACCTTCTGACCTTTTAAGAAAATACTGTGGTAATGAAATATTGATCAATGCATGATTTGGAAAAAAAAAAGCCCTTTTGTTGTAGCCAGCAAGAAAGCGGGGAGGCAGGATTTTTGATAAGGGGTGTGGAAGATAGTGTTATTGGACACTAGACAACCAGGTCCTCCTGCCCTCCAGAGAAGGCTGAGTTGAATGGGGAGAATGGTGATTAGGGATAGGAATCAGGGATAATTATTCTAAAGACAGTTCCATGGATCAGACGCCGACTGGAATTTTCCATTTCACCTTCAGTGAACCACCTTGGGCTTCACCAACACAGCACTGCCTGCAGGTAACCTCCACGCTGTGGCTCCAGCCCACCTTTATCTCTAGCTATAGCTCCACCACAGAACACACCAGACGGCCTCCTTCTTTAAAGACCACAATTTCCCTTCCCACGTGGTTGAAGATGCCCTCCAATGCATCTCATTCACATCCTGCACCTCTGCCCTCAAACCCCACCCCTCAAACCATAACAACTGCCACTCCTTCACCACCTGACGCCTGGAGGAAGAACACCTCCTCTTCTGCCTCGGAACACTTCAACCCCAGGGCATCAATATGGACCTCACTAGTTTCCTCATTTCCTCTCTTTCTCTCTTTCCCCCAACACCCCCCCCCCCACCCCCACCCCCCTGCTCCTCGGATGCTGCCTGACCTGCTGTGCTTTTCCAGCACCACTCTAATCTAGACTCTAGCTATAGCTGCACACTGTACTGTGCAAGAGTCTCTTCTGTGCACTGGTGGTCTAGCAGGAATAACCATATTAGTTCAGCCCAGAGAGCAAAACCGGTGTGTGAGACACTGATCTGACTTCTCTGAAGAAGGGTCTCTGGGCACAAAACATGAGCTCGACTTTCTTTCTACAGATGTTGCCAGACCTGCTGAGTTTCTCCAGCAATTTCTGTTTTTGGTCTGACTTGCCTTGCATAATTCAAGGTGGAAATCAGACATCCACAGCAGACAGAAAGGCCCTTTAGCCCATGATGTCTGCATTGGTCAAAACAACCATCTAAATATTCGAATCCTGTTATTCCAGCACTTGGCCCATAGCCTTGGTATCACAATTGCCCATCTAAATACTCATTCAATGCTGAGGGTTTTCTGCCCCTACCATCCTTACAGGCCAAGATGTGGAGGTGCCAAAGGGGTGGACAAAGACAGAAGTCTCTTAACGTCAGGTTACAGTCCAGCAGTTTTATTTGAAATCACAAGCTTTCGGAGTGCCAAAGGAACCGTGCTCCAAAAGCTTGTGATTTCAAATAAACCTGTTTGACTGTAACTTGGTGTTGTGTGACTTATGATTCCTGAAGAAGGGCCTGTGCCCAAAACGTCGAATCTCCTGTTCCCTGGATGCTGCCTGACCTGCTGTGCTGTTCCAGCAATAAAGTTTCAACGTTGTGTGACTTATGACTTTATCCTTACAGGCAGCGAATTCCAGATTCCCACTGCCCTCTGGGTGAATAAGGTTTTCCCTTCTGCCTTTTCCCTTAAATCTATGCCCCCTGGTCATTGATCTTTCCATTAAGAGGAAAGGTTCCTTCCTGTATGAGTCCCTCATAATTTCATCCATATCAATTGTGACCCCTTTCATTCTCCTCTGCTGTTAGGAAACTAACCCCAGTCTGTCCAATCTCCCTTCATAACTGAAACTCTTCAGCCCAGGCACCATCCTGATAAATCTATTCTGGACCCTCTCCATTGCAATTCCATCCTTCTAGATTATGGATTCCAGAACTGCACACAATACTCTAGCTTTGCCCGACTCCAAGTTATACACCGTTCCAGCATCACCTCCCTGCTCTCAACTCTATGCCTTGACTAATAAAGGCAAGTATCCCATATACCACCTTCACTTTATCCACCTATCCCAATATCTCAAGAGACCAGTGGGCATTCAGACCTGATCCTCAGAAATTCCCAGATCTTAACTGGGGCATGGTTGGGAACATGGGACTGGGATATCACAGCTACTTCAGAAATTGGCTCAGGGATGGACAGGAATGGCAGTTTAATGTTCTGGAGTGTAGATGTTATAGGGATGATAGAAATGGGGGGTGGTGGTGGTGGCGGCAAGAGGGGAGGAGGAGTGGCATTTTTGGTTCGGCCTGACATTACAGCAGTTGTTATGGACCAGACCAAACCACCTCAAAATATATTGAGAAGATAGTCTAGACTCTTATTTTAAAGGTTTTGTGATCTGAATATAATTCAATTGGTCACACTGCCAGATTTGAAGCAAAACACACTTTATTCATATGCTTTCGTGAAAATACAACAAAAGAAAGAAGAAATTGGAATAACTTAATTTTATTGGAAACCTTAACAGAATATTAGATTATTTAACCACTAAAAAGTAACTGTTTCAATATACAGGACCACCTCGATTATCTAGCATTCGATTATTCAAATGTCGGGTTATCTGGCAAGATTGCAAAGTTCCGCTGCTTGGCTAAACTGTTATCCAGCATTTGATTATCCAGCATTCGATTATCCAGCATTTGATTAACTGTACTACAAACTCCCCGCCCACGTCCTTCGGATAATCGAGGTTCCTTTATAGTAATATTCCATAAACATACCCTTGGCAGTGACAAAATCAGTTTTTAAAAAAAGGTTGTTTGACGTGTAATCCTCCAGTCCAGGAGGGAAAAATGTCAGGACAAAACCGTGTCTGTGTGTGTGTCTGTCTATCTGTTTCTGTGTAAGATGTGGGGAGAGATATTCCACAGGTTCCACTCAACTTCAAAAGCCAGCAATAACTGCTACTAAATAAACTAACAATCCTGGTTCTGTGGGACCCTGCACTGCCCATTCAGGCTGCCTCTCATTCCAACTTTCAAAAAATCCCCAAGGCGCCTCAAACTGTTTTCGCCAATGGCTCTGAGTAGGCTGCTTGCCACCTCTTTCGCAAACTTATTTTTTATATTTTACAAAAAAAGATCAAAGTACACCTCTTTTTAAACCGTAATATCATCAGTGTAATTGGGGAAGATATTCCTGGGATATCATCCAGTGAAGTTGTATGGGTGCAACTGAGAAAGAAGAAAAGATCCCCAGTAGTCAGCGAGAAATTGAGAAGCAAGTATGGAGGGAGATCTCCGGTTATCTGTAAGAATGATACGGTTGTAATGGTAGAAGTTTTTAACTTTGTACACCCCAGTCCAACACCGGCATCTTCAAATCAGTGAGCATGATTTGTTGAAAGTATTTGATAAACTCTAAACATGATGCTAATTGAATTATTAATCTTTTCAAACTGTGGGTGGGGCAGGGGTGGACACACAGATGACCACTGGATGAATATGGTGTGTACATCATATTGGCTGTTGTGCTGCAGACTGCGTTAAACCTGAGGATTTTCTTTTCAAAAGATCTTGACAATTCTGGCTACGTCAGTGATTACGAACTTCAAGATCTCTTTAAGGAGGCAAACCTTCCTTTACCTGGGTACAAGGTGCGAGAAATTGTGGAACAGATCCTTAATGTAGGAGACCACAACAAGGATGGAAAGATCAGTTTTGAAGAATTTGTCTCGGTGAGTGAACCTCGTGTTTGTTTTCAGCCATTTGTAGATTTTTTTTCTTGTTATATGTCCTTTTGGTACATTTCCAAAGTTGTGCTGCTGCAATTGTGCTGCTGCAGCAACTAACCAAGAGTTGCATTGTAAACCAAGTGAAATAGCCCCGGTTCCTTATTGAATACCTCTACTTCTATTTTGGATTCTTCTGGGATCATCTGTCTGCGTTTTGATCTGATCTCCTACTTGAGTCGTGCTTCTTTTCTCTTGTTGTTGTCATCGTCGTCATCCTGGAGTACTGCTGGTTACATTGGGTCTGGGTTTGAATCTGATTCTTTCAAGCCCCCTGTTTACTCTATTCTTTTTTTAGATTAGATTACTTACAGATTACTTACAGTTTGGAAACAGGCCCTTCGGCCCAACAAGTCCACACCGACCCGCCGAAGCGCACCCACCCAGACCCATTCCCCTACATTTACCCCTGCACCTAACACTACGGGCAATTTAGCATGGCCAATTCACCTAACCTGCACATTTTTGGTCTGTGGGAGGAAATCGGAGCATCCAGAGGAAACCCACGCAGGCACTGGGAGAATGTGCAAACTCCACACAGTCAGTCGCCTGAGGCGGGAATTGAACCCGGGTCTCTGGCGCTGTGAGGCAGCAGTGCTAACCACTATGCCACCGTGCCGCCTCATGCTTTCTCACAGAAGACAAATTTCAGGAATGCTGTTTAATTTTTCTTTTACCTATACCACACCATATTCCGACTGCAAAGTTCCCAGCTGTTGAACATCTTCTAGAGCATATCTATCCCTGAGCTGACTCCTCTTCATCTTCCCAATTGGCCTTCAAAAAGATGGAAGACTGTGGAAGGGTGACTTAAAGAAAACAATTTCTCTAAAAGTGAAAGAGATCACCAGTCAATAGACCCGAAGAAAGGGGTGAGAGCTGTTGGCTTCAGCCATTGCATTATAGTTAGAGCCCCATTAGGAAGTGATTGCATGATTTTGATCTACTGCTTGGGAATGAATGATGATTTATGGTTCCAAGTGAGGTTGGTGTGTGGTCGAGAGCTGATGGTGATGGAAAGTGTAGTTTGAATTAATCACATGGTTTAAAAAGAAGGCATTCAAGGTTTGAGAGAAGATTTGTAGCTCGGGTGCTCGTTGTCGTGGTTCTGTTCGCCGAGCTGGGAATTTGTGTAGCAGACGTTTCGTCCCCTGTCGAGGTGACATCCTCAGTGCTTGGGAGTCTCCTGTGAAGCGCTTCTGTGTTGTTTCCTTCAGCATTTATAGTGGTTTGTCTCTGCCGCTTCCGGTTGTCAGTTCCAGCTGTTCGCTGCAGTGGCCGGCATATTGGGTCCAGGTCGACGTGTTGGACCGATAACCAGGTTTGACATACAGAGAATGAAACCTGAAAGCAACACCACCCCCAGATTCTAAGGACTACCTAAAGTGCACAAACCAGACATTCCACTCAGACCCATCGTATCACTACCAGGGACACCATCACACAAACTGGCTAAAGAACTACAACAGAAACTGAAACACCTGATCAGCGGATCCAGACACTCTTACACAGTCAACACAGGAATTCTTGGACATCATCAGAAATCTATACATAGACCAGGAAGAAACTATGGTCTCCTTCGATGTAACGGCACTGTTCACCTCTATCGACAAAACCCTAGCCAGAGAAACAATAGCCAACCTGCTGGACAGACAGAACAGACAACGAGACGGGGAACATATCAACAAAGACTGCATACTCAAACTACTGGACCTGTGCCTCACAACACACTTCACATTCAACAACCAAATATGAACAAATCAACAGCGCACCCATGGGCTCACCCATCTCTGAACCCATAGCAGAAGCTGTAATGCAAAGACTAGAACAAACAGTCCTACCGCAAATTCAACCCAAACTCTGGGTCAGATATGTGGATGACACCTTTGTAATCATTTTAAAAACACAGAAATAGAAAACACACACCAGATCATCAACGCCACACTCTCAGGAATCAGATTCACTAGAGAGGAAGAAAAGGACAACCAACTCCCATCCCTAGACATGATGGTACAGAGAACACCGAACGGAGAATTCACCACAAAGGTATACAGGAAGGCCACACACACAGACCAAGTCCTGAACTATGAAAGCAACCACCCCAACACACACAAAAGAAGTTGCATCAAGACACTGTTCAAAAGGGCTACAACACACTGCAGCACACCAGAACTGCAAAAAGAGGAAGAAGAACACCTCTACAATGTATTCGCCAAAAACGGATACCCCCCCACAATTTCATCAATAGATGCCTAAGGGAAAGACAATGGAATGAGGACATGCCACAATCCAAAGGACTAGCCACATTACCATACATCAAGAACATTTCTGAACTGACAGCCAGACTACTACGACCACTAGGACTCATAACAGCACACAAACCAACAGCCACTCTCAGACATCAACAGCTCACCAGGACAAAGGACCCGATACCCAGCATGAGCAAAACCAGTGTAGTGTACAAAATCCCATGCAAGGACTGCACAAAACACTACATAGGACAAACAGGAAGACGGCTAACGATCCATATCCATGAACACCAACTAGCCTACGTCAGAGCCTGCGTGTCCTTGGAGGAGGAGCACACGGTCTCCACCAACACCCTGGAGTTGTTCAGGGAGAGATGGGCGCCGCAGGGAGTGGAGTGCATTATTTCCCCCTCCAACTCTATTTTGATTTAATCCCTGCCCTCCCCTTCACTGTTTGATCACACAGCATTGCCTTTTGATATGAAGGGCACTGCTTGTCACTGGCCACTCGGGTGTTTTCCTTTCTTCTTGGTGGTGGATACTGAATAAAGATTTGTACGCCTTGTGTCTCTCACCTGTGTGTGCGCGCGCGCACACACACAACATGAGTGCTGTGGAAAAAATAAGCACTACTGCAGTTAGGCGGTAGTGTAAAACAAAAAAAGAACAGGAGTGTCAGACATCCTGTTCACTCGCTAAATAAAAAAATAAACACCAACTAGCCACAAAACGACACGACCAGCTACCCTTAGTAGCCACACACTCGGATGACAAGCAACAGGAGTTCAACTGGGACAACACTACTATTATAGGACAAGCCAAACAGAGAACAGCCAGGGAATTCCTAGAGGCATGGCACTCATCCACAGATTCAATTAATAAGCACATCAACCTGGACCCAATATCCTGGCCACTGCAGTGGACAGCTGGAAGCGGCAAAGACAAACCACTATAAATGCTGAAGGAAACAACACAGAAGCGCTTCATAGGAGGCTCCCAAGCACTGAGGATGTCACCTAGACAGGGGACGAAACGTCTGCAACACAAATTCCCAGCTCGGCGAACAGAACCACAACAATAAAAAGAAGGCAAATGGCCTAGTAGGACTGTTGTGACTTTGCGAAGGTGAAGACTGCAGATGCTGGAGTTCAGCATCAAAAAGTATGTAGCTGGCAAAGCACAGCAGGTCAGGCAGCATCCAAGGAGGAGGGTCAACATTTTGAACATAAGCTTGTGCTTGAAACGTTGACTTTCCTGCTCCTCAGATACTGCCTGACTGGCTGTGCTTTTCCAGCACCACACTTTTTGACTATTGTGACTTTGCCTTTACTTCATGGAAATTCTCAAGAAATACCAATGTAATAGAAAACAGTAGCATGTCCATCCAGCTGTTTGCTGCAAACAAAGTCTGTAACCATCCCATGCTTGCAAATCTCGAACCAAACTGTCTGACAGTTGATATAGTTCTACGGTTCAACAATATTTGCTCAATAATAGTGTTTAAAGAAATACATCGCCAATTTAGAATTATCACTTGGACTGGCAGTGTGCCATGCTTGCTCAATTGGAAACTGCATGTATTATTCCACAGGCTCATGATCTTTGTAGACAGAATATGCACAAATACTGTGCTGTTCAAACCCAACAAAATAGGTGACAGCCATTCTCTGGTCCTTTTTTGATCAGTTAACCTTCGCTGTTTAAAATTTAAAGATTGTAACCCTTCTTCAGGACACCCGAAACGTTGACTTCTCCTGATGCTGCCTGGCTTGCTGTGTTCTTCCAGCCTCCTGCCTGTCTACCTTGGATTCCAGCATCTGCAGTTTTTTCATCTCTAAAATGTAAAGCTTGGCAGATAACTGCCAGTCACATTCACTGGTGCATTCACCATGATAGTGCCTTAACCAATCACCGTGCACTTGCTAACCGGTCATTGCTGTCCTCTCGTGCATTGTAAATGTTTTCCTTCTACTTTGGTATTTTTTGCAAACTGGTCTGATGAATTCAGGGTCCGTAGCTATGATGTAATGCTTTTTTAAAAAGTAATACTCAAGTTCTGTCCAACCGAAAGACAATCAAGCCTCATTGTTGACCAAATGTTACGGTACCATTACCCTGCTTATAACCTCTCTGAAATATGATGAGTATTTGTGCTAACATGCTCAGGAGTGAATGTCCAACAAGTTCCTCTTGTTAAGCCCAACACAATCTCTTTTCTGTTTGGCCTCCCTTTAGTTTGTTACAGATCAGCTGACAAAACAATGGGATTTGTTTATTATCTGTAAACATTCGATGTTGTTGGCATTTTGTGGAATAATGTTAAGGAAATTAACAAACAAATTGCAAAAGACATGCAAATATTACAAATCTGGACCCATTCTTCTGTTTCCCTTTTATCTTTGATCATTTATCTTTAGGAGGGAACAAGTGTTCTGGTTGGCACAATTGCTGTGTGGTATGTAAATACATTATCGTCAGGACAAATGGTTAAAATATTTGGTTTCCTACTCTGGGGTACACTTAGTTCCTTGCATGTTACATCACATACTTTTCATTGTTTACAGAGCAATATGCACTAACATGTAAACTGAAGTATGAGGCTTCTTTGGTCGTTAAAATTGCATGTTTTGAGAAATTCAACTCACCGATCCACTGTGACATTTTTGTTGCTAAGTCAGGATATGGGAACCCAGACTGTAGCTTTAGGGTGCAGGACCTGGAGTGTAGGGAGGTTAGGAACATGGCATCAATTTCAAAGGAGGGTGCCTGTAAACAGGAAAGTGGTTTGAAGAGTGTATACTTCAATGCAAGAAGTATACGAAATAAGGTAGGTGAACTTGCAGCGTGGGTTGGTACCTGGGACTTCGATGTTGTGGCTATTACGGAGACATGGGTAGAACAGGGGCAGGATTGGCTGTTGCAGGTTCCAGGATTTAAACGTTTAAGTAGGGTCAGAGGTGGGGGTAAAAGACGGGGAGGTGTGGCATTGCTGTCAAAGATAGTATTACAGCTGTGGAAAGGACGATGGATGAAGACTCGCCATCTGAGGTAGTTTGGGCTGAGGTTAGGAATAGGAAAGGTGAGCTCACCCTGTTAGGAGTTTTTTACAGGCCTCCTAATAGTCCTAGAAACGTAGAAGAAAGGATTGCGAGGATGATTCAAGAGAAGAGTGAAAGTAATAGGGTGGTTGTTATGGGGGACTTTAACTTTCCTGATATAGATTGGGAAAGCTATAGCTCTAGTTCGTTAGATGGGTCAGTGTTTGTCCAATGTGTGCAGGAGGGTGTCC
>NC_057722.1:77800664-77817163 GCF_004010195.1 Chiloscyllium plagiosum | reverse complement strand
AACCCATACGGGCCTTTTATTCTCTGAGTGGCCCAGTCAATCCAGGGGAAATTAAAATCTCCAATCAATACTACTCTCTTATTCCTACAGCTGTCTACAATCTCTCTACACAGCTGCTCTTCTCATACCCGCTGGCTATTTGCGAGTCTGTAATACAGTCCCAACAAAGTGACCGCCCCCTTCTTCTTTCTAACTCCTAACCATATAGCCTCATTAAATGACTCTTTAGGAATATCCTCTCTGAGCACTGTTGTTATGTTCTCCCTTATCAAAAGGGCAACTCCCCCTCCTCACTTACATGTCTTTCTGTCACGCCTGCACCCTCTGTATCTGGGAACACTGAGCTGCCAGTCCTGCCCTTCTCTCAGCCATGTTTCTGTTATGGCTATAATATCCCAGTCTCCAGAGCCAATCCATGTTCTGAGCTTGTCTGCCTTACCAGTCAGGCCTCATGAAATAAATGCCCTTTAAACCAGAAGTTTAAGGGGGGGGTAGGTATAGGACAGATGGTACGGGTATGTTCTTTACTCAGCGAGTCGTGAGTTCATGGAATGTCCTGCCAGTAGCAGTGGTGGACTCTTCCTCATTATGGGCATTTAAGCGGGCATTGGATAGGTATATGGAGGATAGTGGGCTAGTGTAGGTTAGGTGGGCTTGGATCGGCGCAACATCGAGGGCCGAAGGGCCTGTACTGCGCTGTATTCTTCTATGTTCTATGTTCTATGTTCTATATGCTCTGTTCTGACAAAGCAGGGAAGGGCATTATATCTATGGAGTGCATGTTGCTTTATGTAATATCCACATTGCCTTTTGAAGACCAATTGGAGGAGAATTGGTTTCAGTGTTAATAATGTAAAATCATAGTTGGAGTGAGATGGATGTACTGAAAGATTTATTTTTTAATATTTGCAAAGTCATGCTTATAAATCTACTTCCTGCAACATTTTTCTGTCTATCCTGTTATTGCAATGTCTCTCAGATTTGTTTTACTTAGCTTTTGAATCTTCTAAGCTCGGTGTGATTTCACAATTCCTCCTGACGTTCATCATATTATCCATTTCCAAATTTTAAAAATCAGCTTTTTTGGCTTGACGGCCCTGTCCAGCTGATGTTTCTTTTCCTCCTTTGAACCACTAGTGACCAGTCCTTAAAGTCTGAGAAGCTTTTGGATAATTGATGATGCTGCAATTCCAGCTATTGGTGGGAACCTTCAGCTCTTGTTCCTTTTGAGTGTCTTCATGTTTAAAATCACAAGGGTCTGCACCTTTTAAGGCCAAATACAGGTCATGATCAAAATCTTGGTTTTTGTGACTTAGAGTCATAGAGATGTACAGCACGGAAACAGACCTTTGGTCCATCTCGTCCATGCCGACTAGATATCCCAATCCAATCTAGTCCCACCTGCCAGCACCCGGCCCATATCCCTCCAAACCCTTCCTATTTATGTACCCATCCAAATGTCTTTTAAATGTTGCAATTGTACCAACCTCCACCACTTCCTCTGACAGCTCATTCCACACACCTACCACCTTCTGTGTGAAAAGGTTGCCCCTTAGGTGTCTCTTTTTTTTTAATATATATCTTTCCCCTTTCACCCTAAACTTATCCCATCTAGTTCTGGACTCCCCCACCCCACGGAAGAGACTTTGTCTATTTTCCTATCCATGCCCTTCATAATTTTGTAAACCTTTATAAGGTCACCCCTCAGCCATCAATGCTCCAAGGAAAACAGCCCTCGCCTATTCAAACTCTCCCTATCGCGCAAATCCTCCAACCCTGGCAACATCCTTGTAAATCTTTTCTGAACCCTTTCAACTTTCACAACTTCTTTCCAATAAGAGGGAGATCAGAATTGCAAGCAATATTCCAAAAGTGGCCTAACCCATGTCCTGTACAGCCGTAACATGACCTCCCATCTCCTGTACTCAATATTCTGACCAATAAAGGAAAGCATACCAAATGCCTTCTTCACTATCCTATCTACCTGTGACTCCACTTTCAAGGAGCAATGAACCTGCACTCCAAGGTCTCTGTTCAGCCACACTCCCTAGGACCTTACCATTAAGTGTATCAGTCCTGCTAAGATTTGTTTTCCCAAAATGCAGCACCACACATTTATCTAAATTAAACTCCATCTGCTATTCCTCAGCCCATTGGCCCATCTGATCGAGATCCTGTTGTAATCTGAAGTAACCTTTTTTTGCTGTCCACTACACCTCCAATTGTGCTGTCATCTGAAAACTTACTAACTGTACCTCTTATGCTCGCATCCAAGTACTTTATATATGACGAGGGTAATGGACTCAGCACCGATCCTTGTGGCACTCCTCTGGTCACAGGCCTCCAGTCTGAAAAACAACCCTCCACCACGACCCTCTGTCTTCTACCTTTCTTCTGGGGAGAATTCTGAATTCTGGTTAGTGAATAATTTGGTGTTTACTTGAAATATTAAAAATATTAAAGTTGCCATAGTCCTACTGGACTATAGGGCCTGTCTTTAGAGACAACTGGTAGTGGTTTAACCTGAGGGTCACCATGCCTCAAGTGAGGGGAGAAATTGAGAAGTGTCCTCCGTGGTAAACTCAGTTGGTGATCACTCTGTCAACATTACTCTGCATTGTAAACCAGTTGTCCAGCTCGCTGATCCCCTGATTTTGAATATTACATGCTCCTCGGAGCTATGCTCCCAAATATTGTCAATGCACGGTCCTCCCCTATTCTTGTGTTGCCCCTCCCTGTACCTGTAGCTTGCTGACTGCTCTTTGCAGTGCTATAGGCCTTTCTTTTTAGTTGTGGCCATTTCTACTGCCTCTGGTCGGTAGCTGGATTTGTAGGACGGGGGGTTTGGTTTAGTCAGAGCACAACAAAAGTTGAGGGAAAATATCTGCAGTGCTATAGGCCTTTCTTTTTAGTTGTGGCCATTTCTACTGCCTCTGGTCGGTAGCTGGATTTGTAGGACGGGGGGGTTTGGTTTAGTCAGAGCACAACAAAAGTTGAGGGAAAATATCACCGGTTAGGTTAACACCTTCTGTTGGATTGCAAACTGTTGCAAAGAAAAAATGAAGGAAACAAATCTGAAATTGATTTTGAAGTTGTGCAAGCTGAAATAAATTTAAAAGGATTAAACTTGAAAGGATTCAGAAGAGATTTACAAGCACGTTGCCAGGAGTGGGAAGGTTTGAGCTTTTGGGAGAGACTGAATAGAGTGGGGCTATTTTTTTTTTTTGGAGCATGGGACGCTGAGGTGTGACCAAATGCTTGAAAGTGGGACTGGATTAATTTCGGATATTTGGTCGGCATGGACGAATTGGACCAAAGGGTCTGTTTCCATGCTGTACATCTGACTCTATTTACCTGTGTAGAACATGGTCATTTACCTGCAGCATGCTTTGAAGAACCGAACTGGAAAATGCAATTTGGAATTGCAGCTATGTTTTTTGGTGAATATGATTATGGTGTATATATATTTAGGCATGCCCATGTTTTGCACTAGGATTGATGGGAACCGTAAACTTATGACACCAGGGCATGATAACATCTTGGCACCGGAAATAATGTGACAAACAGGAAACTAGTGAAGAGATTGTTTCGAACATATGCCTCTGCCACCATGCTCACTAATTGTTGCCACTGTCCTTGAGTTTATCCCCTTCCTGGTCGATAGTCTATAACTGCAGAGCTAAAAAGAATTTCTTTTTTAAATCAAGAACTTCCATCTCAGTAAGGAGGCTTCGGGTGCATCTATATCCAATCTGCTCTGAAAACTCTGCTCACATTATGACACCATGATGAATTCCTTCACAGCTCATACAGTAGATAACATTCTAAAAAATAATGTACAATATTCTAGAAGAAAAAGGCAGTTCACTTAATGATTTCAAAGTAATTCCTGGGTCTTGATTCACAGATTCGCAGAAGTCCTTTCCATGCTGTATACTACACTTCAGTTAAATTGGTCTAATGGTTTTTGAGGAATATTGTTTACACTGTGTGACAAACTAACTGGGTAAGAACATCACCTGATCCTACCTTCACTGGTGGTGATAATAAATAAGAAAATTTGGAAATACTGTACTTACAGCATCTGTTGAGAGAAAAGTAAAAATAATGTTTCAGGTCAATAAAAATTTCAGAACTGGAAAAGTTAGGAATGCCATTGATTTAGCTAGTGATAATTAAACCAGAACAGAAAATCTGAGATAGGGTGGAGGTCAGAAGAGCTTGAGTAACAAAAGGTTGGTGTTGTGGGGTCACTGGGAGCAATAGTGTGACAGTAAGGAAACAAAAGTGCTTAGAAGAAGTCTAATGGTGACTGCCATCTAAAGCTAAATAAGAGAAAATTAGTTTAAAACTGAAAGAAACAAAATGTACAGAGATTGCAGTCTGAAATTGTTAAATTTGGTAATCAGTATTGAAGGCTATAATAGACATCTGAGATGCTGTACCTTAGGCATATGCTGAATGTAATTGGAACTCAGCATTAGAACAAGGACAGGGAGAGTTTAGAATGAGGACAAGGGTGAAGAATGTAAATGACAGGCTACTGGAATCTTGGGGTCATGCCCGCAGACTCAATAGAGATGTTCTGTAAAGCAACCACCCAGTCAGCATTTAGTCTCCTGATATAGAGAGGTGAATATGGTCTGCAACGTTGAAAGAAGACCACACAAATTTACATAATACACAGCAGTTGTGCCAACCAGAACATTTCACTGACTTTTTTTTGTTTTGTAACTTTTCAGGTTTTCCAAGAGCTGAAAGACAAAGAGATCAGCAAAACATTCAGGAAAGTCATCAACAAGAAAGAGGGAATTTGTGCAATTGGTGGAATGTCTGACCGCTCCAGTGAAGGAACGCAGCATTCTTATGAAGGTACATCTGTAACTTTCTACAGTGTGTTTACTACTTGACCAGTTGTCTCAGCAGTTCTTGGGAGTGGGATGAATAGCGAGTTCCATCTAGCACATTTAGTTTTTTGGATATTCTTTCTTGAAATCAGAGTTCAAGCCCAGGTCCAGTTGATTGGACTGAGCATGATTCAACCTGCAATCCAGGAGAATATTCTTTAACAGAACAGTAATAAGGATGTGGATTTTGCCAATCCTGGCCAGAATATCGGCGGAAACTGACTACATTGCAATGGCACTCATTGAATCATGAGGTCATGAGTAGAGATACGTACGTTATGAATAGAGTTGTTTCACATGCTCAATCAACCATTCAAAATATTCCCATTTAATTTGTGAAGGGGCATTATAATTCATTGGCTATTTTTTATAGCTTGATATTACCTCTGAAGCATGGTTATGGTCGCCTTTGTGACACCTAACAAAGGAAATACATTTTTTTTCATTTTTCCACATTAATATTATCTGTTCCTTTAATGGGCACATTGTGTGCTGCATTGCAAAGATCCAAGTCTCTGTCGAAGTCAGTTTGAACTTCATAAATAACCAATGAGCCATTTGTGCTTTCTTAATTTCTTGCCACTGGCTTTGGGCAACAACATTTTATTTGCTGCAACATTGTCCCAATGTTCCTTCAGAATTCAAAGCCAACATTGTTGTGACCTTTCAGAACAGAAGCAGATTTTGACAGATACTTCATTTATGTAAACCTTGGCTTTATTTATTTGGTGACATGCAACTGTCCAACATGGAAAGCACAATTGATATGAAGAATATTTAGAAACTGTTTTATGCAGCTTCATGATTTGATTAATACGCTCTTTATTGTTAGTCCAGTTGTGACTCTGCACTTGATCATTTGAAGTCAAAGCAGATTAACAAATTATTTCATCTTTTCTATTTCCTTTTTTCTTCTCCTTGTCCCCTCTTTCTGTCTTTTTTTTTTCACTCTCACTCTCACTCTCACTCTCACTCTCACTCTCACTCTCACTCTCACTCATGATGTCTCTGTTGCTTACTCTTTCTTTCCTTCCCCTTTATGCAAGCGAGACCTGTTTGTCTGACATCAGTAGTAGGGGAAATACGATAATCTATTATCAAGTTTGATTACTGTATGTTCAGAAAATAATTCAGTTTGGCCAGTGTCAACATGGATATATGAAGGGAAGTCCTGTTCGACCAGTTTACTATAGTTTCTTGAGAATTTTATTTGAGCAGAATTACCAGTGACCACCCTTGACATTGAAAGCTGCATTTGACTGTGTGTGGCATTAAAGAGCCCTAGCAAAACTGGGATTAAATGGAATTGGGAGGTGGGGAGCAACTCTCCACTGTTAATACACAGGAAAATGATTGTGGTTGTTGGAGATCAGTCTTCTCAGCTCCAGGGCATCTCTGCAGGAGTTCCTCAGGGTAGTGTCCTCTGCCCAACCATCTTCAGCTGCTTCGTCAACGACCTTAAGGTCAGAAGAGGGGATATTCGCTGATTGTGGAGTGTTCAACACCATTCACAACTCCTCAGACACTGAAGCAGTGATGTTCAAATGCAACAAGATCTGGACCATATCCAGGCTTGCAAGTGGCAAATAACATTCGTAACACATGCAAACCAAACTATGACCATCTTCAATAAGAAACAATCTAATAATTATCCCATGACATTCAGTGGCTTTGCCAACACTGAATCTCCCACGATCAATATCCTGGGAGTTATGATTGACCAGAAACTGAGGTGGACTGAAGTGGACTTACCATATAAACACAGTGGCTACAAGAGCAGATCAGAAGCTAGGAAGACTGCAGTTTGTAACTCATCTCCTGACTCCCCAGAGCCTGACTGCCATTTAAAAGTCTGATAGCAATGAGTTTCTGAATTCATAGCCACACCGACCACACGTTTCCTCACCCACCTGACTCCATCTGCCTTACCTCAACTGTTGCTGAATTCCTCATTTGTTTCTTTTGAAATAATCCAGTGTAGAGGTAGCTACTTTTTTTTTTAAACTCGCCTCCCATATGCTTCCCATGATTAAACGTGAGACTGTTCACAATTCCAAGTACAGTTCACCCATTGATCGACAGTGGCTCTCAGTTAAACAATGTGTTTTGTTTTAATTCTCATGTTTCAGGAGTCTCTATGGCCTCACCCCTGCTGGTCCTTGTAACCCTTTCAAGCTTTGCTGCCCTCCAAGGTGTGTAACCTCCGTCTAAGTATCCCCACTATTGGTGACCTTAGCTTTGAAGTCCATTCCCACATCTCTCCACCTTTAGTGACACTCATTAAAACTCACCTTTCAGACCACATTTTTCACATATGCCCCAACGTTTCCTGACATGCCCGAATTTTGTTTAATAATGACACAATGTTGCACCTTGGAACATTTGCACTGTGTGAAAGGTGCTAGATAAATGCAAGTTATTGTTTATTAAGTGCCATGAAATGGAGCTTCTGAGGAATTTAGCTTGTCTTACAAATACCAATTTTAAAGCTAATATTTAGACTAAATGAAAAAACGCAATACTCCTCTTCCTATCCTCCACAACTACCCATGAATAGCAGTTGGTGCGCATATCACTGTTTGCAGATCTTTCCCTGATGCACAAAATGCCTTCTGAATACGCCAGTCCTGGGATAGGGTCACTGGACCTGGAGCATTAATTCTGGCAGCATCTCTGGAAAGAAAGCAGAACTGCTGAGCATTTCCAGCAATTTCTGTTTTTGTTTCTGATTTCCAGTACCCCAGGTATTTTGGTTTTTATTTTGTTTTCTCAATACGTTGATTCATTTTAGATGGATAAATACTCATTATAAGAATCAAAGATGAATTGGAGACCTTGATGAGTCAGCACGTATAATGCTGATGCTGCTTGCTATCATTAATGATTTGACTCTGAATGTAGACCACACAAATACCTCCTGTCACTGAATCATCATCAGAGTCAACTGGCAGTCATCAATATTCTGCATAAATTTATTAACTTCTGTGCTTCAACTTTTAAGGAGTTGCCACAAATACCCAGTCTTTGAAAAAGTATTTTATTGAAACAGTAATTTCAGGCAACAAACTATTTCTTGCCCCTCTGTTTAATTAAAAGCAGATCCATTGAAGAGCAACGGAGTAAGTTAGCTTTGTCTGTGGCACAGCTTCACCACCCACCAACACCACCACCACCCACCCACCCACCAACCACCCCCACTACACCCACCACCAACACCACCCCCACCACCACCCCACCCACCAACACAAATACAATATCAGACAGCTATGTTGGAACTGTCAGTCTTCTGAAGATAATTACGGGAACAGCATTAGAAAAAGTTATTACTGATTAAATTGAATCCCTTGGTCTATTCCAGGAACAGGCACAGCAGCTGCCTGTCAATATCTAATGTATATTAAAATAAGAAGTCTGTGTGCACTATTGGGAACCAAACTATTGCTGTTTGGAGAAACTACTGGTACTGTTGCCTGGAACTCTATCTCTTGTTGATGTAGAGGCTCCAGTCTGAATCTAATTAATGGCTGTAGTGAATCAGGGTTGTGGAGGATATGTCGGGCACCAGGGAAGCTCTTGGTTTACTCTCTGACAAGCTTTGCATGAATAATTTTGCTTTCTGTGCAGCCGCTGGGAAGTTCCTTATGATCTCTGAAAATCAAATTAAATTTGGTTACAGGTAATCATTTCCATATCTGTTTAGGGATAGAAAATTATTGAAGAAAAGGAATCAGAGGTAGGCTTTTCCAAACAGACCCAACAGATTCCAACCTCCAAGAAAAACTAACAGGGAGGGCAGCATTTTATGGATCACTGTGGGCTTGGGGTCAGGGACGTCCACTCACCAACCTTTACCATTTCACCCTGCATGGCCTGCTCATGCTCTCCTGAACGGAGTCTTTCTAATGGCCGTTTTAATGACCAGTTATGAGTAGTGTCCTGCATGGCCTCGGTTTTGAGACTGATAGGAGAAAGTCAGCGTCAGGTTATCCTGTCAGGAGGGCAGGGTGGAGTATAAGATGCCTCCCTCATGGACCCACTTCACCAGGTAACTTTAGAGGAATAAAATTCCTCGAAGAATTACAAGATTGAGGAGCAGCTAGCATCAGGGGGCATTCTTTCTCCACCCACTCTTGAGTGGCAGAGAAGGACAATTCTGCTACTTGGTAAATTCCTGCCCTATGTTGTTGAAATAGGAAAAGAGGAATTGCATTGACAGTGGTTTTCGGGCCCTTTGGAAGTTTCAATGCGTTTATGACCAATGAACTTCTGTTGAAGTGTAGTCCCTGTTGTAATGTAGGAAATAAGGAAATCAATTTGCAAACCTGAGGTTCCACAAAGACAATGGGCAGATGATATGCTTTAGATGGTGGCTGTAGGATAGATATTGCTTTGGATATTGGGGGGCATGTCACTTTATTTTCTCAGAAACAGAACCATGCAAGGGTTAATGTCTGAGCTGAAGGACAGCGCCTCCAACTGTCCACCTTCTGGAGTTGTATCTCTTGAGGTGGAAGAAAGCCCACCTTGAAGTCTGAGATGGTGCTACTCCTGAACCCTGCCTGACCCTCTGTGATATATAATGGAACTGTGCAGGATAGTGCGATAGTCGTAAAGTTTAATGTTGGAGACTGGAAAAAGCCTTCAGCAAGCATGCTTTGGAAAATCACCTCGTCTCTGAAAGCAAAGAATAATGATGATGATGTAGTCCCCTATATAAGGGACACTGAAGAGAAACCAACAAAAAAATGGATATGAAATACTTGTACAAATGTATGAGCTGCATTAGCAAAACAAAGCCAAAACTCATTTTGTTATTGTTTAATTATTCATTCTTCATATCCTGAACAGTCCTATTAGCCTGTCGACATTTTCCATTGGAAACTGCAATTGCAGCTCTAAGCAGGAGTCAAAGCCATGGAAACTTCGCTTCAAAGTTACCATGTTGGTTGCCAGGGAATGTTTGCTCTGCACTAACTGTAATAATGGATGCAATGTGGATTACTTTTATGGTGGGTTTCTCATGGTTAGGAGAATGTGAGGACTGCAGATGCTGGAGATCAGAGTTGAGGGTGTGGTGCTGGAAAAGCACAGCTGGTCAGACAGCATCCGCGGAGCAGACGAATCGACGTTTCGGGCATAAGCCCTTTATTAGGAACGAGGGATACTTGTGGTTAGACTGGCACAGAAGTTGACTTGTCCGAAAGTACCACATTTGATTTAGCTGTGAATGTAACTGGTCACAGAATCTTGCCATTTCATTGGTCGTGTAATTTGTATCCGTGCCGGGTTGTGCTGTTGCCAATGATCCTGAAGATTTTGTAAAAACGAACCAAAGGTTCGTTCGTCCGTCCGATGGGGGTGTCACTGACGGGCTAGCATTAATTACCCATCAATAGTTACCAGTTGAGAAGATGGTACTGAGCAGTTCTCTTGAACTACCAGAGTCCATGTGCTGTCAGTAGCTCTACAATGTCGTTCAGGAGGGAATTCCAGTATTTTGACCCAATGACACTGAAAGAACAGCGATCTATTTCCAAGTCAGGATGGTGAGTGGAGGAAAACTTTGCTGGGGTGGTGTTTCTATGTATCTGCTGCCCTTGTCATTCTAGATGTTAATGGTTATGAATTTCAAAGATACTCTGAGGAGCCTTGGTGAATTCCTGCAATGCACCTTGTGGATGGTACACACTGCTGCTACTGAGTATTGATGGTGGAGGGAGTGGATGCTTGTGGATGTGCAGCTGTGTCCTGGATGGTGTCAAGCTTCTTGTGGTGTTGGAGCTGCATCCATCGAGGCGAATGGGGAGTATTCTGTCACACTCCTGATTTGTGCCTTGTTGATGGTGGGCAGGCCTTGAGGTCAGAAGGTGAATTACAGGATTCCTAGCCTCTGACTTGGTCTTGTGGCTGCCATATTTACATGGCTAGTGCAGTTCAGTTTTTGGCCACTGGCAATGCCAGGCTGTTGGTAGTGGTGATAACACCATTGAATGCCAAGGCCTGATTGTTTGATTCTTTCTTGTTGGAGAAAGTCATTGCCTGGCAATTTTGTGGCACAAATGTTTGCCACATCTCAGCCCAAACCTAGATGGTTGATCTCTAACAATAACAACCATCTTCCTACGTGCCAGGTATGACTCCAATCAGCAGAGAGTTTTCAGTTTTCTACCTTGATTCCAGTTTTGCCAGTGCTCCTTGATGCCACATCTGGTCAAATGCAGCCTTAACATTGAAAGCAGTTGTCTGACCGCTGGAATTGGGCTGTTTGGGCATGTTTGAACCCAAGGCTGTAATGAAATCAGGAATTGAATGGCCCTTGTGGAATCCAGACTGAGCATTGCTGAGCAGGTGCTGCTTGTTGGCACTGTTGATGACACCTTCCATTGCTTTATTGATGATAGAGGGTAGACTGATGGAACCGGAATTGGCCGTGTCCAGCTTTTTGCAGACAGGACATACCTGGGTGATTTTCCATGTTGTCAGGTAGATGTCAGTGGTGTACCTGTACTGGAGGAGCTTAGCTAGGGAGCGGCAACTACTGGAGCACAAGTCTTCAGTACTGTTGCCAGAATGTTGTCAGGGCGCATAGCCTTTTGCAGTATCCTGTGCTTCCAACTTTTATTGATATCAAGTGGAGTGGAGTGAATTGAATTGGTTGAAGTCTGGAACAAAACCAGAAATTGCTGGAGAACATCAGCAGGTCTGGCAGCAACTGTGGAGAGAGAGAGAGACAGACAGAACGATGACGACTCTTCAGATCTGACAGCATTTTGAAATATGTGGTATGCAGAACAACCTCAGTTATCTGCACATCAATTATCCAAATTTCGGATTATCTGAACAAGACCTCAAGGTCCCCGTAGTGCATTTCAATTGAAGTCAGAAAATTCTATTCCTCATCCCTTTGCATCATTTTGTAAATACTCCCCACCTGTCTTGTTTGGATAATCGAGGAACCTCCATTATCCAACTTTCAATTAACTGAATTTCGGATGATCCAAACAAAATTGCAAGGCTCCGCCACGTGGCTAACTATGTTATCTAGCATTCGATTAACCGAATGAAATAGACCCGCCTGTGTCCTTTGGATAATAGAGGTTCCTCTGTAAATGCTGATAATGGATGGGGTGAGCAGATAGTTGGAGATGGAGCCCAGAGAGAGAAAGAGAGAAGAAAAATGTTAGGCAGATTGTCTTCATTATCATCTATCGAACTTTTCATCTTCCTTCACTTAGTCAACAATGAATAGGTAGAAGGATGGAAAGAGGCAAAAGAGGAGGTTGGTGGGGGGCTGGCAGTTTTGATGAAAGAAAACATTACTGCTGTAACTCAAGATCTTTCTGAAGAGTTGTCCACTGAAAACATATGGCTTGAAATTAGAAATAGAAGCAAAATGATCACCTTGATGGGATTGTAGTATAGACGCTCCCAATAGTCAGAGGGAAATTGAGGAGCAAATATGTAGAGATCTCAGACATATGCAAGAATGTAAGGTAATTGTAGGTGATTTTGATTTTCCAAACATTGACTGGGACTACCATAGTGTTAAAGATTTGGATGATGAAAATTAGTGAAATGTGTTTGAGAAAAGTTTCTTTATCAATGTGTAAGTGTTCCTTCAGAGCAAAAGTTGACCTTGTCTTGGGAAATAAGGCAGGACAGGTGGACTGTATTGATAGTAAGGGAATGCTTTCAGTCCAATAATTATAATACTCTGTTTTAGAATAGTTAGGGGAAAGGATTAGTCTTCAATAAAAAATTAAAGTTTTTAAACTGAGAAGGGCAAATTTTAATGGCATGAGCCAAGAACTTTCAAAAGTTGATTGGAGTAGACTATAGGTAAAGGGACATCTCATAAATGGTAGGCTTTTAAAAGTGTGATAACGAGAGTTCAGAGTCATTATGTTGCTGTGAGAGGGAAAGGTCAGGTTGGTAGGATTAGAGAACAATGGATGAATAAAGATAATGAGGTTCTAGTCAAGAATGAAAAAGAATCATATTTGATATGGATAACTAGGCTCAAACGAATCTCTTGAACAGTATAAAGTGTGTAGGGACATTCTTAAGGGGGAGATCAGAAAGGCAAAGAGGATATGAGAGCGCTTTAGGAAATAAGGTTAAGGATAATCCAAAGAGGTTCGACAAGGAAATGAAGAGCAAGAGATCAACTAGAGAGACAGGAAGGCCCCATAAAGATCAAAGAGGTTGACTTTGTGTTGAACCTCAGGAGATGGGAGAGATATTAAATGAATATTTTGGATCAGATTTTAGTCATAGCACAGAAACAAATCCTTTGGTTCAACCAGTACATGCTGAAAATAATCCCAAACTGAACTGGTCCCATCTGCCTGTGCTTGGCGCATATTCCTCCAACTATTTCTTATGTAGTTATCTAAATATCTTTTAAACATTATAATTGTATCCACATCCACCACTTTCTTTGGAAGTTCATTGCATACATGAACCACCTTTTTAAAAAGAAAATGCTCCTCGTGTCTTTTTAAAAATCTCTTTCCTCTTGCTTTAAAAACATGCCCCCGAGTCTTGAAGTCCCCCACCCTCGGACAAAGACACCTGTCAATCATCTTATCTATGCCCCTCATGATGTTATAAACCTCTAAGGTCACCTTTCAGCTTGTGTACTCCAGTGAAAGAAGTCCCAGCCTCTCCTTATAACTCAAACCCTCCATTTGTCGTATTATCCTGGTAAATCTACTCAAAACCTTCTCCAGATTGATCATATCCTTCCTATAACAGGGAGACCAGAACTGGGCATATACACCAGAAGAGGCCTCACCAATATCTTGTACAACCTCAACATAACGTCCCAACTCCTATACTCAAAGGTACCTGAACTCCTAGGTCTCTGTTCGAGAATACTACTCCATGCCCGACTTTTAATTATAGGCTTTCTGCCCTCTGTTTTACCAAGATGCAAGACCTCCGGTTGAACTGATTAGATCTGTTTCTGTGCTGTATAACTCTGGCTCTGAGTAAGTGAAAATGGGTTGGCTGTGATGAAAGCAAGAGTCAAAGGATATGGTTCTGGAAAAGCACAGCCGGTCAGGCAGCATCCGAGGAACAGGAGAATCAATGTTTCGAGCATGAGTGAGAGGTTGTGATGAAAGCAAGCCATGTCATGACAGGACCTGGGTATAAGGGTGGGTAAAGTCACATGGTATCAGGGGTTAGCTAGCAAGATGGATACAGAGCTAGCTTAGTCATATGAGACAGAGGGTAGTGGTGGAAGGATGGCTATGGAGGGCTGGAGAAGGTTTAGAGTAGATTTACCAGGATAATACGACAAATGGAGGGTTTGAGTTATAAGGAGAGGCTGGATAGGCTGGGACTTCTTTTTGGAATGGAGGGCTATGATTCATGGTGTTCCATAGGGATCAGTGCTGCCCCTGCTGTTTGTGATCCACGTAAATGATTTGGAGGAAAATGTAGCTGGTCTAATTAGTAAGTTTGCAGAGTAAGATACAAAGATTGGTGAAGTTGTGGATAGTGAGGAGGATTGTCAGAGGATACAGCAGGATACAGATCAGTTGGAGGCATGAACAGAAAACTGGCAGATGGAGTTTAATCTGGACGAATGTGAGGTGATGCATTTTGAAAAGCCAAGTACAAGGTGGGAATTATACAGTGAGTGGCAGAACCCTTGGGAACAAAGAACATCTCGGCCTCCTCCAGATGACTAAAGCATCAAGAAGCCTGTCTCCAGCTAATTTGATTCTCTCCATAGGATGTCCAGAAAGGGTTGAAGGCGACAGATACTTGCCTAGATGAACACTACTCCAATAACCCTTAAAAAGATTGATAGTCTGGGCAAAGCAGCCGGCTTAATTGGCACCACATCCACAAGCATCCAGTTCCTCCACCACCGTGGCAGCAGTGTGTGCATATGGACAAGATACACTGCAGAAATTCACTGAAGCTCCTTAGATTGCATCTTCCAAACCCATGACCACTCCCATCTAGAAGGCTCATAGATACATGGGAACACCATCACCTGCAAGTTCCCCTCCAAGCCACTCACCATCCTGACTTGGAAGTATATTGCTATTCCTTTAGTGTTGTTGGATCCAAGTCTTGGAATTCCCTTCCTAAGGGCATTGTGGGTCTACCCATAGGACTTGGACTGCAGCAGTTCAAGAAGGCAGCTCACCGTCCCCTTCTCAAGGGCAACTGGGGACAGGCAACAAATGTTCAAACAGCCAGCTTTGCCCACGTCTAATGAGAGAATTAAAAAAAAATTCAGGGAGTTTGGTGTCAATGTTGAGAATGCCCAGACCTTTGCAGGGTCAACATGGCTGAAGTTATCATTGCGTTTTTTCAGTGCCTTAAAACTACATAGCAACACCTAGTTTATTTTGTGTGATTGAAAGGACATGAGTGGCTTGCTAGGTCATTTCAGAGGGCAATTAAGAGTGGACCATATTGCTGTCAGTCTGGAGTCACGTATAGGCCAGAACTGGATAAAGATGGCAATTCTTTGTCATTAGTGATCCAGATGTGCTTTTATGATGACAAACGATGGTTTCAATGTCATTAAAGTTTTATTTCCAGATATTATTGTATTCAGATTCCACCATCTGCCACAGTCAGTTTTGAACTCAGGCCCCAGAACATTAGCTGGGTCTGTAGATTTCCAGTCTGGTGGCAATATCACAAGGCTCTCACCATATTGTTAATATGTTTGATGGGACCAGAAGGAGCAAACCATGCTCATGACCTGAATAGGCCAGTGCCCCACTGCACCCCAAGATTGTCTCTGACACTATTTCTCTCGCCTGCTCCCCTCAACCTGGACTCCTGTCTCTCAGTACCATGTAACGGCAGCCTATCCTCCTTCCCCTGTGAGCTTTCTTTGAACATCTTTGGTCACACTGCTTGTCAGCCAACTGCAGATGAAGACTTCATAGTATTTCATACCTCAAAGTAACATCTAACTGCCGATGATTTTGTTACTCATTACCTCATAGTAATGTTGAACAGCCTCTGAATAATAATACGCTGGTTAAGACTGCTGGTTGGACATGTAAAATTAATATTTGTGGACTGACCAAAGTATTTGCTAATTTTTTTTAATACACCTGAAAACTGAAGTTCTAAGCTCCCTCAATCTTTTACTACTTGTAGAGACTGGTGCATTTTAAAACACTAGACCTGAGATCTCTGGATCACTACTTGCAAATTTAACTTAGAGTCAGAGAGATGTACAGCATAGAAATGGACCCTTCGGTCCAACCCGTCCCTGCCGACCAGGTATCCCAACCCAATCTAGTCCCACCTGTCAGCACCCGGCCCATATCCCTCCAAACCCTTTCTATTCATATACACATCCAAATGTCTCTTAAATGTTGCAATTGTACCAGCCTCCACCACCTCCTCTGGCAGCTCATTCCATACATGTACCACCCTCTGCATGAAAAAGTTGCCCTTTAGGTCTCTTTTATATCTCTTCCCCTCTCACCCTAAACCTATGCCCTCTAGTTCTGGACTCCCTGATGCCAAGGAAAAGACTTTGTCTATTTATCCTATCCATGCCCCTCATAATTTTGTAAACCTCTATAAGGTCACCCCTCAGCC
>NC_057722.1:77784714-77800194 GCF_004010195.1 Chiloscyllium plagiosum | reverse complement strand
CTGCTTTTCATCATGGATATAAACAACTTTGATATGATTATCGGAGGCATGGTTAGTAAGTTTATAGATAACATCACCAAATTGGTTCAGTGGACAGTGAAGAAGATTATCTCAGAATATAACGTGATCCTTGACCATCAATGAGCCAAGGACTGGCAGATGGAGTTTAGTTTAGATATTGTAAGGTTTTACATTTTGGTAATTTAAAGCGGGGTAGAGCCCTGGGGAATGTTGCTTAACAAAGAGAACTGCGGGTGAAGATTCACAGTTCCTTGTAAGTGGAGTTTAGGTCGGTAGAGTGGTGAGGAACGTGGTTGACATGCTTGCCTTAATCAGTCAGAACATTGAGAATAGGAGTTGGAGTAGCGTGTTGCACTTGTACAGGATGTAGATGAGGCGACTTTAAGAAAACTGCGTACATACCAGTTGACTCTATTAAAGGATGGATGTTGTTAAACTTAAAAGTGTGCAGAAAAGATTTACAAGGATTTTCTGGAAGCTGAGGGTTTGAGCTGCAGGGAGATGAGGAACAGGTTGAGACTTTTCCCCCTGGACTGTCAGAGGTTGAATGGTGACATGACAGAGGTTTTAAAAAGTCCTGAGGGGGATGGATAGTCTGAATGGGAAAAATCTTTTTTCCAGAGTAGGTGCTTTCAGAACTAGACGGCATAGGGTGATGGTGACAAAGGCAAAGACTAAGAAGGGACCTGAGGGGAAACCTTTTCATACAGAGGCTGGTGGGTGTACTGTCAGAGGAAGTGGTGAAAGCGGGTACAATTACACGTTTAAAATGTAACTGGATAGGTACATAAATAGGAATAGATCATGGGATGTGGGCCAAATGCTGGCAAGTGGGACGAGATCTGATTAAGATGCCTGATTGGCGTGGACAAATTGGACAAAAGGATTTGTTTCCACGCTGTATGATTATCTTATTCTCACATCGGGATGAGGAAGAATTCTAAAAGGGCCATTCGAAAGGGAATTCTCTTTCCCGGACGTTTGTGGTGCCTCTCTGATTACAAGTATTCACAGTTGAGTTAGTTAAAGATTTGACAGAAAAGTGAGTCACGGATAATGGGACACAGACAGGACGATCAGGCTGAGACCATAACCTGAACAGCCACAATTTTAATGCCTGGTGGAGAAGGCTCAAATTCTCTAATGACACACTCCTGCTCCTCAATCCCATGTTTCTGTGTCCAATTCAACCCCTCTAACCTGCTAGACAGGAGCAGTTAGAGTCCACGTATTGTTATGGCATGGTGCACAGAAATAGAGAAAACAATCGGCCCCTCAAGACTGTCCCACTCGGTTTGGGAGATATGGAAAATGTAATTGGAAGACCCAGGCTGGATATGGAAGAGGTTGCTCATTTCTCTTTACAGGGCTTTCCCTCTCTGTATCTTGTGCTTCATTTGTTGATGATGTTGTAGAGCCAGATTCACTGTGAATACAGCCCCCAAATCTCACCCAGTGATGGCTCACAAAATCCACAGGTCTCCCTGATTGCAACATTCCATAAAAGACCTTCCAGGAAAATAACACCTACTAACTTTCCAATAACAGAATGGGAGAACATCAGGAACAGGGGCAGCTCATTCCCATCCCAAGCCTGCCTTGCCCTTCACTAAGATCAAGGCTGAACTGCACAAGTCTCAAATCTTCCTCAATGTCCAAGTCTTCTTGAACACTTCCATAGAACACAGAACAAGGAACAGTACTGATTTGGAGATGCTGGTGTTGAACTGGGGTGTACACAGTTAGAAATCACATAGCACCAGGTTATAGTCCAACAGGTTTCATTGGAAGCACACTAGGTTTTGGAGCATCGCTCCCTCATCAGGTGATAGTGGACCATTTTCCAGCCATCCCTTTACCTGTGAACATCTGCCTCCAATCAGCTTAGAACTTCAACTTTTAGATCTGGTCTATCCTTTTCCATCACTATTTTAAAACTAATAGAATTATGGTCGCTGGCCCCAAAGTGCTCCCTCACTGACACCTGAGTCACCTGCCCTGCCTTATTTCCCAAGAGTAGGTCAAGTTTTGCACCTTCTCTAGTAGGTACATCCACATACTGAATCAGAAAATTGTCTTATACACACTTGATAAATTCCTCTCCATCTAAACCTTTAACACCTATGGCAGTCCCAGTCGATGTTTGGTATGTTAAAATCTCCTACCATAACTACCCTATTATTCTTACAGATAGCTGAGATCTCCTTCCAAGTTTGTTTCTCAATTTCCCTCTGACTATTGGGGGGTCTATAATACAATCCCAATAAGGTGATCATCCCTTTTTTTTTTATTTCTCAGTTCCACCCAAATAACATCCCTGGATGTATTTCCAGGAATATCCTCCCTCAGCACAGCTGTAATGCTATCCCTTATCAAAAACACCACTCCCCCTCCTCTCTTGCCTCCCATCCTATCCTTCCTGTAGCATTTGTATCCTGGAACATTAACATGCCAGTCCTGTCCATCCCTGAGCCATGTTTCCATAATTGCTATGACATCCCAGTCCCATGTTCCTAACCATGCCCTGAGTATTCTCTTATTTATTCTCTTTAGCTTTGGTGATATTGCACAATGGACCTTAGCCTTTTGCTTTGGATTCTAAGTTGCAAGAGAGGGATGACCTTCTGCGCTGGTTTGCACGTCCAGGGCAGTAATTGGATTTAGTGAAGTCTTTTAAACAGGAGCAGAGACTCCTAGTTAGCCCAGATTAGGAGGAGTTTCAATTGCTGCATGATCTGCATCTTTAAGTTGAATATAAATATGTGAAATAACTGCATAGAAGCTGGTATCCCATTAGCAAGTCACACTTTATTAACGAAGACTGTATATGTGCTGTGACCAACGAGGCTCTTTACTGAGACAACCTTCTGAATCTTCTGTTTATATCTGTCAGCCAGGACTCCCTGATTGGAGTTGTTAATCTGGGCCAATCAAGGATCTTGCCGTCAGGCCCAACTGGCCATTGTTCCAACCACTACAAATGCCTGTTATCAACAGGAATTGTAATGTGGATAGACAATGGCGTTCACCCCTGAATGGTTAGTGAGAGCAAAATGCCAAAAGTTTGGTTTGGGTTGCAGCAATATCATGGCATCTGTTCATACATTTCCAGCAACAAGAGCATCGAATTTCCATTTATTTTCAAAAGGCAATTTTTTTGTTCACATTCAAATACTCAAAAGTCCTTCTTCAGGCTTGATTTTGTATCATAACTTAATAACAATACATCGGTTTTCAGTGCAAGGCAGACAAAATGTTTGAAAACTCTTTATAATATTGTTTGTATCATGTTCTCAACCAAAAAATAAAATACCCTGAGACTATTTGCATCACAGTAGGTCCAGATTTGAGTCAAAAGGAAAATACTTCAAGTTGTCTACGAGACTTAGAGGAATGTTCTCTTTTTTTTGTTAGTGTGATCTGAGCATCATTATCAGTATTTGTTAAATGCCCTTGAGAAGGTGATGGTGAGCAACTCCTAACCTCCTTGTAGTCCATGAGGTGTGGATAATACTGTCCGGAAGGAAGTTCCAGATTTATGGCCTAGTGAAAATATAGAAGGGGTGCTAGAATTCCAAATCGGATGGTGTGTGGCTTGGAAAGTTAAAGTGTAAGCTTCTTGAATGCTGTTATGATTAAGAGGGGCCGGTGTTGGACTGGGGTGGGCAAAGTTAAAACTCTCACACACCAGGTTATAGTCCAACAGGTTTATTTGAAAGCACTAGCTTTCAGAGCACTGCTCCTTCATCAGGTGCATGTGGAGTATAGTATCGAAGACACAGAATTTATAGCAAAAGATTAGTGTCATACATTGATACATTTAATACACCTGAATTGTTAAGTCTTTCATCTTTTAGGATGCTGGCTTTGGTTCATTTAATATGTAAACTCCAGAACTACTTTTAAGTCACCTTCTTGTGATAACTCAAGGCTTTATAACAAAAGGTGACATCTCAGCTCAGACAATGCATTAAAGGTGTAATCTTTTGCAATAAATTCTGTCTTATGATCTTATACTCCACAAACCACCTGATGAAGGAGCAGCACTCCGAAAGCCAGTGCTTCCAGGTAAACCTGTTGGACTATAGCCTGGTGTTGTGTGATTTTTAACTATGAATGTTGCTGGAGCTACACCAGTCCAGGCAAGTGGGGAGTATTCCATCACACCCCTGACTTGTGTCTTGTAGATGGTGGATAGGCTTTGGGGAGCCAGGGGGGTGGATTATTTATTGCAGGATTCCCAGCCACTGGCCTGTTCCTGTAACTTCGGTATTTAGAAGGCAAGTTCAGATAGACATCTGTTCACTGGCAACCCCAGAATCTTGATGAAGTCAACAAGGAAAATGGTGCTGAATTGAGATTGCTCATGTCCTTTGCAATTAGCACCCTTCCAGCTGTGAAAAGTGACTGCTGTTAATTTTTACAAAGACTGATTTGTTGAAAAATGAAATAACATAACTCCATTTTTATCATGTGTATCCACAGTCCTCGATTTTGTGAACTGTGCAGCTGTTTTCTTTTAATGATTCTTTTATGTTTAGCTGTTCATTGTGATCAGTTGGCAGCACCTTTTGAACCTAGAAGGTTATGAGTTCAAGTCCAACTTCAGCTTATGACATTGTTGATGAATGAAGATAATTAGTCTCAAGGCCGATGTTAGTGAATTGCTGTTTGGAAGCACGGTTTTTGAAACTACTGTGCTTCACATGTTCCTCCATCTCACCACTCGATATTTTCTATGTTGTACTAAAGGTGATCATAATTAACTGAAAGCTGCTCTTGTAATTACTTTTCAGAGGAGGAGAAGGTTGCTTTTGTTAATTGGATTAACAAAGCATTAGAAGGTGATCCAGATTGTAGACATTTGATTCCTATGGACGCCAATAGTGACCGTCTGTTTAGTGCAGTTGGTGATGGAATTCTTCTCTGGTAAATTATTTTCTTTACATTTTTATTATGATAAAATGAAGATGTCACAAATTGAACCTCGAGATGCTGGTAACTTTTTGTTTTTTCTTTAAATTAGTCTTTGCCTAAGGATCCAAGCAGGTGACATGCTCCTTGCTGTCTGTCTGTGCTGTTCTGTAACTAACTGCTCAAAGACTGAGACAGGTTTTGATTGATATATCCTGCAGGAAGGTGCTCCATTAATCCCACACGAGTCCATGAAATTTAACCCTCCGTCTCCAATGTTTCAGGTGGAAGTACACACACTCTGTTGTGTCAGACTGATGCTGCCTACCATTTTGCTAAAGACTGTCCGTTATAATTTTTGCATTTGCAAGTTGGGGGGTGTAATATCTGTATGAATCACCTGCTACAAAATTGACATACACCGAGGGAGCTAGTTCTGAAATATTTGCGGATTTGACTTTAACCAAACAGGCAAGATTCTAAAATGAACTTAACAGAATGTGTGGAAGACTCCTTCCATTTACATTGAAAGAGAATGCTGGGAACTTCTCCCTCCTCCCCAGCAGTCACTGCTGCTTTCCTGAGTAGTACCAGACCCCCGGACACCAGCATCACGTCCTCACGTCAGTTACTGCCACCTCCAGAGCTGACCCAGCTGCCTGTTCCCTAATCGGATTTGCCATTTTTCTGACCACCATAAAACAATAAGATATAGGAACTGAATTGGAGCACTCCGCTCATTGGGTCTGCTCCACCAGTCGATTATGGCTGATGTGTTTCTCAACCCCATGATCCTGCCTTCTCCCTGTAAACCTTGATCCCCTTACTGATCAAGAACCTATTTGCCTCAGTCTTAAATACGCTCAGTGATTTGTGCAATGAGTTCCACAGAGTCACCACCCTCTGGCTGAAGAAATTCCTCCTCCCCTCAGTTCTAAAGGGTCGTCCTTTCACTCTGAGGCTGTGCTCTCAGGCCTCCTAGTCTCCCTTGAGATGACATAAAATGTTTTCTTCAGCAGCAAGGAAAAATATGTAGGTTATTTGTGCAATGGGTCATTTTTATCACGGCAAATTTTAACCTACTGATGAACTGTCTTGTGTGATATTTTTCATGTTCCTCAGCTCTTTCCTGGCCAAAATTGACACCTGATAGAAGATTCTTCACAGGGTTAACTGAGACTCCAAGGTTTCTCAATAGCTGCCGGAATAACTTTGGAGAACTGCTCTTTCTTTCTATCCACTACCTTTCAAGTTACACCACCCACTTCTCTCCACTGATCAGGCTGACATTAACGGGTTCACTTTGTCATGGTGTGGTTGGTAGTGTTGGGCCATGTCAATGTTTAATTGTTATGATTTATTGACATACTATGTTCCTGGAAACACATCTTCAAATTGGGGCAGTGTTACACAATTACTAAACATAAAACATTTCTCCAAATTGGTTTATGATTTAACCTGTTCACACCAAAAAGTACTTTCTTTTTCCTATCCAGCAAAATGATAAACTTATCCCAGCCAGACACAATTGATGACCGTGTGATCAACAAGAAAAAATTAACTCCATTCACGATTTCTGTAAGTACTATCTCACCAGTAGCCATTGTTTAATCAAACCTTGAAGGCGTTTGAAATATTGACATTTTGTTTATTTCAGCTACAGATGCCTACCGATACCTATTTTTGAAGATGTAATTTATTTTACTATCTGGCGTCTATGGGACCAGGAGTTTACCTGTTGATCAATTATTCCAGATAATCCAGAGGTTCACATAATCAATGTAAAAATACACACTAAGTAATAAAAACATAATGCAGAGGTATACACATCACTGATATACTTTAATTACAGCATAAATCACTTAAATAATGATGCAACTTTGTCTTAAATAAAACTTATCGGCAGAGAGTCTTCTCACCTGCATCCTCAACTGACTGCTTAGACAGCGCGACAATACAGTCAAAGCTTTGCAGTACTTGAGGTATATCATTTTTGTCGGTTTGTCAAGAGTGCTGGTTCATGGGTTACCAGGTATAACAAAATTTGCAGTACAGTTAAAGTTTTTAATATCAGTAGCCTCACAGCGCCAGGGACCCAGGTTCGATTCTAGCCTTGAGCAACTGTCTGTGTGGAATTTGCACATTCTCCCTGTGTCTGCGTGGGTTTCCTTTGGGTGCTCCAGTTTCCTCCCACAGTCCAAAGTTGTGCAGGTTAGGTGAATTGGCCATGCTAAATTCCCCATAGTGTTAGGTACATTAGTCAGGGGTGAATGGAGGGGAATGGGGGAGGGTGGGTGTGACCTTGTTGGGCCGAATGGCCTGTTTCCATACTGTAGGGAATCTAATCTAATCTTAACATATGGATAATAAATATAGAGGGATATCTTTCATGTTTAGTTGACTGCCATGGTTAATAAATTTTATTTATAGTTCTCCATAATTAGTGTAGAACTGACAGTATTTCTCGAAGTTTTGTTTTTCACATCTGTAAGCTACCGATTTTGAAAGGAGTGTTTTGTGTATGCATCATTATTGTTTTGGAAACAGTGTGTTTGTTTGAACATATCACAGCACTAATTCATTCTCTCGCAGGAGAACCTGAACCTTGCCCTGAATTCTGCTTCTGCCATTGGCTGTACTGTGGTGAACATTGGTGCACAAGATCTGAAGGAAGGGAGACATCACCTTGTGCTCGGCCTCCTCTGGCAGATCATAAAAATTGGCCTCTTTGCTGATATTCAGATTACCAGGAATGAAGGTAAATAACAAATATAGATGGCTTCTGCAATTTGATCTGGCAGAATCCAATGTCTTCAAAAGCAAATGCATACCCATTTTCACTTTAAAGGGATAACAGATGGTATTTGGATTGAATCCAGAAGTACCTTGCTCACTTCCAGGAATTTATTTCTGCGCGACAACGATCAGGTGATGTCATCATGACCAGAGAGGAGTTGTTAATGTGTGTGCATTTCATTATGATAAATACTTTTCAGCAGTTCCTCCGGTGCGGTGATGTCCCTTTACAAAGTCTGTCTCTAAGGTCATGTCTTTGAGGTGCTGAGCAATGTTTAACAAACCTGCACTGATGAAGCACTCAATGCCACGTGTAATTTTGAAGGCTGCTTGGCAACCAGAGTAATAAATATTATCCTCCGCTTTTGAAGCTAAGTTAGATCAAAGCAGTTGCCTTCTGGTTTTTAGCTTGTGATGGCCTTTTCTGCATGAAAATTGTCTTTGTCAATCTGAGGAATTGTCAGGTGCTGATACTGTTTATTCTTTGATTTCAGCACTTATTACTCTGCTCAAGGAAGGTGAGGAGCTGGAGGAGCTCCTGAAACTTTCACCTGAAGATCTGCTTTTACGTTGGGTCAATTACCATCTTGAAAACGCAGGATATCATAAAATCAGCAACTTCAGTCAAGATATTAAGGTACCAGTGTTTTGACAAAAAGTTTCCTCATTCAGACCTTATGGCCATTTTCACACTTAATTGTCAGGTATCTTGAGGCTAATTTTGCCTCTGCTCTTAGATAGGCTTGGTAGAATGGTTGACCTTTTTTTAATATAGGGACAAGGAGCTCATTACAAAAAGGATGATTTGGATTTAACATTCAGAATTTCTGAGGGAAAATTTTGTTCCAAGTTCTGACAATATCACGCTCCATTCCAAACCTTGCAGTATGACTTTCCTTTTCCTAATCTGAGGATTTCCCACTGTTGTAGGAAACTAGGCTCTTCACCTGGTTCAGCTCTGTTGCCTTCATTTCCGCTCTCACCCTTTTCCCTCCCTCTTAAAACCACAATAGGAATCCTCTTGCTGTCATTGTCCATTCTACAAAGGTCCAGTTCAGTGGATCATTACACCATTGGGCAACTTTGTGTGGAGTTTGTATATTTTCCCTGTGTCTGCGTGAGTTTCCTCCGAGTTCTCTGGTTTCCTCCTGCAGTTCAGAGATGTACAGTCTGGTGGATTGGCCATGGAAACTGCCCATGGTGTCCAAGGACGTGCAGGTGAGGTGAATGAGCCATGGGAAGTGCAGGGTCACTGGGACAAGGTAGGGGAATGGTTCTGAGTGGGATGGTCTCTGGAGGGTTGGTGTAGACCCAAAGGACCGAATGACCTGTTTCCACACTGAAGGGATTCTAGGATTCTCACTCACACCATCAATGAACTACTCAGACATTGCAGAGTTCACAGTAATATAGTAAACTTCACGGTATTTGATGTATATAATTTCTGCCAGTTTACCAAGAGTGCTGGTTTATAAGATGCTGGTTCAAAGAGTTTTTTTTTAATATGCTATGAATGCTGGAAATCTGACACATATAGAGAATGTTGGAGAGACTCTCCAGGTCTGGCAGCACCTATGATGAGAGAAACCGGTTAAGGTTGAGTCCAGTATCAGACTTCAAGTATTAATTCTGTTTTCTGCTGAGTTTCTCCAGCATTCTCTGCACTGGCCACCTCACGCTGCCTGCACTGACTAACATCTGCCACTAGATGGTGACTTGTCAATCTAAAAATGCAAGTTCTCTCTCCAAAATACACCATTGCACAAGAGGTATATAGTCATGTATTTCTTTTATAGTTAGTAATATATTCTGTTTTGCAGGCTGTTTCAGCTGGGAATACACTGCTGAACATGTATGGTACAGTACTTTAGGTTGAACTTGATTTTTCTACCAGACAATAAATGTTCAACGGAACATCACATGAATTCCTGTGACAACCTCTAATTTACTTAGGCATTTTATTTAGAGCCACTATTTTCAGGAATGTAACATTTGAGTACCTGTGCCTTTAGTCCTTTCAGAATTTCCAACGTGCTTTGCAAGTGAATCAGTGTTTTGCTACTTTCTACAGAATCTGCTGTAATCACTGCTAACAGTGTGTGTTCCTGTGCACTGGGGAGACCACCTGCAGATTGCACGATTACTTTGTAGAACACCTCAGTTTTGAGAATGCAGCACAGCAGTGTGTTGAATACAAGCACATTATTGAAGTGAAGCTTGAGATGTCTGTCTACAGGGAGAGCGCCACATGGTAGAAATCACATGACTACAGCAAGCTAGAATGGGCATTTGTACATGATTATGAATGTCCCTGTTTATAAAAAATAAGAAAAGAGGGCTGCATTAAGACGCACTTTTTTGCTCACCCATGTTACAATCTCCATAGATTTCTGTACTTATACCTTGTCGGTTTGCATTTTCCATCAGTCTCTGCATTTCCCTAATACACACATTCCTTAAATCTCGATGGTCTCTTTATGGTAGCTGTGCATGTTGTTATCATTGGCTGTTCATAGCCAAGGTGAGTCATTCCTATGTTGCTTGTTGATGCTGTGGTGGCTGTCGTTGGTTTGCTGTGGATCTCTAGATCTGATGGTTGTTGTCTTCTGTCTAAATGGTGCACTCATATCTTCCTGATCAGATGCAAGCAGTTGAGGAACAGCTACTGTTGTTGGGGAAATGTACCTGAGGCTGTGACAGCTGAGCTGTCACTTCCACTGCATCTGGTCAAAGTGACAACTGTTCCACGTTGGTCCCAAGTTGCCTCTTGGGCTGGCTTTTGTTAAGATTGTTGAATGTTTGTACCCTGAATGGCTCTCCAAGACTCAACCCTGATAGTGTTTTAGCCATCTTGTTAAAATGAAATTTGACTTTCTGCCATTCACTTTGATTCTTTTTCACTTTTATTTTACCATTTCTGGCCTCCATAGCCTTTTCTGTTCTTGGAAGAGTAGTTTGCGTGCAGCATCACATTAGACTTTGTACTTTCCACATCTTCAATAGCTGCATTACTCCTTCTGAGGATTGCCCTGTATACATCTTGATCGCTACCCCTCATGATTTTTACTGCCACTTTGGCCTTTCTGTTTGACAGGTCACAGTGTGGAAGCGGTGTGATGTTGAATTGCCCAATTTTTCTCAAAGCAACCAAATACTTCACTCGTGAATTGAAGGCCAGTGTTACTCAAGACAATGTCAGGAATACTGTAACAGCTGAACTATTAGGCATTTGACAATCACAGCAGCAGTCATTGATGTCAACTGGTCCACCTCCCAATTGTCAGCATAGTAGTGACCTGTGAGAAGGTAGTCAGTTCCTGCAAGTGTGAAGTGGTCTACTCCCAGCTTCCATGGTTGGTCTGGGATATCATGTAGGCAGAAGTGAGTACTGCACTGCTGGAGATTAGAGTCAAGATTAGAGTGGTGCTGGATTTCTTGATGAAGGGCTTTTGCCCGAAACGTCAATTTTCCTGCTCCTCAGATGCTGCCTGACCTGCTGTATTTTTCCAGCACCACTCTAATCTTGACTGAGATATCATGTGTCATCTGTGGCCCTTTAGCCTACGTGGCACTGGCTAATGTGCTCCCTGCTTTTTGTTGTTCATATTTGGCCAGTGGAGCACACTTCTTGCTTTCCTCAGACTTAGTTCAATTTCTTGGTAGTTTGCACGGACACACTTGGGGGATATTGACACTCTTTCCTTTCTGCAGTCTTGGGTTGGCAATTCCTCTCTGCATGCTCAACATCTCTTAAAGCAGCAGGTGTGTTCTTGCTGCTCTCGTGAATTGTTGCAACAGTTGGAGGTTTGCATCTTGTTGGATAGTTTGCTTGATTCGAAGAAGACACTTGTTTGTTGTATTCAGTTGCTCTGCTGGTTTGATGACTTCCAGAACATGTGCTGCTGTTTCACATTGAAAATCTGGAAGATCCTGCACTCTGTTGAAGAACCCTCCACTTCCTTAGAGTGTGTGACTGCAACGTCCCGCTGCTATCTTTGCCTGTATGTCACATCCAGATGACATCACTAACCAGAGTAACTTTCTTGACAGGAAGTTTTGCAGCATGGGAGAAGGCTTGGAAGTGACTTGTGGTCAGACTTGACTATAACTTGCAAAGCATTGAAAGTGTTCATAAGGAAATATTATGGCTAGGTACGCTTACACTTTCTAGGTGTACTGTCTTTGCGTTAGTGTGCTGGATGCAAATACAACTGATTTGTCTTTGCTCCAAGCCCTGTCTCTATAGCATCACACTGCAGGGTGACTTCTTTACTTAGTGTTTCAGCACTAGCTGCTTGATTTTAGTGAATGTTGTTTTGTGTCCTGTCCCCCCTGATTCCACTGCACATCTTTGGCCGTAAGTTGGTGTAATGGTCGACATCCGAGCAACAAATTGGGCCAGAATTTTATCAAATAACAGACAAATCCAGCAAATTGTTGCAGTCTTTCACCTCTGTAGGTTGTTGCATTGATAGCTGTCACCTTTTCAGGATCTGGGTGAAGACCCTTTGCAGTCGGTACATGGCCCATATCCTTGACTTCAGGCATCTTTAATTATAATTTTTCTTGTTCATCTTTCGGTGAAGCAGTCATGCTAGATTTTGATTGTGGACAGCAATGGCTTAGAATCATTCATTCCCTAAATGTAGCAAGAGACCATTCAGCCCATTGAAACTGCACCAACCCTCCAGAAACCTCCAACCCAGATCCACTTTTTGGATCATATGTTGAGCCACTTCACACAGGTCTGCGGAGGTCCCATGATGCACCATCTGGCATGTTATGTTTACTTGATATTCTTCTTCTGTAGTCCACATTCTAACGATCACAAACCGTGTCTCACCTATTGACCTGACTCAATTGAATTGTTATTTAGTGTATAGTGATTGGTTGGAGTCTTCAGCCGCTATCTCTCCACTGATCAACTGTAGCTGCTGATTGTACTTCTTTTTACACATACATTTGTGAATACAACGATTCGACTTCTTGCAGCGAGAACGCTGGTTACCCCGTGCTGGACATGCCTTCTTTTGCATTCTGTACATTGTGCTGTGCTGTGCCGTGTGGCCGAAGGATCTGTCCGCATCATGCAAGACCAGGTCTGTTCTGCTGAATGTGCTGTAGTTGTTGATTCACAAAACCTTTGCACTTTTACACAGGTCAGTTGCTCTTTTGGGTATTAGTTTGTCTTCTCTCCATAGGTATGCTTTCACTTTTGTATCCCTCATACTTAATACAGTCCTGTTTCTAATGGGATCATTCTTTAATTGTATAAGTACATGGGATTCTACAAGCTGAGCTAATGTTACATATTAATCAATGACTTTTTCCTCCCTTTTGTGACAAAACTATGGCTTTAAGAGGTTATTTTGTCTTTTGTTTTTGAGAGGTTTTAAGGCAGAGGTACCAAGCCGTCTACCAGAGCCACTAGAGTAAACAATTTGCAAGGCCATAGGTTTTTTTTTTAAATGGAACTATAGAAGCAGCCTGAATGGGTGTGGTCAAGCTCTCATAGAACCAGGATATTTGGTTTTTAGTTTGCAGGATATGCTATTGGGGCCTTGAAGTGGAAGCTATTTTTCCTATTTCTCGTTTACAGCCAAAAGCTGGGGGTTCTCTTCTTGCTACAGAGACTGTTTGTTTGTTTTTTTTTTTTGAATTTGCCTTTTTGACAAGGGATATTACTGTGTTGGAACAGTTAGTTAGTAATAATTACAGTATCTATTATTCTGTGAGGTTTTCCAGTACACTTAAGTTATTCCAATTCCTTCCTCCTTTTGTTGTACTTTAACTATAGTGGATGAATAAAGTATGTTTTGCTTTAAATCCAATAGTTTGACCAATTGAATTGCACCTGGAATGCAACATCTTACTCTTACACTTTTCAAAATAAGAAAAAATTAGGATCAAGGCTATCTTAATATATTTTGAGGGGGTTTGTCTGGTTCATAACTCTATTCCCTTGCGTTGTTGAATATGTACTATTGATACATAACATTTCCTTGGAAAATGAAGTGTGCTTTCAAAGCTTTTACAATTTCTTCCATGTATTTTTTTTCCCCTGCTTTTCAGAAATATTTGGAGTGGAATATATTTTGAAAATCTCTCTTCCCAATCGTGATAAAATGTAGTGACTTGTGCTTGTTCTGCAAATCTTCCTGTACACAACAGAACACCCATGGGATCTCCGATATCAGGGTTCTTAGCAGAGGCAGTATTACAGAGACTTGAACAAACTATCCAACCCAAACTCTGGGTCCGCTACATGGATGACACCTTTGTCATCACTAAACGAAATAAATTAGAGGACACCTTCAAGACCATCAATAATATCCTTTACTGGCATAAAATTCACGAAAGAGGAGGAAAACAACAATAAACTGCCATTCCCAGATGTCACAGTCGAGCGAACAGTCAATGGGGAACTTCAAACCAGCATCTACAGGAAAACAACACATACAGACCACATACTGAACTGCAGAAGCAATCATCCCAACACCCACAAATGAAGCTGCATCAGCACATTATTTCAATGAGCCACCACACACTGCAGCACAGAGGAACTAAGAGTAGAGGAAAATCACCAACACACCATATACAAAAAAAGGTATCTAATGAACACTGTTTGCCAATTTCTCAGCAAAAATCCCAAACAAGCAGACAAAACACTCCTGGAAACCCTAGCCACTCTCCCCTACATCAAAGACATCTTAGAAATGACTGCCAGACTACCCAAACCCCTTGGCACCATCATAGTCCAGAAACCCCCCAACACACAAACAGTAGCAAATTAACTTAAAGGTCCTATACAGACAACAAGCAAAATGAACGTCATTTACAAAATACCTTGGAAGAACTGTATCAAATGCTGCATTGGACAAACAGGCAGCAAACTAGCCACCAGAATACATGAACTTCAACTAGCCGCAAAAAAACATGACCCACTCTCTCTGGTATCCTTACATACAGATAAGGAAGGACACCACTTCGACTGGGACTACACGTCCATCCTAGGACAAGCCAAACACAGAGATGCACGAGAATTCCTAGAAGGATGGCATTCCAACTGGAACTCTACCAACAAACAAATTGACTTGGACCCCACTTACCACCCTCTGAGAAAAAAATAGGAAATTACATAACCATAGGAAAAGATATCACCAACCTAAAGAAACCTAAAGACAACTAGAAAGCTGGTCATAGCATCAGTGCTTCAGCGGGGGGCTCACTGAAGATGTTACCGAGTAGGGTGACGAAATGTCTGAAAACCTTCCTGTTCAGCAAGCAAACTTGCATCCAGAACCTCAACCTGAGCTACAAATCTTCTCCAAACTCACCAACCGTGCTTTGTGTACAACACAGCAATGTGTTTAAAACAAGAACTTTAATGGAGTGAAACTTTAGATTTATGCCTTGTGGCAGAAGTCACCTGACTCTATGGCAGACTAAGTCAGACATTTGTAAATGATTGCATTCCAATCCAAACAAGCTGCATTCAGTCCACCAGCTTCATTTGTTTGTTAATTCTTCAGTATATCCATGCATTGACATTTTAATGTTCCATTAAACTTTAAACTCAGGAGCATTGCAGACTTCCAGAGTCAGTTCACCAGTTGCAGATCATTAGCTCATTTCTTCTGACAACAGCGTTGATCATCTCACTGTCATTCCAATTTACACCTTCTCTCGCTCTTTTTTTTTCTCTCTCGCACTTTTTTTCTCTCTCGCTCTTTTTCCCTCCCTCCCTCC
>NC_057722.1:77775306-77777050 GCF_004010195.1 Chiloscyllium plagiosum | reverse complement strand
TCTCTCTCTCTCTCTCTCTCTCTCTCTCTCTCTCTCTCTCTCTCTCTCTCTCCATGGATGCTGTCAGACCTGCTGAGTTTCTTCGCCATTTGCTGTGTTTGTTTCAGATCTCCAGCATCAGCAGTATTTTGCTTTTGAAATGTGTGATGATTGGTTGTTTTCAGTTGGTGTGTCAACAATGCAAAATACTTCCTGGAGTACTAAAGTACAAACCGAACAATATTTTGAAGCAAGTGGGGCTTCATATCTGAGGATTTGAAAAATATGAATTGAATTTGAGATTTTCTTGTGTAACAAACTTGAACCCTCTCTGGTAATTTCCGAGATTGTTTCATCCATATGATCTCACTTTGTTTTAATATCTCGCTTTTTGCTTGTGTCTAGGATTCCAAGGCTTATTTCCATCTACTCAGCCAGATTGCACTCAATGGAGAAAGTGATGAAATGATGGTTGAGATTGAAATGGCAGGTTTACATGTAAGTTTATCTTGTTTTTATTCATCAGGTGACACGGTGGTTCGGTGGTCAGCACTGCAGCCTCAGAGCTAGGAACCCGGGTTTGATACCAGCCTCAGGCGACTGTCTTTGTGGAGTTTACACATTCTCCCTGTGTCTGCGTGGGTTTCATAGAACATAGAAAACATACAGCACAGAACAAACCCTTCGGCCTACGATGTTGTGCCAAGGATTGTTCCAAATCTAAAATAAAATACCTAACCTACGCACCCCTCAATTCACTGCTGTTCAAGTGCATGCCCAGCAGTCGCTTAAATGTCCCTAATAACCCTGCTTCCACCACCACCACTGGCATCACATTCCATGCCTTCACAACTCTCTGCGAAAAGAACCTTCCTCTGACGTCTCCTCTGAACCTTCCTCCTAATATCTTAAAACTATGAACCCTCATGCCAGTCAGTCCTGCCCTGGGGAAAGGACTCTGGCTATTGACTCTATCCAAGCCTCTCATTATCTTGTACACCTCGACCAGGTCACCTCTCTTCCTCCTTCTCTATACAGAGAAAAGTCCGAGCTTAGTCAAACTCTTTGTAAGACAAGCCCTCCAGTCCAGGCAGCATCCTGGTAAACCTTCACTCTATCTATTCCTCTCATTATTTTATATACCTCGATCAGGTCACCTCTCTTCCTCCTTCTCTATACAGAGAAAAGTCCGAGCTTAGTCAAACTCTCTTTGTAAGACAAGCCCTCCAGTCCAGGCAGCATCCTGGTAAACCTTCTTTGCACCCTCTCCAAAGCCTCTGTATCTTTCCTATAGTAGGGCGACCAGAACTGGACACAATATTCCAAGCGTGGTCTCACCAGGTACTTGTAGAGCTGTAGCAAAACCTCGCGACTCTTAAAGTTGACCCCCGTTACTGAAGGCCAAAACACCATACGCTTTCTTAACAGCCCTATCCATTTGGGTGGCAACTTTGAGGGATCTATGCACTTGAACACCAAGATCCCTCTGTTCCTCCACACTGCCAAGAATCCTGTCTTTAATCCTATACTCAGCATCAAGTTCGACCTTCCAAAATGCATCACTTCACATTTATCCAGGTTGAACTCCATCTGCCATTTCTCAGTCCAGCTCTGCATCTTGTCTATGTCACACTTCAGTCTGCAGTAGCCCTCTATACGATCGACGACACCTCCAACCTTTGTGTCATCTGCAAATTTACTAAACCACCCCTCAACCTCCTCATCCAAGTCATTTATAAAAACTACAAAGAGCAGAGGCCCAAGA
>NC_057722.1:77759345-77774097 GCF_004010195.1 Chiloscyllium plagiosum | reverse complement strand
CTCCTGTGAAGCGCTTCTGTGATGTTTCCTCCGGCATTTATAGTGATTTGTATCTGCCGCTTCCGGTTGTCAGTTCCAGCTGTCCGCTGCAGTGGTCGATATATTGGGTCCAGGTCGATGTGTTTGTTGATAGAATCTTTGGATGAGTGCCATGCCTCTAGGAATTCCCTGGCTGTTCTCTGTTTGGCTTGTTCGATAATAGTAGTGTTGTCCCAGTAGAACTCCTGTTGCTTGTCATCCGAGTGTGTGGCTACTAAGGATACAGAGAACAGCAGAGCACCCGAGCTACAAATCTTCTCCCAAACCTTACCCCTTGCCTGTCTCAGAGGAACAAATGTGTGCATCACTGGCAACAACTGCTCTTTAAATAGTCTCCACATGTCTGTTGTGCCCTTTCTGTGGAACAATTGCTCCCAATCTGTATTTCCCAACACCTGTCTCATAGCGTCATAATTTCCTTTTCCCCAATTAAATATTTTCCCTCGGTAACTGCTCCTTTCCATCTCCAAGGCGATGGTAATTGTGAGGCAGTTGTGGTCACTGTCACCAAAGTGTTCTCCCACCGCGAGATCTGACACCTGTCCTGGCTCATTGCCGAGCATCTAATCCAAAATGGTCTCTCCCCTTGCCGGCTTGTCTACATACTGAGTAAGGAAACCCTCTTGAACACACCTGACAAAATCTGCTCCATCCAAACCATCTGCACTAAGTCACCCATAACAACAACCCTGCTACATCTGCATTTTTCCAAAATCTGCCGGCCTATGAGTTCTTCAATTTCCCTACTGCTATTCGGGATTCTGTTTCCTCTGGACACTCTATTTCTTCCCACAATCCAAAGATGTGCAGGTTAGGTGGATTGGCCATGCTGAAATGCCCATCGTGTTTGATGCATTAGTCAAGGGGAAATGGGTCTGGGTGGGTTACTCTTTGGAGGGTCAGTATGGACTTGTTGGGCCAAATGGCCTGTTTCCACATTGTGGGGAATCTTTAAAAAAAAATTAGAAATTTGTCCTTTTTTTGTTTCTTTTCTCCTTGCTAAGAAACAATTCTGTTGTCTGATTTTGCACTTTTCATGATTTTACAGGAAAAAGATGATCTTAAAAGGGCAGAGTCCATGCTACAAGAAGCTGATAAATTAGGCTGTAGACAGTTTGTCACTCCAGTCGATGTTGTCAGTGGTAATCCTAAACTCAACTTGGCCTTTGTCGCCAACCTGTTCAATAAATATCCAGCTTTGCACAAGCCAAACAAGAACTATGACCTCACCTTGTTGGAAGGTAAGAAAGTTGGGTCATGTGAAGTGTGGAGAATGAATGTCTGGATGCAAAATGAAAGCCCAAGTTGAAAGGGAAGTACCCCCCACCCCCACCATTACCCCAAGAGGGGATCATTGTTTTTATTGTTGTGTTTATTCCTTTACTGCTGTAGTGCCTCGTTTTCTTGTTCTATTCTTTTGACCAACTGTTCATTATTTACATGAATGATGCATGGGTAGGTTTTACACACACTCATTACAAGTTACATCTTTAACTTTTATTATGTCAATCGATGTGGCACCTAATTGTATGTTATCCAATCATTTTCTGTTCCAAGGTACAGTAATAACAAAAATGAACTTAAACATAACGTTTAAAAATAACATAATTAAACAAATGAAGAGGGATACTTGGAGTGCAGTCCTTCACCGCGTTGTGTTAATCTTGTTGTTATGGTTATACAGGGCTTCCTGAATGCCTTTCCTGCCTAATTGGTGCTCTCTGTAACAACAAAACTGCAAACTCTTTATTGAGAGCTTCCATCTTGCTGAACTGGCTTCAGGTCAGTCCAGATCCAGTAACCTGCTCTGAAATCTCTGCTCGTGTTTTTAATTCCACCATGGTAACTAAGACAATCCACAGTACTCTAAGGCAATCTGTTTACCCTATCTCTTGGTGTTAAAGGTCCTTTAAAATCAAATTCCAGGATCCAGATCTGCATTTTCACCAAAAAGTAATCAGTTCTTCCTTGAGCCATATCCTACCCATTTACTAACTTTTCTTTAAAATTGATCTTATCAGTTTTTGAAAGATTTTGTTTAAAATCGGATTAACAGTTGGGGGTGGGGGAGGGATGACATTGCCTGTCTTCGTAGCAGAAATAATTCAGACCTGTACATGAACAGGCAGGGAATAGAGGGATATGGACCATGTGCAGGTGGGTGGGATTAGTTTAGAATGGCATCATGGTCAGCACAAACATGGTGGGTCAAAGGGCCTGTTCCTGTGCTGTACTGCTTCTATGTAAAATAAGTAACATAATGGGGGAGAATTTTTTTTTTCAAGTTTCCAGTATTCATTTCAGTATGATTTAAGGTGAATACTTCGAGAGTTGCAGCAGAATCATTTGCTTGAGTGACAAAGGGCAGCTTTCAGCTAAGCTGCCAAACAAAGCTGACACAGTACTTAATTGCTAATAACTCACTTGGTTTCCTCAGTTGTCTATGTGCCATATATTTTTCTCCAATTATCTTGCCCTCCTCACCAGATCTCTACCATTATGAAGATGACCAGGTTCAATATGTTCTTATTGCTCTAATATTTTACCCATATGACTATATTTAGAATTAACCTAGAGGATTAATATCAGCAAGTTACTTGACATGATAAAGTGTTGGATAATTGAGCAAGACCACAACAGCTAAAATGAAATTCATTCATCGCACCCTTGTCCAGCTCCTGATTACAAGTTATATCTTTGACTCATCACTTACAATATATCGTTTGATGTGGCACCCGGGGTCAACCAATCATTTTTCAGTTCCAAGGTACAATAATAACCAAGATAAACTGAAACAAATGGTGTAGCAATGCGTCCAGCTGTTGAAGCAGAACATTTTAATTCCATCAGAATATCTGGCAGCCCTTTCTCTGCCATGTTGTGCTTTCTTTTTTGTGAAAAGCAGATTAATCTTTAGTCACACGCTCTTCTCAAATAACATCAGTATATCTTGCAATTCGAATGTGCTTCACCTTTAATAGCTGCAGTCTGGTTTTTAAGTAGCACTGACTTCACACTATTCTGTGCCCCCTGCTAAGGTACTGAGTAGGAACCTTGAAGTTGGTATGGTACCTACATGACTTTGAACCAGCACATTGTGATTCAAAGGCCCATTTTATAACATATGAGACATTTTGGCCCAGTGTTATAAGTTAAAATGGCTATAGAGCACTTTAATAGAGACTTCAATTTATAAGCACTTTGAAAATCTAGTGTCTACTGTTGATTGAAAACTAGCATTTCCAGCAACCAATTTTGAAATTCAAGTATTAAGTAATACACGTTTGATGTTTCAATGGCCCTGAGGTCACTTTTGGAGTACTGTGTATAGTTCTGGTCACCCGGCTACAAAGAGGATATTATTATGTTGGAGGGGATTCAGAAAAGATTTGCAAGAAAGTTGCTGGGACTGGAGGGTTTGAATTATAAGGAGAGGCTGGATAGGCTGGGACTTTTTCAACTGGAGTGTAGGAGACTGATGGGTCACTGTAATGTTCAACTTTTAACTTTATTTCTTTAGTTTTATACTTTGCTCCCAGTCTTAGGTACAATACTTTATACACTTTTCACTGTACTTCGGTATCCTTGTACTTGAATACATGTGACAATAAAGTCTAATTCTAATTATAGAAGTTTATAAAATCATGAGGGGCATAGATCAGGGGAATTCCTAGGGTAGGGGAGTTCAGAACCACAAGGCATATTTTGAAGGTGAGGGGGAAAAAATTTAAAAAGAACCTGAGGAGCAACTTTTTCACACAGTAGGTGGTGCATATATGGAATGAATTGCCAGAGCAAGTGGTCAATGCAGGTACAGTTACAACATTTAAAAAACATTTGGACAGGCACACAAATAGGAAAGATTTAGAGGGATATGGGCCAAATGCAGGGAAGTGGGACTAGTCTGGTTTGGGAAACTTGGTCGGTGTGAACGAGTTGGACTAAAGGGATTGTTTGTGTTGTATGACCGAGTAGTTAGTGTTGACTGTTAGATATCCTGACGCTTTTCAAATTGAAGGTAAGAATTCCTGACTGGTATCCTTCCTCAATCAGTTTAGTTATAGAGATGTACAGCATGGAAACAGACTCTTTGGTCCAACCTGTCCACGCCGACCAGATATCCCAACCCAATCTAGTCCCACCTGCCAGCGCCGGCCCATATCCCTCCAAACCCTTCCTATTTATATACCCTTCCAAATGCCTCTTAAATGTTGAAATTGTACCAGCCTCCACCACTTCCTCTGGCAGCTCATTCCATACACGTATCACCTGTGTGAAAAAGTTGCCTCGTTGGTCTCTTTTACGTCTTTCCCCTCTCCCCCTAAACCTATGCCATCTAGTTCTGGATTCCCCAAACCCAGGGAAAAGACTTTGTCTACTTACCCTATCCATGCCCCTCATAATTTTGTTAACCTCTATAAGGTCACCCTTCAACCTCCGACACTCCAGGGAAAACAGTCCTGGCCTATTCAACCTCTCCCTGTAGCTCAAATCCTCCAACCTGGCAACATCTTTGTAAATCTTTTCTGAACCCTTTCAAGTTTCACAACATGTTTCCAATGGGAAGGAGACCAGAATTGCACGCAATATGCCAACAGTGGCCCAACCAATGCCCTGTACAGCTGCAACATGACCTCCCAACGCCTGTACTCAATACTCTGACCAATAAAAGAAAGCATACCAAACACCACCTTCATTATCCTATCTACCTGCGACTCCACTTTCAAGGAGCTATAAACCTACACTCCAAGGTGTCTTTGTTCAGTAACACTCTCGAGGACCTTACCATGAAGTGTATAAGTCCTAAGATTTGCTTTCCTGCTCTAGTCAAAACTGAAAAATAATGAACTGCAGATGCTGAAGGTCTAAAACAAAAACAGAAATTGCTGGAGAAATGCAGCTGGTCTGGCAGCATCAGATACTGAGTTAACATTTCAAGACCTGTGACACTTCTTCAGGACTAGTTTGAAATGTTAAGTATGCTTTCTTTCCACAGATGCTGCCAGACTTGCTGAGCTTCTGCAGCAATTTCTGTTTTTGTTTCCCCAAAAAGGAGATGGTCACTCATCTTGTTGCTGTTTGTGGAAAATTGCTGGTGCAAAATGACTTTCATGTTTGATCTCAGTCATTGTTCCTGAGAAATAGCTGTGTATGTGAAACAGTTTGAAATTTTTCAACATACAAAAGCAGGAATTGCCTTTTCTTTCCTCTATGCAAGAGTGCACAAGCTTCAGTCATAAAGCGTGGAAACAGACTCTTCAATCCAACTCATCCATGCTGACCAGACAGCCTAAACGGATCTAGTCCCATTTGCCAGCACCCGGCCCATATCCCTCCAAACCCTTCCTATTCATATACCCACCCAGATGCCTTTTAAATGTTGCAATTGTACCAGCCTCCACCACTTCCTCTGGCAGCTCATTCCATACACATACCAACCTCTGTGTGAAAACGTTGCCCCTTAGGCCCTTTTTTTAAAAATCTTTCCCCTCTTACCCTAAACCTATGCCCTCTAGTTCTGGACTCCCCACTCTGGGGAAAATTACCTTGTCTATTTACCATATCCATGCCCCTCATGATTTTCTAAACCTCCATAAGGTCTCCCCTCAGCCTCTGACGCTCCAGGGAAAATAGCCCCCCCCAACCTACTCCGCTTCTCCCTACAGTTCATACCCTCCAACCCAGGCAACATCCTTATAAATCTTTTCAGCCGTTGTTGTGATAACGAATTGAATGTATTATGGTGGTTTGTTTTGGAGAAACTATATGAATAATGTTTAGAAGAGTATGCTAGTTGTCAGGTTGCTTCAAAGTCTGTTTTATTTTTGCTTTTTTTATATTCCTATGTGCTTTGGTGAATGCAGAATTGACCCCTCCCATTGTAGGTACTGTAATTCAAGCTGCTTCTTGTGCTGTCACTACCCTCTTCTATCAGCCTTGAACACTCATCCCCCACAGCATCCGCATCCCCAACTTCCCTGTGCTCTGTCTTCTCTCTTTTTGTTAACTGTTGATTTGCTTTCTCAGCAGGGCAATTTCTGGGGGGCTCCTTGCTGCCTTCATAGAAACTGCCAGAGTTGTTGCACTCAGTAACAGAGCATGACAGTGCTTTTTTAAAAATTTTTAATTTGTTCTTCGTTGACATATGAATGTAGGGAAGTATTGACTGAAAAACAGTTTCAAAGCAAATGTTCCATTGTGTGGTTCTAGTGTTGTACATACTTCTGAAAGTTAGCAAAACCCAAAGATCGAATAATAGTGATATAAAGTATTGATAATATATAGTCCAATGTTTCTCAGCATTGTGAAATCTCAACTATCTGGACTGATGACAAGTTGATATCAATAGAAAAGCATCAGGCTGATGTTAACTTTTTGCTTTGAAGATGTACAACAATTTGAGTGTTTTCTGTTGATTTGCTAACAACAAAAACACCCACTACACGTGTTTAAAATTAAGGATGCATTATGGAAAATTATTTCACTTTCTGCCCAAGTAAATTTAGACATTGGGTATCAGATTTTTATCTTTTTCTTAATTAAAACTGATCAACAATACTGGTTGTTACTGGAGGGGTGTTCGTACAAATGTGTCCTTCACACAGTTTTTCCCTCTCCTAATTATCTCAATATTTTAATAAGTGGCTCAGCTCCCAGGACCATCCCCAACTCTGCTAATTTAAAAAGGATTATTATGTTTATTCTTCCTTTTTTGAAGAAGTATGATTGGAAGACCAATTGTGATTATAATTTAAATATAAACTGTACAAAGTGCTTCATCGTCTTGGATTGAGTCTGCATTGGGTTTAAAATCAAACTATAATTTTAGTGATGGGTGTTTTTTTTATTATTTATTCATTCAAATAATGCATCATTAAAATCTGCTTGTTCCTCTGGATTTTCATAACTACTTTCAGCATGCAGTCTTTGTGCCTTGAAACGATACTTTGTGTTGCAGATGTTTTTAAAAACACGCTAATGTAATATATTGCCAATTTGCAATTAATATGTCTTTGAAAAAACATTTGAATTTTATAATTTGAAATATATTATTTGCAGAATAGTTCCCACTTTGCAAAGTAAAATAAGTGTGCATTTGGCTCGATACACTTGCAAACTTTTTATCTGTAATTATTGGGAAAAATATAAAGACTTTTGTGGCCATGGTTTGAGGAAACTCCATCTTCACCCTGTGTACCTGGGGGAATGTATAGATCTAGGACAGTGAAAGTGTTGAAGTGTATATGTGTACCTGCATAAATTTGTTTTAATTTTTTTAAGAGTATGTTTTCTTAGCTAATTGACAAAGTAAAAGTAATCTGCCAGTTTATACAAATGTTTTTTTTTACTTGGAGATATGCCCTATATGCCTGTAAAAATTGTGTGGCAATTATGGTGGATTTTAATCCCACATGTTGATTGGTCAAACTAGCTTGATCAAGGTAGCCTTGAGGAGTAGTTTGTTGAGTGTATCCGCAATCGTTTTCTTGAACAGTATGTAATACAACCGATGAGGGAGCAAGCTATCCTAGATCTGGTCCTGTGTAATGAGACAGGAATAATTAATGACCTCATAGTTAGGGATCCTTTTGGAAGGAGTGATCGCAGTATGATTGAGTTTAGAATACAGCTGGAGAGTGTGAAGGTAAAATCCAATACCAGGGCTCTGTGCTTAAACAAGGGAGACTACAATAGAATGAGGGAGGACTTGGCTCAAGTAGACTGTAAACAAAGATTTTTATGGTGGATAATTGACAAGCAGTGGAGGATTTTCAAAGCAATTGTTCAAAGTGCTCAGCAAAAGTATATTCCAGTGAAAAGGAAGGACTGTAAGAAAAAGGGAAATCTGTCATGGGTGTCGAAGGAAATAAGGGAGGCTATCACAAATTGAAAGAGGAGGCATAAAGTGGCCAAGAACAGCAAGAAACTAGAAGATTGGGAAAACTTTAAAGGTCAACAGAAAGCCACAAAAAGAGCTATACGGAAAACTAAGATAGAACATGAGAAAAAACTAGCACAGAATGTAAAGATAGATACCAAAAGTTTCCATAATTATATAAAATGAATAAAACCGGCTAAAGTAAACATTGGTCCTTTAGAGGATGAGAAGGGGCATTTAGTTATGGGATATGATGAAATGGCTGAGGCATTGGACATGTAATTTGTATCAGTGGAGGACATTAATAACATGCCAGTAATTGACAAAGATGAAGGTAGGTGTGGGCCTGGAAACCACTATTATTACAGAAGCGTTAGTGTTGGGTAAGCTAATGGAACTAAGGATAGTCCGGTCTCCTGGCCCAGATGGAATGCATCCCAGTGTACTAAAAGAGATGGCGGGAGAAATAGCAAATGTACTTGTGGTAATTTTTCAAAATTTCATTGGACTCTGGGGTAGTTCCAGCAGATTGGAAAACAGCAAATGTGATGCCATTGTTCAAAAGGAATGTAGACAAAAGATGGGGAATTATAGACCGGTTAGCTTAACCTCTGTAGTGGGGAAGATGTTTGAGTCTGTTATACAGGAAGAAATAGCAAGACATCGAGATAGAAATTGTCCTGTTGGGCAGATGAAGCATGGTTTCATGAACGGCAGTTGTGCTTAACAAATCTTTTGGAATTACAAACGAGGTGGACAACGGGAACCCAGTTGATGTGGTGTACCCAGATTTCCAAAAGGACTTCAACAAGATGCTGCACAAGAGGCTGCTGCATAACATAAGGATGCATGGCGTTACGGGTAAAGTATTAGCATGGATAGAGGATTGGTTGACTAACAGGAAGCAAAGAGTAGGGATAAATATGTGCTACTCTGGTTGGCAATCAGTAACTAGTGGTGTACCACTGGGATCAGTGATGATTTGGAATTGGGGATCATGTATAGTTTGTCAAAGTTTGCAGATGACACTAAGATGAGTGGCAGAGAAAAGTATGCAGAGGACTGTGAAACTTTGCAGAGGAACATAGATCTTCAAATGAGTGGGCAAAGGTCTGGCAGATGGAATACAGTGTTAATAAATGAAGTCATATCTTTTTATAAGAGTAACAGGAAAAAGGATTCTGATTTGAATGGAAAGATTTGCAGCATGCTGCTATGCAGGGGGACCTGAATATCCTTGTGCATGAATCACAGAGGGTTGGTCTGCAGGTACAACAGGTAATTAGGAAGGCAAATAGAATTTTGTCCTTCATCGCTAAAGGGATTGAGTTTAAAAGCAGGGATGTTATGTTGCAGCTGTACAGGGTGCTGGAGCACTGCATACAGTTTTGGTCTCCTTACTTAAGAAAGGATGTACTGGCACTTAGAAGGGGTGCAGAGAATTTTCACTAGGTTGATTCCAAAGTTGGCTTATGAGGAGATACTGAGTAGGCTAGGATTATATTCATTGGAATTCAGAAGAATGAGGGGAGAATCTTGTGGAAATATATAAAAATTATGAAATGAATAGATAAGATAGAAGTAGAGAGGATGTTTCCACTGGTAGGTGAAACTAAGACAAGAGGGCATAGTCTCAAAATTAGAGGAAGCAGATTTAGGAATTAAGAAACTTCACCCAAAGGTGAAGAAGTTGATGCTACTTCAGTAAATGTTTTAAAGCTAAGATAATATTTTTTGAACAATAAAGGAATTAAAGGATATGATGAGAGAGTGGGTAAGTGGAGTGGGATTCAGCAAGGCTTTTGGTAAGATCATCCATGGGAGACTGGGGAAGGGCCCATGGGATCCAGGGAAATTTGACAAACTGGATCCATAATTGGCTGACTGGCAGGGAGCAAAGGGGTGTTTTTGTGACTGGAAGCTTATCCTACAAGGATCAGGGTTGGGACCCTTGCTGTTTGTGATGTGTATAAACTATTTAGACTTGAACGTATAGGGTTGATCAGTAAGTTTGCAGATTCTGATGGGGCGGTAAACAGTAAGCAGGATAGCCTGAAACTGCAGGGGAATATAGATGGACTGATAAGTAGTAAATGGAATCAATCTAGTTTGGTATGAGGTGATACACATGGGCAGGACAAACAAGGCACAGTAATACATGAAAAACAATTGGACCCTGGGAAGTACTGAGGATCAGAGTTTCTTTTGTGTATGTGTCCATCGTTCCCTCAAGGGAGTAGAGCAGGTAGATAAAGTAGTTAAGAGGCATATAGGATATTCGCTTTCATAAGCTGGGCAGAACTGAAGAACGGGGAGGTTATGCTGGAACTGTATGAAACGTTGGTTGGGCCATAGCCAGAGTATTTTGTCATTCTGGAATCCTTGTTATGGAGAAAGTGTGATTATGTTGAAGAGAATGCAGAAGAGATTTACCAGAATGTGTTCTGGACTGGAGAGTTTATTCTAAAGAGAGATTGAACAGACTGGGGATGTTTTCCTAAGAGCAGAGAAGCTTGATGTATAAAATTGCAGGCTGTAGATCAGATAGACGAGAAAGAAATTATTTCCTTGGTGGTGATATTAATGACAAGGGAGCACAGATTTAAGGGAAGGGGCAGAGGTTTAGAGGGGATGTAAGGAATTTTGTTTTCACTCAGAGGGTGGTGCAAATCTGGAAATTGTTGTCTGCAAAGTGGTAGAGGCAGAAATCCTCGTAACATTGAAGAAATATTTAGATTGTGTACTTCGGATGCCAAAATATAGAAAGCAATGAGCCAAGTACTGGGAAATGGGATTAGAATATTAGGTGGTTGATTGTGACCAGCACGGACCTGATGTGTCAAAGGGCCTTTTTCTGTGCTGTAGATCTCTGTGACTCATTTAGGTTAGATTGTTGGAAAGAACGCTGAGCAAACCTACATCCAAACTCCTTAGCTGGTCTGGCCTACATGTGACATCAGACCCAAAGCAATGTGGTTGATTCTTAACTGCTCCCTGAAATGGACCGAGGAAACCAAGGGTAATTAGAAATGGGGAACAAATGCTGACCTTGCCAGCGACACCCACAGCCTGTGAAAGAACAAACAGAAAAAATGGCAGCTGAAACTCTGTTTAGAGTGTGTAAATTGTCCCCTTTGTGAAATCCAGCCACGTGACAAACCTGCCAGGTAATATTGACTCAGTACCAAGTGTTGTAATGTCAATCCCCTGTCATGAATCAGAAATGAGAGGGATAGATTGAATTAAGAGTGGGAAAAAAATCCAACAAAATTCTTTGTTTTGTGTTGGATGTGAGCATCATTAGCATGAATTTGTTGTCCATCCCTGATCGCCCTTTGACTCGACAGTTAAGAGTCAACCACATTGCTGTTGGTTTGGAGTCGCATGTTAGCCGGACTGGGTTAGGATTGCAATTTCCTTCCCTAAAGGATATTCGTGAACTAAATGTGTTTTTATGACAACTGATGCTAGTTTCATTTGAGAACAAATTCCAGAATGTTTTCAGTTTTCAAATTCCACGAGCTGCCATGGTGGGTTTTAAACCTGCACATCTCCAGGTATCTTTCCAGTGCTCTCGCTCGCGCTCTCTCGCTCTCTCTCTCTCTCACACACAACTTTAAAGCATTGTTATATCTGTAGAACAACTTTAAAGCATTATTATCACACACGTGGAATGATCTGTTTTGCATCAGGACCTCCTGATATTTCCCACTAGTTGCAAGCCTATTTTTTAATCTCTCATCTAGAAGATATAACCTCCCCATCAGCTATGACATAACATCAGGTAATCTGAAAATGCTTTACAGTTGTGGAGTCACTGTTGAAATACACAAAGTAACTATTATATCATTGAGATACGATTCCACACTCTTAATAGTTAATTTCTGGCAACTGAGAGGTGCATTTGCAAGAGAATTAACACATACCATGTTGTTAAAGAACCTCCAATAGCTTTTTTTTTAATTGATTCATGAGGTGAGGGCATTGCTGGCTGGGCCTGCATTTATTGCCCATCCCTAATTGCCCAGAGGGCAGTTAAGAGTCAACCATATTGCTGTGCATCTGGAGTCGCATGTTGGCCAGCTGGATTTTTCCAACAATTGACAATGGATTCACGGTCATTATTAGAATCTTTCTTCCAGAGTTTATTGAATTCAGATTACACCATCTGCGGGATTTGAACCTGGGTCCTCAGAACGTTAGCTGGGTCTCTGGATTGCCAGTGTAGTGGTGGCACAGTGGCTGAGTGGTTAGCACTGCTGCCTCACAGCACCAGGGTCCCAGGTTCGATTCCAGCCTCTGGTGACTGTCTGTGTGAAGTTTGTACATTCTCCCTGTGTCTGCGTGGGTTTCCTCCGGGTGCTCCGGTTTCCTCCCACAGTCCAAAGATGTGCAGGCCAGGTGAATTGGCCATGCTAAATTGCCCGTAGTGTTAGGTGCATTAGTCAGAGGGAAATGGACCTGGGTTGGTTACTCTTTGGAGGGTCGGTGTGGTCTGGTTGGGCCGAAGGGCCTGTTTCTGCACTGTAGGGAATCTAATCAATTGACACCACCAGGCCATTGCCTCTCTTGTTGAGGTTGAATTAATTATGTGAGAGCCTTAAGTGGCCTCAGGAAGATCCTTTTGCATCACTTAACAAATCTCTTTACTTTGAGTTCTAGTGAAAAAATACACATTTTGTTGAAGTTTTGTATCTTGGGCGCTCATCAGGACATGCACAAGAGATACTAACTTAAAGGAAAAAAATATTTTATACACTTCTTGTAGAGTATAAAACGTTGGTCCCCTTTATATTGGTATTGTCCTGATGAATGACTTGCAATTCACAAGTTCTATTCAACCAAATGATTGTTTGTTTGTATTGTCTGAACTCGGTTGTGAGAACCTCAGATTCTACTGTATAAATCCTGGCTGTTCAATATATTTCACACAACACAAGGTTATAGTTCAACCTGCTTCTTTAGGTAACTAGTGGGATAGGATCCTGCTCCACAGCTACCTGTTAAAGGAGCAGCATTCCGAAAGCTAGTAGTTCAAAATAAACCTGTTGGACTCTAACCTGGTGTTGTGTGATTTTTATTTTAACTTTACCCACCCCAGTCCAACACTGGCACCTCCACGTCATCAATACGTTTCAATAAGAGGTCAAATAATGAGAAACTGTTTACAGCAGCATGGTCTCTCTCAGGAGCTTTTGGATTTTAACATCGAACCACACGTCTGCCCTTGCTTGAAATTTTAATGGAAATAAGTGATTAACATTAGCTTTGCCATTATCTTGAAAGTAAATTATGGGAGGGGGAGAAGAGTTATGTTTCTTTTGTATTTAACTTATAACATTGATAAAGGAGCCAGTAGGATGTGACTTGTAAACAGAACAGGTGCATCAAAGTGACAAAAAGACCAATAAAATTATACTAGCCTTTGAAGTTCCTTGATGCTGTTTCCCACATGTTTCAGTTGTATTTTTTCCATTAATCCACCTGCACTGTTTTAGGTGAATCCAGGGAAGAGAGAACCTTCAGGAACTGGATAAATTCACAGGGGGTGAGTCCCTTTGTCAATCACCTTTACAGGTAAAGCATGTTTATTTTTAGATTGATGTTTCTTCTGTTAAGAATTTTAAAACTGTTGCTCCTGTGAAGTTTTCAGTACTGAGGAACCTACTGTTGTGTACATCCAGTCTTGGCTCATTGTTTGATGAATGTTCTCCTCTCTGACAACGGTCCTTGATTTGATAAAAGATAAGCCAAATAAAACAAGTATGAAGCCCCTGACACTTTTTTTTTGAGCTTTCACAAATTTCTTGATTGATTCGATATGAATGGTTTTGCACAAAACTAGAAGTCAAGTAGATCCAAAGTAGAGCAAAGGAGTTGGCTAAAAGATGGTTTACAAAGGTATGTCAGTCAGGGGGTTTGGATGTGTGATATTAAATACAAGTTGACAAAGAACAAAGAAAATTTACAGCCCAGGATCAGGCCCTTCAGCCGTCCAAGCCTGTGCTGATCCAAATCCACTGTCTAAACCTGTCGCCCAATTCCTGTTTCCCTCTGCTCCCCACCTTCTCTTGCATCTGTTCAGACGCATCTTTAAATGAATCTACTGTGTGCCTGCCTCGACTACCTCTGCTGGCAACACGTTCCAGGCACCTCCCACCCTCTGTGTAAAGTACTTGTCACGTGTATCCTACTTAAACTTTTCACCTCTCACCTTGGATGTGTGAGCTCTCGTTATTGAATCATTCACCCTGGGAAAAAGCTTGTCTCTATCCACCCTGTCTATATCCTTCATGATTTTGTAGACCTCAATCAGGTCCCCCCCCAATCTCCTTTTTTCTAATGAAAACAAACCTAACCTACTCAACCTCTCTTCATAGCTAGCACCTTCCATACCAGGCAACATCCTCCTAAACCTTCTCTGCAACCTCTCCAAAGCGTCCACACCTTTTGGTAATGTGGCGACCAGAACTGCACACAGTATTCCAAATGCAGCCGAACCAATGTCTTGTACAATTTAATATGACTTGCTAGCTCTTCTACTCAATATCCCGTACGATAAAGGCAAGCATACCATATGCCTTCTTGACCTTTCTATCCAGGAGAAAGTGAGGACTGCAGATGCTGGAGATCAGAGCTGAAAATATGTTGCTGGAAAAGTGCAGCAGGTCAGGCAGCATCCAAGGAGCAGGAGAATCAACGTTTCGGGCATGAGCCCTTCTTCAGGAATGAGGAAAGTGTGCCAAGCAGGCTAAGATAAAAGGTAGGATGGAGGGACTCTGGGCAGGGGCGTTGGAAATGCGATAGGTGGAAGGAGGTTAAGGTGAGGGTGAT
>NC_057722.1:77727461-77757539 GCF_004010195.1 Chiloscyllium plagiosum | reverse complement strand
TTCGCTCTAGAATTAGACTTCCCAAAATGCATCACCTCACATTTGTCTGGATTGAACTCCATCTGCCACTTCTCTGCCCAACTCTCCAGTCTATCTATATTCTCCTGTATTCTTTGACAGTCCCCTTTGTTTTCTGCTACTCCACCAATCTTCATGTCATCTGCAAACTTGCTGATCATATCAGCAGTGCCCTCTTCCAGATCATTTATGTATATCACAAACAACAGTGGCCCTAGCACTGATCCCTGTGGAATTGGTCACCTTTCTCCATTTCGAGAAACTCTCTTCAACTACTACTGTCTCCTGTTGCTCAACCAGTTCTTTATCCACCTAGCTAGAATATCCTGCACACCATGTGACTTCACTTTCTCTGTTAGTTTACCATGGGGAACCTAATCAAACACCAAAGTCCATGTATATGTTACACTTTGACCTTTGCTGATTCTAATCTATCAAAAAAGATCTGAATATAAAAGCAAACTGTATGCATGCTCACATTTGTAGACAATACAAAGGTTAAAAAAATTGTTAGGTTCATCAATAAACACTCTATCCTCGAACTGTTGCAAACTCCTACATTTGCTTTCTCCAGCTGTCTGTCCTGCAAATAACTGAGAGGCAGATGTATGTGAAAAGACTTTGTAACTGGTGTCAAAAGAAATGGTGGAAAGTTTGGTCCCATTACGTAAGGAACTTCAGAAAACTGTGGGTCATTTATGTCATATGACTGTGACTGCAAGAGACATGACTGTACATTGGGCTTCTTACTGAGATATTTGTATTATCAATAGTCACAAGTGAAGTGCCGGAAGACTGGAGGTTGGCTAATGTAGTGCCACTGTTTCGGAAAAGGACAAGCCAGGGAACTATAGACCAGTGAGCCTGATGTATGGAATGAGCTGCCAGAGGAAGTAGTGGAGGCTGGTACAATTGCAACATTTTAAAAGGCATCTGGATGGGTGTATGAATAGGAAGGGTTTGGAGGAATATAGGCCAGGTGCTGGCAGGTGGGACTAGATTGAGTTAGCATCTGGTTGGCATGGACATGTTAGACCGCAGGATCTGTGTCCGTGCTGTACATCTCTGACTCTGACTGCTCAATCTTCCTCACCTGATCTGGGAGCAGGTTAGATGCAATATTCTAATTGTGGATGTGTCAAAGCTTATATGAACAAAGTACAAAACACTTCAAGTTTAACTTTCACTTTTTTTTTGTTCATCAGTGGTTGTCAGTATCACTGACTAGGCCATCATTCACTATTCATCCCTAATTGCCCAGAGAACCACATTGCTGTGGGACCATGTTGACTAAACCAGGAAGGAATGGCAGTATTCCTTTCCTAATGAGACAGATGGGTTTTGACTACAGTGGTTATATGATCACCATTGGGTGAGCTCTTTATTACAAATTTTTATTGAATTCATATTTCATCATCTGTCAAAGTGGGATTTTAATCTATGACTCAAAACAAAAGAATCACAGAATCCGTACAATATAGAAACAGTCATTCAGCCCATCATGTCTGCACCAATCCTCTGAAGAGCATCCCACCATGCCCCAACTCTGCACCCTCTCCAGGTAATCCTGCATTTCCCATGGCTAATACACGTATCCTGCACATTCCTGGATACTGCAGGGCAATTTAGCATGGCAAATCCACTTATTCTGCACAAAAAAGAACTGTGGGAGGAAACTGGAGCACCTAAAGAAAACCTACACAGACAGAGGGAGAACATGCAAACTCCACAGCCATCCAAGGCTGGAACTGAACCCAGGTTTTTGGCACTGTGAGGCAGCAGTGTTATTCAAACGCTTGTGGTTCAGGAATGATCGTTGAATGACACCACCACAACACAGCTACCTTCCTCAAATTTTGAGAGCAAAATTTTATCGAATTTTATTTACTTTTTGTACGATTATTGTATACTTATGATCTTCATCACTGTCCAACTCAAAGTTGCTCCCTTATTTTAATGGTGTCCATATATACAGGGGGCATGCCTGATGTTTCTTCACCCCTTTTACAAAACACATACTTCAGTCATCTAAGAGTCCATTTTCTAAATTAACTTTATCACATCTCTTCTTATTTGCAATATCTTGAACATATTCTTGTAAAAAAAGATGGGCAGTAAAGTCGTCATCATGCAGAAACAATGCTGGAAAAAGCATTTGCATGAATGGTCACTGAACTCTAAACTTTTAACTCTGCTTTTTCTCTCTCCAGATACTGCCAGAACCACCTGAGTTTCTCCAGCACATGTTGTTTCAGATTTCCAGGAATTGCAGTTCTTTTTATTTTATTCTACTTCATCCAATTCAGTTCACATTTTTGCAATTTTCAAGCACTTAAGCAGAATTTTATGAAATGTTTTCTGTAGTGTGGGAGAGGTAACGAAGGATGTTGTTTATGATCTGCAGACTGACTTGCATTAGTCATGCAACTTTCAGACAAGTTAAATTAACTCTGATAGTTAAAACCATAGGATGTAGGAGCAGAAGTAGGCCATTGAGTTTGCTCCTCATGGCCAAGCTTATAACCCTCAACTCTGCTTTCCTGCCTTTTCCCCATCACCCTATGTTACCTTACTTATTTACACAGTTCCACATTGAATGGAAAAGCACATGATTATAAACACGCTTGGAAAAGGATTTAGAAAATTAATCTCCTATCAGACTTATGTCTAGACAACATGACAATGCTAATAGAATTTTGGAATACATCAGTGTATAAGTCTGCCAAACAAAAGTTAAACACTATAGGTGCTGGAAATCTGAAACAAGTACTGAGAATGCTGGAGAAACTCAGCAGGTCTGGCAGCATCTGTAGAGAGACAAACTTAGGTAACATTTTCACTCCAGTATGGTTCTTCAGAACTGCCTATACTGCATAATGCACTATTTAAACCACTTTTGATCATTGTAAACTGGCAGAATTAATCTCTCACCCATTGTAGAACTCATTGTATTCTGTGGATGTTTATGATGAAAGCAGACAATTGGTAACCTCGAAGGTTTGTTACAACTTGAACATAGAACAGTACAGCACAGGAGTGGGCCCTTTGGTCCACAATACTGTGCCAAAAATGACACCAAATTAAACTAATCCTTTCTGCCTGCCCTTGGTCCATATCCCTCCATTCCTTAAATATCTAAATGCTTATCTAAATGTCTTAACACCCCTACTGTATCTGCCTCCACCACCACTCCTCACAACACATTCCCTACTCCTACTGCTCTCTGTAAAACAACTTGCCCTTCATGTTTCCTTTTGAACTTTCACCCATCACCTTAAATGCGTGCCCCTGCCTTGTTTTAGACATTTCAACACTGGGAAAAACACTCTTGGCTGTCAACCCTTTCCATGCATTTTATAGTTTTATAGACTTCTATAGAGTCTCCCCTCAGTCCCATTGCTCCACAGAAAACAATGAGTTTTTCCAGCTTCTCCTTGTAGCTCATACCCTCTAATCCAGGCAGCATTCTGATAAACCTCTTCTGTGCCATCTCTAAAGCCTTCACATCCTTCCTGTAATGTGGTGACCAGAATTGAACGCGACACTCCAAGTGTGGCCTAACCAATGTGTGATTAAAGCTGCAACATGACATCCTGACTATTGTGTTCAATACTCCAACAAATAAAGGCAAGCATGCCATACACCACCTTATCTACTGTGTGGCCACTTTCAGGGAACTATGGACTTCAACCCCAAAATCCCTCTGTACATCAATGCTGTTCAGAGTCATGCCAGTAACTGTGGGAGATCCAATGTTAAGGAAAAGTACAAAGTGCAGCACCTCACACAAACCAAATTAAGCTCCACCTGCCATTTCTCGGCCCATATCTGCAACTGATCTGTACCCTTCTACAATCTTCCATACTATCCATGACTCCACTGATCTTTGTCTCATCTGCAAACTGACTTACCCACTTACCTACATTTTCACCCAAGTCATTTATATATACCACAAACAGCAGAGGTCCCAGTACAGATCCCTCGGAACACCACTATTCACAGATCTCCAGCCTGAAAAATACTCTTCCGTCGCTACTCTGTGCCTTCAATGGGCAAGCCAATTCTGAATCCACGCAGCCAGGTCACCATGAATCCTATGCATCTTAAACTTCTGAATGAGCCTACCATGAGAGAGCTTGATGAAAGCCTCACTAAAATCCATGTAGACAACATCCACTGCTCTACCCTCATCAATCACCTTAGTCACATTATTGAAAAATTCAATCCAGTTAGTTAGACATGACCTGCCCTGCACAAAGCCATCCCTAATTAGGCCATGCTTTCTAAATGCACACCAGTCTTATCGCTAAAGGTTCTCTCCAATAATTTCCCAACCACGGATGTGACACTCATTGGTCTCCAGTTTCCTGGATCATCCTCATTTCCCTTCTTGAACAGAGGAACAACATTAGCTACTCGCCAGACCTCTGGGACCTCTCCAGTGGCTAATGAGGATACAAAGATCTAGAAACCCAACAATTCTCTCAAGTCTGTGATCTGAATGCCCTTTTACTTAGAGGTATCCAGTCAGTTGATAACTGAAAAGAGTCCTGTAGCATGCCACTCAATCCCATTGCACTGGGAATTTCATCAGACGGTCATGCCTTTGGGTATATTCGTAGCATTCATTTGTTAAAGTGCTGGTGAGTTTCTCAACATTTAAAAGGCATCTGGATGGGCATATGAATAAGAAGAGTTTTTCGAGGGATATGGACCAAGTGCTGGCAAATGGGACGAGATTTACTTAGGATATTTAGTCGGCATGGACAAGTTGGACTAAAGGGTCTGTTTCTGTGCTATATATCTCTGACTCTGAGTGCAGTTACTGGGTGGGATGTGGGCATCACTGGCTAGGGCAGCATTCATTGCCCATCCCTAATTGCCCAGAGGGCAGTTAAGAGGCAACTACATTGTGGGTCCAGAGTCACATGTAGGCCAGCCCAAATAAGGAAGGCAGTTTCCTTCCCTAAAGGACATTAATAAACCAGATGGGAGTTTTCAACAATTGACTATGGATTCATGGTCATCATTAGACTCTTCCTTTTTTTATTATTGAATTCAAATTCCACCATCTGCTGTGGCCAGATTTAAACCCAGGTCCCCAGAATATAGAAATCATAGAATCCCTACAGTGTGGACATGGCTTGTTCGTCCCAACAAGTCCACACCGACCCTCTGAAGACCATCCACCCTGACCCATTCCCTTACCCTATTACTTTTACACTTTCATTGACTAATGCCCCTAACCTACACATCCCTGAATTCTATGGGCAATTTACCTGATCTACGCATCTTTGGATTGTGGGGGAGGAAACCAGAGCATCCAGAAAAAATCCACTCATTCATAGGGAGAATGTGCAAATTCCACAGACAGTTGTCTGAGGCCAGAATCGAACCCAGGTCTCTGGTGCTGTGAGGTAGCAGTGTTAGCCACTGTGCCACCTGAATATTACCTCGGTCTCTGGATGAAAAGTCTAGCGATAATAATGGTAGGCCATCACCTCCCTGTGATATGGTGTTGGGTCATGGAGGAGAGTCAACATTGTTCTTGAGCAAGGCTGGAGTATTTGTTGGATTTGGTTTCCTTTCCCAAATTCTAAAGATCAGACATTTACTGTGCACAAATCACATGTATGTTAGCTGAAATCTAATACCTGGGTAGAATGCATCATTTACGAACGGTTAGGTCAGAAATCCATGAATTGTAATAATGGAAACACGAGCAACAGCTGAAAGAGTTGAAAGGAAAGATCTGCCACCCACTTCTCAACAAATGGGAATGAGCAACAAAGCTGTTGCTTTGTTAGTGTCCACCAGATCCCTTGATCAAATCAAGAAATTTTGTGTGGCATGCCACCTTCTTCACTGGAGCAGGTTTATCTGATAAAAAGGGAAACAAAATTGCAAGTTGTTAGAAATCAGAAATAAAACAAGATATGGCATTCTTACATGACCGATCAGAGACCGTGCACATGGTTATATTTCATCATTATACTTTTACATTTCTGTAAATTGCACATAAATGCTTACTTGCTGTTTTGCTTTAATCCAGTGACCTGATTGATGGCTTAGTAATATTCCAGTTATATGAGAATGTCACTGTACCAGTGGATTGGAACCGTGTCAACAGGCCTCCCTATCCACAGCTTGGGGCTAACATGAAGAAGGTATGCTCATTTTATTAGCTCTTTTTAAATCAACCCGAGAACACCAATTGTGCTAATTTTTAAGGATTAATTGTCTTTGTACTAAGCATGAATTTGAATGGTGAACGTTAACTGTGTTATCATTTGGTGTCATTGTTATCCTATAATGGTACTGGATGACCTTGTTAAATTTCTTTCAGTAAATTGAAGGAAAAGACCAGATGTCAATCTTGACTTCATCTAAGATTTATTCATAAAATTAGATATTATAAGTGTATAATATAACCTACCATCAGTGTCACTGAGTACCTCTATGTTTGCGATTTTAGCTAAGATTTTAGCTCCGATTGTGGATCAGGTTGTAAGTTTCCTCACTGAGCTGAAGATTTCTTCTCAGACGTTTTGTCACCATGCTAGGTAACATCAGTGAGCCTTCAATGGAGCACTGGTGTTCTGTCTCACTGCTATTTGAGTCTTGGTCTGTTGTGGTGGGTGATATCACTTCCGATTGTTCTTCTGACAGGTTGGTAAATGGGGTCCAAATCAATGTTTGTTAATGGATTTCCGGTTTGAATGCCAGGCCTCTAGGAATTCACATGTGTGTCCCAGGATTCCCGCCCGTCCCAGGATGGATGTATGGTCCCAGTTGAACTGGTGTCCCTCTTCGCCGGTGTGTATGGACACTGGTGTTGAATGTTCAAAACAGCATCGGAGGGCATGATGGAGTGGGTGAGGATGGGGGTCAATGGATGAAAGCTGGGTACAGTAGAAAACTGTGAACTGTAAAATATTAATTGATCATGATTCCAAAATCTGGCTTGTGCTGTCAGACTGAACTTCAGCCTCTATTGGGGAGAAAAAAAATTCCAAAGATCTGCCAGATCTGCTGAGTTCCTCCAGCAAGTTTTTTGTTTTTGTTTTAATTTCTATCGGTATTTTTTGTTTGCTTTGCTATTTGAAAAATGAAAAGCTCATGTTTTGGATTTGATGGATTGCTTGACTGTGTGTGATGTTCTCTTACTGGACAATGCCAGGCTATGGGTCACAGCGTGCATTGATGACAGAGCAGTGCTGACTTAGAGGGTAATCAGATGGGCTATAGCTAAGGACAGATGAAGTGTGTGGCTTGGTGGTCAAACAGCAATGAGGGTGAGAGAAGGGATTGTACGTGCAAAAGAGTATCAGCCATTGGTAGCATGCCTATGTGGCTGCTGTGACATCATGAGGGTCAATGCCAGATTGCCAGCATGTCTGGGTACAGAGTGGCCTTTTTAAAGATGGGGATTGGAGTGACAAGTTGTCCTGGGAACAGCTCATGCTCAGTTGGGGCTAGAATCAGACATGACAAATACCATAGGGCTGGATAGAGTGTTAATCATGTGTGATAAGATCTATCAAGATAACTTGCATAACTTTGTGGCATGAATTCATCCAAAAAAAGGCCCAGTCCCACTTGGGCTTCATCAAAAGAATGTCGGATTCTGACCCCAGCGTTGGGCAAACATTCTACAATGTTGAACTTGTTCTAGTCCAATAGGAGCAAATATCAATCTTTACTCTGTTTTAAATTTATTTACAAAGTAAAACATTACAATTGTTTAGCTCCCACAATCAGTGTCAATAACCTCTTTGTATTTGTTAGATTACAGCAATTAAAGAAATAATCTAATGAGGAGAAAGACCACTCCCTCCGTGAGCATTCCGTAAAGACCACTCCCTCCGTGAGCATTCCGTAAAGACCACTCCCTCTGTGACTCCCTCGTCAGATCCACACCCCCCACCAACCCAACCTCCACTCCCGGCACCTTCCCCTGCAACCGCAGGAGGTGCAAGACTTGCGCCCACACCTCCTGCAACCGCAGGAGGTGCAAGACTTGCGCCACCTTCCCCTGCAACCGCAGGAGGTGCAAGACTTGCGCCACCTTCCCCTGCAACCGCAGGAGGTGCAAGACTTGCGCCACCTTCCCCTGCAACCGCAGGAGGTGCAAGACTTGCGCCACCTTCCCCTGCAACCGCAGGAGGTGCAAGACTTGCGCCACCTTCCCCTGCAACCGCAGGAGGTGCAAGACTTGCGCCACCTTCCCCTGCAACCGCAGGAGGTGCAAGACTTGCGCCACCTTCCCCTGCAACCGCAGACACCCCTCTCCCAAGTCCCTCCTCCCTATCTTTTATCTTAGCCTGCTGGACCAACTTTCCTCATTCCTGAAGAAGGGCTAATGCCCGAAACGTCGATTCTCCTGTTCCCTAGATGCTGCCTGACCTGCTGCGCTTTTCCAGCAACACATTTCCATCTCTAATTAACTAATGAGCCAGCTCTTCAGGCAGCATTGCAACAAAAGAGAAACTGCAAAGGAAACTTATCAAATTACAATAACACTCCTGAGGCTGATGCACTCCACACCCATGTGTCCTTATATTCTCTTTAGTAAACAATTTACATCATCAAGTTAGCTAGTTGACAATCTCTTAAAAGGGAATTGTAAAAAAATACTTAAAAGAAAATTTAAAATAGTATTTTGGGAAGTAATAATGCACTCTGTAGTACTCATTAGATGCAGATGCCTCAAGCAAAGTAGTCAACATTTTATACTTCCTCTCGAAGGACTCCCAGGCTCAGACATAACCACACCAGAGAGAGACAAACAATTTGGTCAACTGTCCAGTGCCTGCACTTGTTTAAAGCCTTCTTGGACATAGCTGCGAACAAGCTAACAATGAGGTTATCTGATCTGCCCATCACTTCCACTCCACAACAGGTGGCCAAAGTTCAGCAGTGTGGGGCTGAAAGTGCAATCAAAGGTGCAGCAGTGTGTCCTGAGATAGTCAAAGATAGATGACATCCTCACTCTATGTAAATATGGAATACTGGCTCCTCAATGCTGCAGAGATTACAATCTGCCTTGGAGCAGTAAATCTCCTGAATCTTTATTACTTGGGATTGATACTCGAGTATTTCTTTGTAAAAGTTTGATTACCCAAAAGTAGCAAACAGAAATATTGTGATGTCCATTGTGTCTCACTCTCTGAACCAAATCATTAGGCTGAGGAAACCTTAAACATGCTTACCTGTACATTTTATCCAATGAGTAATCCCCATCTGCATATCTATAAGCTTATTGTTGGCATCTAAATCATTTTGTTTAGAAATTTTCCAAATTTCATCCCCAATCTGAAAATATTGTTTCCTAATTTAGTAGATTAGACATGCATATCCACAAGATATTCTCAGGTACCTCCAGGCAAGTGGCCATTCTTCATGTGTCAAGTAAGATGTTTATTATCAACAAAGTATTTGAACTTAGAGGACCAAGTCTGAGGCAATCCTGTCTTCTTATTGACTTTTCAGCTGGTTGCTGGATAACAATTGGAAACAGAAGTACTCCAGTATCTTCCCCCAAAAATATTTAGTGTGCTGCTCCTTGAGCTGCATACTTTTAAGACCAATTGCAGGACTTTCCACTGCTGCCTTAAGAAAATGAGCTAGTCCATCTTGAAATGGTGCTAGAACCACCAATCTTTCTCAAATGCATGGCTTAGTTCTACACATCTTTACCAATGAGCATTTTGGAAGTCTCTCCTTCAGATTATCAGAAAATGTTTGCAGATTGAAGAATTGCTGTAGTCATAATATTGTGAAGATAGTGTTCACATACTGCAGCAAGATGTTCGCATCATAATGTGTCTCCACCACTGCTTCTGGTTGTGCTGCTAGCACTGAAGAGCTACCAGCCCTCGAATTTGCCAGCAGTTCTTGGAGATGGTATTTCCGCTCTTAAAGGGACAGGGGCTCTGTACCAACAGAGAATTTCCCAAAGTGTACCGAATCATATTTGTGTTCCTAGAAATGGCTATGACTTAGTTGCTGCTCTGGTGTCCTACCTGCCATCACACCACCTTTTCACCATTAAATTCAACTTCACGCGTGCATTGGGATTCATGCTCATGAAGCCTCCATTACTGTATGCCCAGTTTCGATAGCAATGTCTTAAGATTCATAGATGGTAGTCGAAGGAAAATAACTTCAGAAACGTTTCCTTCAAACTTTATTTTCTTTAAAGTATGTACTGAATTTTTTGAAATGTGTGCAGATTTAGTTCTCACCCCCCCCCCCCCCAATTTTTGCTGAAAGCCCAGTAAAATCATTCTGCCCCATTCCTAATTGTTGCATTGGAGACCAATTTGCATAAGCTTAAATCACAACTGAATCTGATGTGTATTCTTGCTGTCTTTAGATCGAAAACTGCAACTATGTCATTGAACTGGGGAAAAACAAAGCTGCCTTTTCCCTTGTGGGTATTGGTGGGCAAGACCTGAATGATGGCAATCAAACACTTACACTGGCACTTATTTGGCAGCTCATGAGAAGGTGAGGGAATCCTTTATTGATACAGTGATGCATGTCTTTAAAACTCAAATATTATGCTCACTTTTTTCAAATGTTTCTTTCAGGGGTTGTGTGGATTTTGAATTAAACAGAAACAACTAAAGAGTCAATATTCTGAAAGCTAAGTTGATTTGTTTCGAGAAATGTTCTTTGGCAAGATGTTAAGATAGAATGAATAAATAAATCTTGATTTATACAACATACCCACAACGACGACAGAATATAATTTGCTCTTAAATGCTTTTGCATCAGTTTTTTTTTAATCTCGGCTAAATTCCTTTGTAGTATATCCTGAGAAATTTTGAACATTAGATTTTTTGAATACTAGATTTTCATTCTTTCAGGACTCGAGACAATTGTGTACACACCATCCCAAGTTTTGAAAAGCACTTCCATCAGGGAGGGGTAATAATGTATGATTAATTCATTTTTCATTCCAAGGTTCATCACACACGCTGTACCTAGTGGTAGGTTCTTGGCTCATTATCTGCTTTTGCGTCATTTTGAACTTGTCTTTTGCAGTATTTTTCAGGTTTCCTGTTTAGCTCTGGTGAACCTGGGCTGTTGGCATCATTCTTAACCACACGTTAACCATCTTGTGAACAAATTTGGCTGCATTTGTGGACAGAGAAACAAAGTAAATGTTTTGAGTCTAGTGTGAATCAACTTCACCCACACCAGACTCAAAACATTTATTCTGTATCTTTCCCCACAGATGCTGCCAGATCTACTGAGTTTTTTCTGCACATCTGCAGTATTTTGCCTGTATTGCAACCAGAGCTGACTAGCAGTATTGGTGATGTGGAGGTGCCGGTGTTGGACTGGGGTAGACAAAGTTAAGAATGGCACATACCCACAACCATAGCAACCGGCACCTGAGCTACAAATCTTTACGCAAGCCTTTATCATGCAACACCAGGTTATAGTCCAACAGGTTTATTTGAAAGTATAAGAAACCTGTTGGACTATAACCTGGTATTGTGTGACTTTTAACCTTACCAGCACAGAGGAACCTCTATTATCTGGCGTTCAATTATCTGAATATCGGATTATCCGGCAAGATCGCAAGGTCCCAATGCTCGGCTAAACTATGTTATCCAGCATTCAATTACCCGGAATTCGATTAACCAAATGAAATATTGCCTGCCCATGTCCTTCAGATAATCCAGGTTCCTCTGTATTGATATTTTAAGTTTATTTTTATTCTTTTCACATTTCAAGTATTTATATTTTTTCCTAAGTAAAATCTGTGACTCTAGTCCGTGATTTTGTTGATATGGCAGGTTATGATGCCTTAGCCTATAATAAATAAAGGAACAGGTATTTGGATGATGAAAGTTTGTATTTTGACCACTTCACCACCTCTTAGTGTCTATGGCAAAGCACATTTGGTGACGCATCCTTCTCTCTGGAGTTAAATGAAGTGCTGTTCAATTATAGAGTCTGGAAACAGGCCCTTTGGTTCAACTAGTCAATACTGATCATAATCCCAAACTAAACTAATTCCACCTGCCTGTGTTTGGGCCATATCCCTCTAAACCCTTCCTATTCATATACCCATCCAGATGCCTTTTAAATGTTATAATTGTATCTGCATCCATCACTTCCTCGTGCAGTTCATTGCATACACAAATCACACTCTGGGGTTCACCTTCATGTCCTTTTTATATCTTTCTCCTCTCACCTTTAAAAATATGCCCCTTAATTTTGAACTTCTCCACCCTCAGAAAAAACCCTTGTCATTCACCTTTGCTATACCTCTCATGATTTTATAAAGTCAATAAGGTCATCCTTCAACTTCCTACACTCAAGTGAAAAAAGTCCCAAACTATTTTTCTATCTCAAACCCTCTATTCCCAACAACATCCTGGTAAATCTTTCTAAAGCCTCTCCAGTTTAATGATATCTTTCCCATAACAGAGTGACCAGAACTGCACACAGTACTCAATTAGATTCTTATTTCTGGTTTGTTGGATTACGGAAATCATAATTGCTTTTCTTCTAATGAAAATTATAAGAGGGATACACCGTAAAAGTTTCCTTTTTTTTTGTGGCTGAAATGGTTAATCTTTGACTTTTCAATTTTATTGTTTCAGGTACACTCTGAAGGTGCTGTCAGAACTTGGAGATGGCTCCAAGGTGACAGATGAAATTATTATAAAATGGGTAAATGAAACTTTAGCAAAAGCAAAGAAAAGAAGCTCAATTACTAGCTTCAAGGTAAGTGCAAACTATAAGGTACTTACATTTATAAATTTGGCTTTATATGAACGTATGAAATTAGAATCTGATGTTGACCATTCGGTGCCTCAAGCCTGTTCTACCATTTCATAAGATAATGGCTGATCTGTTTTATGTTTAGAAATTCACAATCTCTATATCCCTAAAAATCTTTCAATTCTGTGGCCTAACAAAAATATCAATCTGCCTTAAAAACATTTCCAAAGTTGCACAATTCTCAGAAATAATCCCCCTCGTCTCTGCTGTAAAAAGGTGATCCTTAATTTTAAACCAGTGTCCCTAGCTCTGAACTCTTCCCCACAAGAGTAAGCATCCTTTTCACATCCATCTTGTCAAGACCATTCAGGATCTTACACACTTCAATCAAGTCACCTCTCGCTCTTCTAAACTCTATAGAAACAAGCCCTCCCTTCCTCAAAAGACAATCCACTCATTCCAGGTATAACTCCTAGTAAACCTCCTCTGAATTACTTCCACCTTTCCTTAAATAAGGAGAATAAAACTGCTGGCAGTATAATGTCGTCTTAAATAGTCTAATGTGTGACACCTTATCAAACACCTTCTGAAAATCCAAATATATTAAATCCACTGTTGCCCCTTTATCTGTCCTGCTTGTTACCTCAAAAAGAATTCTAATAAATTCATCAGGCATGATTTCCCCTTCATAAAGCCATGCTGACTCTCCTTGATCACATTATGCATTTCTGAATACTCGGCTATTGTATCATAGTGAAGAAGAGGCCTTTCATCCATCAAATCTCCATTGTAGATTCCTTCTTTCTCACTGGGATATGTCTTTGCTGTGTCTGCCATTGTTTCTCAAGTGTCTTTGTTGCTAAACTCCTTGCCCAGTCCATTCCAGCCGGTTCTGCCTGCATTCTTTTATAATTACCCTTATATAGGTTTAGCAGTTGTTTCTGACCCAAATTCCTCTCCCTCAAACTGAATGCGAAATTCCTACCATGCTCTGATCACTGTTTCTGAGAGAAGCTTTTGCACTGACATCATTTATTAAGCCCACCTCATGACATTTCACCAGATCCAAAATAACCTGATCCCACATTCGATCCATAACACAAAATTCTAGGAAACTGTCCCAAATACGCTAAGAAATCTTCCCAGTGGCTTCCTCTGCTAATCTGATTATCCCAATCTAAAGAACATTAAAGTTACCCATGATTAATATGTTGCCTTTATGAAGTGCCCTCATTATCTGATTCATCACATAGCTACAGTTAGGGGCCCTAAAGGATACTCTTATCAGTGCCTTCTTGCCTTGTCTGATTCTTACCTCCACCCATATTGGTTCTACATCTTCTAAACCACAATAAGTTCTTGTTTCATACTTATTCCATTCGGAACTAACAATTCTACCTCGCCATCCCTTCCTTCCTGTCAGTCATTTTGAAAAGTTACATACCTCTGAATACTTCATTCCTAGCTTTGATTTCCTTCCAACCATGTCTCTTCAATGGCTTTAAGATCATGCTCATTAACCTGTATTTGTGCAGTTTACTTATCTATTTTATCTTGAATACGATGTTTTCAACATAGATGAATTAACGAAATGATCTTACAGCCATGTCTCTGTAATGATTATAAGAGGATCAGAGCTTGAGGCTGGATGGTTGAAAGTACTGCTGCTCATGGTGGAATGAAGGAAGGTGGAGATGACAAGACCAAAACTGGGAAAGATAAATTCTCTGGGAGTTGTAGGACTGGAGGACATTACAAAGATAGAAAGTGTTAATGTAAGAAGTGTTTTGAAGGGAGGGAAATGATTTAAGTGTTTATGGAACTGGGATCCACCTGGATCAGTGGATAAGGACAAAGGGAACCAGATACAGAGCAAAGAAAACTTTGCCTCAGAAGAAGCTGAGGATGATGAGGAATGGGTTCTTGACTGTTTGAATGAGGCAGAGTTTTATACTTTCATTTCATGGATGACTTGACACAGTGCTTCATTCTTCGCATAAGACCCACTAGAGCTAGAAATTCACAAAGTTAGGAAGGTATGCTGTGCACTCTACATTCTGTGTTGATTCATTGAGCTAAGAGGTGGTGAAAGGTTTGATGCTTGTTTTGGACTGGAAGAATGTGTGTGGAATTTGAAGCCTTTTGATCGATGCCCATTTAAAAAAAATCACAGTTCTTTACAACATAAATAAAACTTGGTCCAATATGGGCATCTAATTTTCTATTTCAAGGTTATCCGTATTCATCATTCTTGAACAATGTAAATGTTTGTAGGTAAATGAAGCTTGTTATTATTGGGCCACCTTTTGTTGTATTCAATTTTATTGAAACTTGTTTTATCATAATTTGCAAGATTGTCTTGACTGGTTGCAATTAAACTGGTTCCACTGTATCATCTACTTTGAAGTTTTTTTGATGTTGTTTATCCTCCAGGATAAGTGCATTTGCACCAGTTTGCCTGTTATAGACTTGATCGATGCTATTGCACCTAATACAATTCGCTACGAGCTGGTGAAACAGACTGACTTCTCTGATATTGACAAGTTAAACAATGCTAAGTAAGTTGATCATGAATAGTAATTCCTTCTGCTTTACTCCATTACAGTTACTTTAAATAGTTGAAATTCAACACAGAAACTATTTTGAGACTATTTTGTTGGATAATGGTAAAACTAGGCAAATTCTGGTTGAGATAGATCTGGTTTATACAACTTTTTTTTAAATGACTTTCATTTATACAGCTTCTTTCAGGATCACTCTATATGCTAGAGAGCTTGTGAAATACTTTCAAAGTGTCATCACTATTTGCAGTATAGGAAAGAGTCAATTCGCTCTCTGCAAGCTCCCATGAAAATACACTCACCAGATAATCTATTTTTGTGATGTTGTTTGAGAAATAAATTTTGGCTGGAGGTGGTGGTAGGGTGTGCAGTGGAGGGAAGTGGGATGTGGGTGGCAGAGAGAGAGAGAGATAACTCCACTCTCCACTTTGGAATACAGTTTGTTCTGATAGAACACGACAATTCCGTTCCTGTGCGATCTTGCGTTATAAGAAAATCGCGCAATAGCAGCACTATTTAAACCAATGGAACTGGAATTGGTTTTGGCAATACAAGTAAGGAAAGTTTGTGTTCTGCAAATAATGGTCTAAATTCTTCAATTGCATTATAGCCAATTTGTGTTGAAGAAACACCCATTATAGCAGAACCGACTCTTGTGTTATGGGATCTTTTACATCTTCCTGAGAGGGTATACACAGCCTCAGATTAAAGTCTCATCTGAAAAACAGCACCTAATAACTATTAGGGTCCTTTTGATTCTTTGTATTTTTATCCACCAGATTTGCTTCTATTAAACTAAAACAAAATTCAACAGAATTTACGTGAGTATTTCACCCAGCCTTTCTACTGATCCGTAAACAGGAGAAAATGCTGCTTGAAATGCAATTACCATCTCTTCTCACCCCATCTCCCAAAGTCAATTTAGTGTGAATGATGAGGCAGACAGACATTTTATTTTCAATTGTTTTTACTGTTTTAAGATTTACAATTTGATTTCGTTGCTTAAGCTTGAGTAGGAGTTACTGGTTTTTGCATTAACTTTTGTAGTGGTAATTAGTTCTGAACTGAAATATCAGAAAAGATTTTTATTAAGTGTGGAAAACAATTATTAAAATGTTCAAGGAATCAGTAACACAGGTGGGAAACTCTCCACTATATAATTTCCCACTTGAAAGCAATGCATATAATTATAAACAAGAAGCACTGCACAAAATGGAGTAGGCAAAACTTGGAAGCTGAAATGCAGGGATGAGAAACAAAAATCAGTCTGTCTTGAAGTAGCACTTCTCTTCATAAAAGAGTATTCAATTATGATGTGCTTATCTCTTTCAGATATGCCATTTCAGTAGCACGAAAGATAGGCACTCGTGTATATGCATTGCCTGAAGATCTGGTGGAAGTGAAGCCAAAGATGGTTATGACTGTCTTTGCTTGCTTAATGGGAAAGGGATTGAAAAAGGTGTGAAGAGAACTGAGAACCTTGTTCACATTGATCCTGTCTGCCATATCAAACCAATTCAGCATCCTGTAATTCATACAATTATCTGTTATTTTATTTTTGATCTGTTTTCAGCAGAGAATATCATTGGGAACAATTTCAGAAGCAAAACGCTAACTAGAAATCATTTTCATTTTTGAGCACTAATTTATTATTTGTGTATTTTAAATGTTCCTGTATTTAATTTTCCATGTTGCTGTTAAGATTAAAACTCTTACTTCTGTTTGTTATTTATAGTGCATCATTCACCAGACAATTGTGTTATGTCCTGTAATGCTTACAATGTAAAACATGTATCTAAAGTTCTTGTATTTGAGCATATTCATGATTGACCTGCTTTTTGAAAATAGCTGCTGTTTTGTAAATGACTTCTATTATGATCAAATTGCAAATATTTAAATATGTACAATTGGTTTTGTGGAAGAATCAGTTGTAATTCAGTCTGTGGTTCTCTTGGAGTAACACAATCTATTTTTGGTTTAACCAGTTTGAGTATATGCAGTGTCCTGAGATTGAATTGCAACTTTTAACTTCTGCCATCATTTCTGCCCTATGATAAGTATATAGTTGCTATTTAGACATGTGCAGGTATGCTGTGTTATTGAGGAGGTACAGTGGTGCCACCCGAGCACATGGCTTCAAGTAGTCATGTCGCAGTGTTCACAAACTTGTACAACATTGGTCACGATCTCCACAAAGCTGAATAATGTAGAATTCTTATGTGACTAAAAACCTTTAATCCTAATAAATCTATAACCCGTTTGATAAGAGATTACATGCATGAATCAGCATTTCTATGAATTGCGACACTTTACATCACAGTCTTATATTCATTATTGTGATAATTAAACTATTTTCTTTCACCAGAGTGAAAACATTCAGACACTTCTAAAATTCACTTTGCTCCTTGGTGAAATTTGGGGGAAAAAATTGATTACATTATATGCTTGTGGGACTTGTACATGAAACACCGAAAGCTAGCACACAGGTGTAGCAAGGAATTGGGAAGGCTAATGGAATGTTAGCCCTCATATCGAGGGGATTGGATTATCACAGGGAAGTGCAACTGTACAAGATGCTGGTGAGACCACATCTGGAGTACTGTGAGCAGTTTTGGTCCACTTATTTAAAGAAATATATAACTAATTGGAAGCAGTTCAGCGAACGTTCACTAGGATGATCTCTGGTCTGGAGGGATTGCCTTATCAGCAATGGTTAAACAGGTTGAGACTAGGTAAAAACAATGACTGCAGATGCTGGAAACCAGATTTTGGATTAGTGGTGCTGGAAGAGCACAGCAGTTCAGGCAGCATCCGAGGAGCAGTAAAATCGACGTTTCGGGCAAAAATCCTTCATCAGGAGTCCTGATGAAGGGCTTTTGCCCGAAACGTCGATTTTGCTACTCCTCGGATGCTGCCTGAACTGCTGTATTCTTCCAGCACCACTAATCCAAAAAACCAGGTTGAGACTGCCTACTCACGGAGTTCAGAAGTATGAGAGGTGATCTCATTGAAACATGTAGGATTCTTAAGGGACTTGACAACATAAATGCTGAGAGCATGTTTCTCCTTATGGGTGTCAAGGACCAGAGGACATAAGCTCAGAATAAAAGGATGCCAATTTAAGACCGATAAGGAAGAATTTCTTCTCAGCCATGATCCTATTGAATGATGGAGCTGGCTTTAAGGGCCTAATGGCCTATTCCTGTTCCTATTTCTTATGGTTTTTTGATCTTTTAAAAACTCATGTGGTTCTAAACTAGGATAAGTGTGAGGTTATCCGCTTTGGTAGTACAGCAGGAAAGCAGTTTATTGGCTGGCTATAAATTGAGAGAGGGGAATGTGCTACAAGACCAGGGTGTTCTGATACAGCAGTGGCTGAAAGTAAGCACGCAGGTGCAACAGACAGTAAAAAAGGAAATGCTATGTTGATCTTTGTAGCGAGTGGATTTGAGAACTGGAACGAAGATGTTTGCTGCAATTATACAGGGCTTTGCTGAGACCACACCTGGAATATTGTGTGCAGTTTTGGTCTCCGAGGAAGGATGTTCTTGTGATAGAGGCACTGCAGTGAAGGTTGACTGGACTGATTCCTGGAATATTGAGAAGGAAACACAGTGGCTGAGTGGTTAGCACTGCTGCCTCACAGCACCAGGGTCCAGGTTAGATTCCATCCTCGGGCGACTGTCTGTGTGGAGTTTGCAGATTCTCCCTGTGTCTGCGTGGGTTTCCTCCGGGTGCTCCGGTTTCCTCCCACAGTCCAAAGATGTGCAGGCCAGGTGAATTGGCCATGCTAAATTGCCCGTAGTGTTAGGTGCATTAGTCAGAGGGAAATGGACCTGGGTTGGTTACTCTTTGGAGGGTCGGTGTGGACTGGTTGGGCCGAAGGGCCTGTTTCTGCACTGTAGGGAATCTAACCTAATTGACACCAACAGGCCATTGCCTCCCTTGTTGAGGTTTAATTAATTATGTGAGAGCCTTAAGTGGCCTCAGGTAGATCCTTTTGCATCACTTAACAACAGATCTCTTTATTTTGAGTTCTAGTGAAAAAATACACATTTTGTTGAAGTTTTGTATCTTGGGCACTCATCAGGACATGCACAAGAGATACTAACTTAAAGGAAAAAAATAGAGGGAAATGGGTCTGGGTGGGTTACTCTTCGGAGGGTCGGTGTGGACTGGTTGGGCCTAAGGACCTGTTTCCACACTGTAGGTAATCTAATCCTAAATCTCATAGAAATCTATAAAACTCTGACAGAACCAAACCTGATATTTGCAGGAAAGATGTTCCCGATGGTGGGGTAGTCTAGAACCAGGGGTCAGATTTTATGGATATGGGATTGATTATTTAGGATTGAGATGAGGATAAATTTCTTCACCCAGAAAGTTGAGTCTATGGAATTTTCTGCCACAGAAAAGAGTTGAAGCCAAAACATTATTTGATTTCAAGGAGTTGGATATGGCACTTAGTTAAAGTCTTTAAAGGAGATGGGGATAAACAGGAATAGACTGAAATTGGACAATCGGCTATGATCATATTGAATGGTGGAGCAGACGCTAAGGGCTGAATGGCTTACTCTTGCTCGTCTTTGTACATTTTGTGTTCAGTGAGACTTGGATTTTATGTTCATGTGTTGTTTTGTTCTTTGTAGCAGGAATTGTAAGCAATGAATGATTAGAAAATGTTTTGGGTATATTGATTGATTAAAATTTGTTTGGATCAACTTACTTTTGAATGCAGGAAGTGTACTCTGTGCAGTTGCTAACACTATAGTATTGTGCTCTGCGTACAATGCCAATTCATGAACTGGAGTAACTACATGCAAATATAATGTATTGTTTTTTTGTGGCTCCTATTAGGAGTGTAACTGGTTTGGAAATTTGATTCAAATTATGGTGCACAGCCTAGGACTCAAATGGTGCAATGATAACGTTCCTATCTCTGAGCTGAAATGTCTGGGTTCTGCAACTTCCCCTGAGGATCATTCTAACAGTCTCAACAGCTTAATGAAAAATGTTTATAGTTTGACTGGTTTAGTTTTTTTGCACACTCCATTGCTTTTGATGAGATTTCACTATTTTTATTTTGGAGATGTTATTGCAAAATGTTCAAAATGCAATTTACAGCAAGATGCTTAAATAGAATCATCAAGTCAAACAGCATGGAAACAGACCCTTTGATCCAACTAGTCCATGTTCTGACCCTGTTCTCAAACTAAATTAGTCCCACTTGCCTGTGTTTGGCCCATATCCTTCCAAATCTTTAGTATTCATGTACTTATCCAAATATTTTTTAAATGTTGCATCTGCATTCGCCACTTCCTCTGGCAGTTCACTAACAACTCTATATAAAAATGTTGCCGTCATGTCCTTTTTAAAATCTTCTCCTCTCACCTTCAAATCTAGAGGGTATATTTTTAACTCCCCATCCTAGGAACAAGACCCTTCTTATTCACCTTTTCAATGGCCCTAATAGAGATCACAGTGCAGTGTAGCATCAGTAAGCTAATCAGTGTTACTTTAATATTCAGGGTAGATGTTCAACTTGCCCTCTAGTTTGATTTTCATAGGAACAGGAGTAGGCCATTCAGCCCCATGATCCTGTTCTACCATTCAATGATAACATCGCTGTTCTGTGGCCTAACTCCATGTACCTGCCCTTAATCCCCATCCTTTAATACATTTGCTGATCAAAACTTGAACTGTCAGGTTTGAAATTAACAACTGATCTAGCATCCACTGCTGTTTTGGAAAAGTATTCCAAACGTCTCCCACCCTTTGTGTGCAGACGTACTTCCTAAACCGCCTGGCCCTAATTCTCAGGCTATACCCCCAGTTCTAGAATCTCCAATCAGTGGAAATAGTTTATCTACCCTGTCTTTTCTTGTTAATATCTTGAAGGTTTCGGTCAGATTATCCTTCACCTTTTTTAAATTCTGACTTGGGTGGTTTCTCTAAGAGGTGTATATCTTTACAGATATTTATATATCTTGCGCAACATCTATTTTATGCTTAGGTAACATACAAATCTTAGTTGATGCATTAAAGCTGGCAATGTAAGCTGCTAGAGGCCATTATTGGGTGGAAGTGGCAGAATTACTTTATTCTGATCAGATAATTGAAAAGTTTTCAATACATTGTTAAAAATAAAACAAAGAATTGCAGATGCTGGAAATCTGGAATAAAAACGATTATTCTGATCAAATAGCATGGAAAAAGCTAAACTTTAGTTAAAGCTCCATTTCAGTGCTGGAAATTAAAGTTAGTTATCTAACTGTCTGATGGAGAATTTAATACATATGCTTGTTGAAAATCAGGCTGAGTAAACAGCTTTTATGATTCAGGTTGTAAGTTTGCTTGCTGAGCTCGTAGGTTTGTTCTCAAACATTTTGTCGCCATACTAGGTAACATCAGTGAGCCTCTATTGAAACACTGGTGTTCTGTCCCGCTTTCTATTTCTGTGTCTTGGTCTGTTAAGGTGGGTAATATCATTTCCGGTTCTTTTTCTCAGAGATTGCTAAATGGGGTCCAAAACGATGTGCTTATTGATTTGAGTTCTGCTTTGAATGCCAGGCCTTTAGGAATTCCTGTATGTGCCTCTGTTTACCCTGTACTAGGATGGATGTGTTGTTCCAGTCATAGCAGTGTCCTTCTTCGTTGTATGTAAGGATACTAGTGATAGCTGGTCATATCTTTTGGTGCTAGTTGGTGCTCATGTATCTTGGTGGCTAGTTTTCGCCTGTCTGTCCGATGTCTTTGTTGCAATCCTTGTAGGATATTTTGTAAATTAAATTCATTTTGCTGGTTGTTGATACGGGGTCCTTTTAGGTTCATCAGTAGCTGTTTCAGTGTGTTGGTAGGTTTGTGGGCTTCCGTCAAAGGCCAAGGGGTCAGAGTAGTCTGGTAGTCATCTCTGAGACGTCTTTGTATGGTAGTGTGGCTAGAATCTCTGGGCATGTTGTGTCTTTTTGTTTGGGCTTGTTGTTTAAGAATTGGTGGACTGTGTTTATTGCATATCCGTTGTTCTTGAACATGCTGTATAGGTATTTTTCTTGTGCTTGTAGTTCCTAGGTGGTGCAATGTGTTGTAGTCTATTTAAATAATGTCTTGATGCAGCTCTAATGTTGGGATGATTGCTCCAGTAGTTGAATATCTGGTCTGTGTGTGTTGCTTTCCTGTACATGCTAGTCTGCAGTTCTCCATTTGACTGTTCATTCCACTGTGACATCTAGGAAGGGGAGTCTGTTGTTGTTCTCTTCCTCTTTGGTGAAATTTATGTCAATAAGGATGTTGTTAATGATATTGTAGGTTTCCTCCAATTTGTTCCATTTCATGATGACATAGCGGACCCAAAGCTTGGGTTTGATTGTGAGGAGGGCTGTTTGTTCAAATCTCTGCATTACTGCTTCTGCTAAGAATCCTGATATTGGTGATCCCATGGGTGTCCCCTTGATTTGTTTGTAGGTCTTGTTTAAGGTGAAGTGGGTAGTGAGGCACAGGTCTACTAGTTTGAGGATGCTGTTCTTGCATGGAGTTGATGCTGTCTGATGTTTGTGTCCTTGGTTTGTCTAGTAGTGAAGTCCGTGTTTCTTTGGCCAGGTTGACATTAATTGATGTGAATATGGCCCTAAATTCGGAGGAGATCATTACTTTGTCCTCTGCTATCTTGGTGTCTTTGTTCAGGAATTCTTGAATGGAGTTATTGGAGTGGCATGAGTTGTCTTCTAGGTATTTCCATTTACAACTAGGTATTTCGGTTCCTTTGCTAGTCTCTATGTTGGTATGCCAGGAAGTGAGACTGTGGTTCTGATGGGGGCCCCTGGTTTGTGTATCTTAGGTAATCCGTAGAAGTGGGGTGTATTGGATCCGTCAGGTTTTATTCTTTGGAGGTCCGCCTTGTTAATTTCACCTGATTTGTGGAGTTTCTTCAGTTTTGATGTGTTACAGTTTTCTAGCTGTGGAATCTGGTCCATCTCCACCTGCTGGTAGATGTTGGTATCTGTGAGTAGAGTGAAAAAAAATTCTTTTTTTCCCTGTGTTCTGTTTAGGATGATGGTCATTTGTCCTTTGTTTGCAGGTAGGATTACAATATTTTTGTCTTTTCTGAGTCCTTTTTAGGGCTTTCCTTTCCTGTGTGTTGAGGGTGTTCCCTTCTTTCTTCCTGCTTGGTGTTGCTGCTACTGTCTGTCTGATGGTCTGCTGGGTTTCTTCTGTAAGTCTGTTGTCTTTCAGCATTATCCCAGACATTGACATCTTTGTTACATTCTGCTATAGATATTTATGGTTTTTGTCCCAGAAAGAAACTTTCAGATCTTGAGCATTCATTATCTTCATTCTATAGTTAGGAAGCCTCTTAAAGTCTAAATATCTAGTGCATATACTGTCCAAATAATTGTAAACTGCACAAATCATCAACTAGGAAATTGTCATTTGACAGTACAGTACTGGTGTATTGCTTGAAAAGACACATTTTGTTGAAGCTATTCATCTTTCAGAACAATTTGCAATATACACCATCATAAAAGGAAAAACCACATTTTTACTCAGAATCGTACAGAACAGAAGAGGTCCATCAAGTCTGTACTGCCAAATGTACTCTACTACCTACGCTAATCCCCATTTTCAAAACTTAACCCAAAGCCTTGAATGTTATGATACTTCAAGTGTTCCTCCAAGTACTTTTTTTAAATTTTGAAGTTCCCTGCCTCAACTAACCACTCCGGCAGTCCATTCCAGACTACCACCACCCTCCTGCCTTTCACTTCAAAATTATGTCCCCTTATTATTGATCCTTTGATTAAGTGGAACAGCTGCTTTCTATTCACTGTCTATGTAAATCTGGTTCCCTCTCAACTTATCTGCTCCAAAGAAAACCTGAGCTTATCTAGCCTGTCTTCATAGCTGAAATGCTCCATTCCAGGCAACATCCTGGTGAATCTCCTTTGTTTCCCTCCCCCCACCCCATGCAATCACACCCTTCCTATAGTATGGTGACCAGAACTACAGAGTCCTTTCAGCTGTGGCCCAACCAAAGTTCTGATTAGCTCCAACATAACCTTTTGCTCTTAATCAATGCCATGACTGATAGGAAGGCATATGGAACACTTACCTAACTACCCTATTAGCCTTAAGGGATATGTAGACAACCACCCAAGATTCCTTTGTTCCTCTAAACTTCCTAGTGTCCTGCCATTTATTTGAGTAGTCCCTTGTCTTATTCCTTCTTCCAAAGTGCATCATGTCACATTGACAGGGTTAGATTCCATCTGACACAGATCTGCCTGTTTGGACCAATGCATTTGTATCCCCCTGTAATCCAACACCTTCTACCTCACTGTCAACCAATCCAATATTTGCCAGCTGTAATATATCATACAGAAAATAAAAATATTGCAATCATACAGAAAATAAAAATATTGCAATCATTATCTTCACGCTATCTCTCAAATACACAGGTAACTATGTTATGGAACAGACATGGAGCTATGATTTGCAACATGTTACCCAAGCATGAAATTGCTGTTGTACAATTTCCAGAGCTGAAAATGTGTTGCTGGAAAAGCGCAGCAGGTCAGGCAGCATCCAAGGAGCAGGAGAATCGACGTTTCTGGCATGAGCCCTTCTTCAGGAAGAAGTGCTCATGCCCAAAACATCGATTCTTTTTCTCCTTGGATGCTGCCTGACCTGCTGCGCTTTTCCAGCAACACATTTTCAGCTCTGATCTCCAGCATCTGCAGTCCTCACTTTCTCCTAGTGGTACAATTTCCACCCAAGGCTTAATGAAAGTCTTAACTGCAACTGATCTACAGTGACTATACCTGGTTGGGATGTTGAACATCTACCCTGAATATTAAAATATCATTGATTAACTTTACTTAGGGAAGGAATATGCTGCCTTTAACAGATCTGGCCTACATATGACTCCAGACCCACAGCAATGTGGTTGAGTCCCAACTACCCTCTGAGTAATAAGAGATGGGTAATAAGTGATGTATCATCACTGACCAGTGATGATACATCCTGTGAAAGAATAAATAGTGATGTTATGTTGCTACTGTAATGGTATTGATAATGTAAAGTATTTAAATATCGTGCTGTAGCAATTAGACTCTAGCAGCTGTATTGCCATGAATAATGCAGCAGTTGATGATGATTGACAGCTGCCAAGTTTTTTTTCTGCCAGTCTAATAATCTAATTTGATTAAAATCAGCCATGATCTTGTCGAATGATGGAGCTGACTTGATTGGCGAAAGGACCTACTTCTGTTCATATGGTATTAAAATCTGTTTTGTTGAAAAGCTTCAACAAAATATCGTTTCAGCTATACACCACTAAGAAATTGAAGTTGCAAATGAGAAGACATTTCAGTGCAAAACAAAAATAGTTAACTAGATCTGTTAGCTAGAACTACGCTAGAGACTGATGCATATGGTATTTGAACATATAAATCCCTTAACATTTAAGGGAACACCACTGAAACCAGGTTCTTCAGAGAACCTTTTTTTTAATTTGAGTTCAAGCACAAAACACAATATAAGCAGTTACATTTCTATCATTACTAATGACACTTAGAATATTCTTCCAGAACATGTCAGGAATTGGAAAAATTAATCAATTTTCCTTCTAATTTCCACCCTGTTCTCACCTTCATCTGGTCCATCTCAGACTCCTCCCTTCTCTTCCTTGACATCTGTTTCCATTTCTGGGAATAGACCACTCCAAACCCATGACTCCCACAGTTACCTCGACTATATCTTCATGCTCTGCTTCCTATAAAAACTCTCTCCTATTCTGCCAGTTCCTGTGCCTCCATCACATCTGTTCTAATGATACCAATTTTGACAAGGAGACTTTCAAAATGTCCAACTTTTTCCACCACCGTGGTTGACAGAGCCGTCTGTCGTGTCCAATCCACCTCCCACACGACTTCACTCACTCCTGTCTTCCCACACACAATAGTGATAGCATCCCCTTTGTTCTCACTTACCATCCCACCATTATTCACATCCAAAGAATCAGCTGCCTTTTCCACCACCTCCAGCTGAATGCCATGTCACACATCTACCGTATATGCTGGAGTAATAGTTGAATTTTTTTGACTACTTTTTAAAATTAAATTTATGGAGTTGGCCATTACGTGGATACTACTTTTGATGGGCTGAAATTCATACCATATCGTTAGCAGAAGCCCAGTTGATCCCTAAATGAATAAAGGGGGCAAAAAAAAAGGTAATTCTGAAAACCTGGAGCGGAACACAACAACCAGTGGACTGGAAGACCAAGAACAGAGCAGAACGACCAACAGACTGGAAAACTGGAGCGTGACATGACAGACAGCATGCTGACTCATTAACGTTGATCTGTTAGCTGTGAAGAACTATGGTCAACTTTTACACACAATATATGGAAAATTCCAGATTATTTTGGCCAAAAATAGGACTTTTATATGAGATCGACTATTACCAAGTATGTACGGTATTCACCTCTCCTCCCTTGTTAGCATTCCTTAGGGATCTTTCCTTCCAGGATGCCTTAGGCCACTCCTTCTCCACTTCCAACACTACCCTATCTCCTTGCTCTTCATCTTCCAATGTCATTGCAGAAGATGTAACACTTGCCCTTTTACTTCCTCCCTCCTCAGTGTCCAAGTACCAGACACACCTTCCAGGTGAAGCAGCAATTTACCTGCACTTCGTTCAGTCTAGTCTACTGCATTCGCTGCTCACAATGTGGTTTCCTCTACACTGGAGAGATGAAGTGCAAACTGGTTAACCGCTTTGCAGAAGACCTACATTCTGCCCACAAAAATGACCCTAAGTTTTTGGTTGCCTGACATTTTAACATACCGCCTGGCCCACATTTCTGTATTAGGCCTGCTACTGTGTTCCAGTGAAGCTCTGAGCAAACTGGAAGAACAGCACCTCATTTTCCACTTTGGAACCCTGCCTTCTCGACTTAATATTGAGTTCAAAAATTTTAGGGCCTGAGCACCACCTCCCATGTCCTTACCCCAAACAGGAGAAAGTGAGGTCTGCAGATGCTGGAGATCAGAGCTGAAACTGTGTTGCTGGAAAAGCGCAGCAGGTGAGGCAGCATCCAGGGAAGAGGAGAATCGACATTTCGGGCATAAACCCTTCTTCAGGATTCCTGAAGAAGGGCTTATGCCCGAAACATCGATTCTCCTGTTCCCTGGATGCTGCCTGACCTGTTGCGCTTTTCCAGCAACACATTTTCAGCTCTTACCCCAAACACCACACACTAGGCCTTAGACTACCACCACAAACAGCCCATTGTCCGCCACTAATGATCCCCATTAGCAGCTATTTAAAAACTGTTCTGAAGAAGGGTCACTGAATCTGAAGTGTTAACTCTGCTTTCTCTTCACAGATGCTGCCCAATCTAGAGTCATCTGTCCAACCAGTCCATGTTCCGACCATGTATCCAAACTAAACTAGTCCCACCTGCCTGCATTTGGGCTATATTCTTCCAAACCTTTCCTAGTCATGTACTTATTCAAATGCCTTTTTAAATGTTGTAACTTTATTGCCTCCTTCCTCTGGCAATTCATTCCACACACTAACCACTCTGTGTGTAAAACAAAAAGTTGGCCCTCATGTCCTTTCTAAATCTTTCTCTTCTCATCTTAAAAAAAAAAGCCTCCTAGTTTTGAATTCCCCCATCTTAGGGAATAGATCATTGCTATTTACCTTATCTGTGTCCCTCATGATTTTGTAAACTTAAGTAAGGTCACCCTTCAACTTCCTATGGTCCAGTAAAAAAACGTCCCAGCCTATTTTTAAAACTCAAATCCTGGTAATTCCCATCAACATCCTGGTAAATCTTTTCTGAACCCTCTTAGTTGAATAATATCCTTCGTATAATGGTGACCGGAACTGGACACAATGCTCCAGAAGAGGCCTTACCAATGTTCTGTACAAAATCCATCATCACCTTGCTGTAGCAGTACAGCTCCAACTCTCATATCACTAGCATCGATTGTAACTTTGAAGGTTTTCAAAAAAATTGGTGTAGCTACAACTGGTGCACTGCTTTAAATTCTCAAATGCCTCCTGGCATTGTTCTGTCTACTGAAATTTTGTATTCTTCTTTAGTAAATCTGTTAGTGGAACAGAGAGAATCTGCTTAGTCCCAAAAATTGAAGTACCTCTTTCTGGTGTGATACTGGTCAAGAAAATACCTTGATGGCTTTCATCTTGGAATTCCTTGGGTCATGACAGCCTTCCATGAACGATGTTATGTCCCAGGAACGTCACCTGTGAAGTCTGTTTTCTTTAAGTTTATTATCAGTTTTGCATCTCTTAATAGTTCAAAGAGCTCTGCCAATTGTACCATGTGATCTTTCCATTACTCACTAAAGACCACTACGTCAGCCAGATAACCTGTAGAATTTGTTAATCCAGCCACAGCTCTGTTCATGAGTCTTCGGAATGTGGCTGATGCATTCTTCATCCAAAAGGCATCACTTTGAATTGGTATAGCCCGTTCGGGGTTATAAATGCAGAAACTTTTACTGCTTTCTCTGATAAAGGTACCTGTCAATAGCTACACAGTAAGTCCAACTTTGTGATGTAACTGGCTTGTCCAACTTCTATACAGTCCTCCAATCTTGGTGTTGTGTATGAGTTCAATTATAGAACATAGAACATAGAAGAATACAGCGCACTACAGGCCCTTCGGCCCTCGATGTTGCGCCGATCCAAGCCCACCTAACCTACTGCTTTCCCCTCATCCACCTCCTTAGTCACCTTCTCAAAGAATTATGTTATGGCCTTGATATTCCAATACTCCTCACTAAATCATTGAGTCCTATCAGGTTTGGGAACTAACACGATTGGCGAACTCTACTTGATTCGATGATATCTTCATTGAGCATTGCATCCACTTCCTTTTGAACCTGTGTGGCTTTGAAAGGATTAAGTCTATAGGGGTGTTGTTTTATCGGTACGGCATTCCCTACTTCTATCTCATGCACAATAGTCTTAGTCCTCCCCATCTTATTCCTGCATGTGTCCTCATTGCTCCAAGAAAACCTTACAACTGGATTCTTTGCTCCTGAGACAGATAGTTCACTAACCTATCCCACTCTTCAAGGACTTCCTCATTGTTTAACGTATTTTGAGGTACATCAAACTCCACAACATGTGGATTTGATTCCTTACTCTGTGGGCAGTAACTAATACCTGTTTCTCCAGCTCCTTGTCTCTATTATAATAAGGTTTCAACATATTCACATAACATACCCAATACAGCTTTTTTCTATCCAGCACCTTTACCAGATTGTTTAGCTGACTTGACTTTTTCTCAATTTGATAGGGACCATTAAACCCAGCTTTGAAGGATTCTCCTGCCACTGGTAATGATACTAATACATCATTAGAAAACGTCCAAAGTTTAGACTTTTTATCTGCCATCTGCTTCGTTCTATGCTGTGCCCTCTTCAGGTGCTGTTTAGCTAACTCACCTACCCAATTTCATCACTCCCTCACTTCCGATACACAATTAGAACATAGAACATAGAACAATACAGCACAGAACAGGCCCTTCGGCCCACGATGTTGTGCCGAACATTTGTCCTAGTTTAAGCACCCATCCATGTACCTATCCAACTGCCGTTTAAAGGTCACCAAAGATTCTGACTCTACCACTCCCAAAGGCAGCACATTCCATACCCCCACCACTCTCTGGGTAAAGAACCCACCCCTGACATCTCCCCTATACCTTCCACCCTTCACC
>NC_057722.1:77702472-77724902 GCF_004010195.1 Chiloscyllium plagiosum | reverse complement strand
CCCTGTTGCACGCACCTATCTCTCTCCATAACCAAGGTGAAAGTCACAGAATTGTGGTCACCATCACCAAAATGCTCACCCACTAACAAGCCCATCACTTGTCTACCTAGTACACCGAGTACCAAATCTAATATGGCCTCCCCTCTGGTCGGACAATCTACATACTGAGTTAGAAAAGCTTCCTGCACAAACACCGCCCTGTCCAATCTACTTGATCTAAAGAGCTTCCAATCAATATTTGGGAAGTTGAAATCGCCCATGACTACTACATTGATCTCTGACTTTGGTCCTGTCATATTTTCTTTAATTAATTTCAAAGGCTCTCTCACTTCATGTCCGAATATTAACTCAAAGGGAGTAAACTTGAGTCAATTTGTTTGGAGCATCTCTAATGGTAAATAATAAGAACAGGATACCTTTATCCCAATCATGCTCTTAATATGGTCTTCAGGGTCTGATGCCATCTTTCCAAAGCTCCCTGGGATTCAGGATGATACGCACTTGATCTGAAGTGCTGTATGCCTTAGCTAACCATGACTTCGTTAAATAGCCTAGCAGTAAAATTAGACCCTAGGTCTGACTAAATCTCGGCAACCCATACCGCGTGAACAAAGCCACTAACTCCTCTACCGCCCGTTTTTGCCTTAACACTCCATAATGGAATTACCTCCGTAAATCTGGATGCATCCGTTATGGTTAGTAAGTATTGGTTGTCACTTTAGGAAGGGGACCTACACAATCAATCATAACACATGTGAAAGGTTCTTTGAATGTGGGAATCAGCAACAAAGGTGCAGGTTTTATTACTGCATCTGGCTTACCTACCATTCAGCATGTATGACATGTACGTTAAAATTTAACTACATCCTTGTGCAGTCAGGCCAACAGAAATGCTTTTGTCCCTTAGCCTGTGTCTTCCTTACACCCGGGTGACCTCCTACCGGTAATTCATGTGCGACTCATAACACCTTCCTGTCTGTATGCTATCAGCAGCACTTTTATTACTGCGTCTGGCTTACCTACCATTCAGCATGTATGACATGTACGTTAAAATTTAACTACATCCTTGTGCAGTCAGGCCAACAGAAATGCTTTTGTTCCTTAGCCTGTGTCTTCCTTACACCGGGTGACCTCCTACCGGTAATTCATGTGCGACTCATAACACTTCCTGTCTGTATGCTATCAGCAGCACAAACTGGTGCACTTCTACCCATTTCTCCTCTGCATTATCCTGCCATGGTCTCCATTTTTGTCTTAGGATTCTATCTTTAAGATACATTCTGATTCCTTTATCTTTCTCGTTAGATTTTGCTTCTTGCTGTGACTTATGATAGTGGGTCTTGTTACTACATCGTCTGGAAAAACTCTTTTTCTTTTAACTCCTCAGTTTCCTGGGCTTCCTTTGGCTTCTCCACAGTAAAGGCTGTCACTCCCACTTTGGATCCTGATCAATCATTCCCAAGAACAAACTGTATTCCTGGAACTGACACTCTGTCAATCAGCATCAAAGGAACAGGAGAATCGAAGTTTCGGGCGTAAGTTTCCTGAAGAAGGGCTTAAGCCCGAAACGTCGATTCTCCTGTTCCTTTGATGCTACCTGACCTGCTGCGCTTTTCCAGCAACACATTTTTCAGCTCTGATTTCCAGTATCTGCAGTCCTCACTTTCTCCTTCACTCTGTCAACCACTCCCACTGTTACTTCCCCAGTCTTCATTTGGCACTCAAATCTGATTTTACATTGGGGAATGCTGAATTTCTGTCCATTTATCCCACAAATTACCACTCTTGGGGATAACATGTCAGAAAGAGTGCAAATATGTTCATCTCTTACTACTAGAAACTGTTCAGATCCCGTATCTCTCAAAATTAAAATTTCTTTCGTTTCTTCCTCTGTCCTTCCTGAGTAAACTTTACCCACAGAAGCAAAGTCTTTATAGAGATCAGGCGCTAACTCAAAACCTATTCCCTCCCTAGGCTGTGAACTCTCCTGCAGCTCCTCAATCTTTTTTGGGGTTTCCTTTACTACATTCACTAATGCCACTAGCTTAGCCTCTTTTACCACATCTTTTCTCACAGTGCTTTTCTTTAATGATCAGCACTGTGACTTTACGTGCCTCACTTTACCACAGTGAAAACACTCCTTTTCACCCTCTTAGGACTTCTTTTTTCCACTGTGGTAAGATATTACTAGTGTGCTGTAATCTTTGTTTTACAGTGTAGAATCTCCCCTTCTCCCAATTTACATCCCTCTCGGGATGAAATTCTTGCCAGAAGCTAAATTTTGAAAATGTGGTGCTGGAAAAGCGCAGCAGGTCAGGCAGCATCCAAGGAGCAGGAGAATTGACGTTTTGAGCATGAGCCGTTCTTCAGGAATGAGGAAAGTGTGCCAAGCAGGCTAAGATAAAAGGTAGGGAGGGACTTGGGGGAGGGGCGTTGGAATTGCGATAGGTAGAGGGAGGTCCAGGTGAGGGTGATAGACCGGAGTGGGGTGGGGGCGGAGAGGTCAAGAAGAAGATTGCAGGTTAGTAAGGCGATGCTGAGTTCGAGGGATTCGACTGAGACAAGGTGGTGGGAAGGGAAATGAGGAAACTGGAGAAATCTGAGTTCATCCCTTGTGGTTGGAGGGTTCCTCACTTTCTCCAAGAAGCTAAATTTTGCCTTATGCACCAATGCATCTGCCATCTGTGCTGCTCTTCACACTGCCTGTTCATTCACAAGAATTCTTATCATTTCTGGAAGTGAGTTTATAAACTCCTCCAGCAGAATAATCTTGCTCAGAACCTCATGGGTCTTATCTATTTTTAAGGCCCTCACCCAATTATCAAAATTACCATGTTTAATTCTTTCAACCTCAACAAAAGTCTGACCTGGTTCCTTCTATATGTTTCTGAACCATGTCTATATGCTACTGGTACCAAATCATAAGCACTCAAAATAACCTTTTTGACATCTGCAAAATCTCTTGACCCTTCATCTGACAGCACTGCAAATTCATCACTTGCTCTGCCTACCAGCTTAGTCTGAACTAGCATTACCTATAAGTCCTCTGACCACTCCATCTGCCTAGCCGATTTTTCAAATGAAAAAACGGCTTCAACATCTTTCTCCTCAAAATGTAGCAATGTTTTTAACATATTTGTATACATCACTACTTTTGTCTTCATTTCCATCCTGTTAACTTGATTGTCCTGACTAATTTGTAAATTCTGAAGTTCAGATTCTCTCTCCCTTTCTCTTTCTTGTTTCTCTTTTTCTCTCTGTCTTTCTCTTTCTTCTCTTTGCTCAGCTAAGAATCTTCTCTCTCTTTCATTTTCTCTCTCTGTTCTCTCTCTCAATCTGTCTCTTTATCTTCTAACTCCATCTGCCTCATTTGCAATTTAGGTTTTTCTAACTCTACTCCACTTGTTTGTTTCTCTGATAATCCTAAGTGCTTGACCAACTCCACTACAATTTCAGCTTTCCTTTTGTCTCTGGTTAAACCCAATTCTAACCAATTTGCTAATTCTAAAAGTATGTCCTTCCTCTGTATTTTTACACTGTCTTGACAAATTTGGGAATCATCTTCACACCTCAGAACCTTTTTCGCAATCTTAAGAGCCATTTCTCTCACTTTTAATTTAACCAACTACAAGTAATCGAAATTAAACAAATTGTCTCACCTACGTTTTATTTAATGATCTGGGACACTAATCGGCAAGTGTTTAAATCTGCTGGGATTTTTTGTACCCTAAATCTGTTCATATCTGTCCAAATCTTGGATCTATCGAAACCTGCCCAAATCTTGGACCCAAACCCCCAAACTGTTACAACATGGCAGTGAACCCCTCTGTTAATTAAACATCCAGAAAGGCTTACCTTGACTCGTAATCTATTAAATATATTAGTGACAGAGAACTCCCAAATTCCGTTACTAAACCTGCCCAAATCTTGGACCCAAACCCCCAAACTGTTACAACATGGCAGTGAACCCCTCTGTTAATTAAATTAAACACCCAGAAAGGCTTACCTTGCCTCGTAATCTATTAAAATATATTAGTGACAGAGAACTCCCAAATTCCGTTACTAAAAGAAAATAATATCAATTTATTCTTTAACTCTAAAAGTGAAGATTAAACAACTATTCACATTTCTAAGACCCCCTTTCTCTTAACTGCTTATTATGTCTCCAACTCTATAACAATATATGTTCCAGTAAAACACGTAATAAAATTACATCAACTTAATTTCAAAACCAGACAGCGATTGTTGTCTTCGTTGTGTTTTGTCTTCCGACTGAAGATCTCCCTGGGTTGCATCTTTCTTTTATTACGAATATGTTTCATATGGAAAAGTACCTTTGATAGAGAGTGTTTCAATGTCTTGGGTCTATCTCAATAGCATTTACTCTGTCTGATTTTCAAAATGCCTTCCTTTTTAAAATCCCCAACATTGGATTGTCTCACTGATTCGATGTTGACAAAGCAATAAGTTCAAACTCGATTGGGTTTTAGTATTCTGGGGCATAATTTAAACTGGTTAAATTTGAATTGTTGTCAAAACAGCAACTACAACTCAGTTATCCATTTCATTGCCAAATGTTCCGTATTTTCAATTTTCCAGTACACTCTGAGACTGCTCTTTTCAGCTCTCAGTGCAGATCAGCATTCACTCCCTCTTAAAGGTACAGTAAGTGCCTTCAACATCATAACACTGAATGGTAGAGGGGGTTCAGTTATATAGAAAATTGTAGAAAAAGCTAACGGTGGGGAGGGCTGAGCAGCGATTGTAGATGTTTGCAGAACAAATAATAGGACAGAGAGCATGGAAAGGGTCAGGAATCTGACATCCAGCAAAGGTGTTATGGGGTAACTATGAGAAGTGGGACAGCCAATATAGGACTGAGGTAAACCCCTCTGCTAATTTAAACCAGCCACACCAGAAAACATTCACCTCGTGCTGTAATCTGTTAAAATTGAGAGGCAAAGAACTATCCCAGACATCACTATTTAAAGTAAACATTAACAACTTTGTTAAGTCCAACAGAGAATATTAAAACCTTCAACTATCTACAACTCCTTACTCTTAAACCTATCTTTTACCTCCCACTCTACAATATTAGTCTGATAAAAAAATCCTGATTAAGATTTACAAAAAAAAAAATCACGTTTCAAGACCAGTCAGCTTTGCTGATTCTCCTTTATAGCATTTCCTCTGTAGATTCTCTCTAGGTCAGCCTTGATGTTCTGCTGAGCAGACTCGCCACAGACAAAGATCTTTCAGAGAGCTCTTCAGCTGGCAGTCTACATTTGTCGATCTTTGGCAGTTCTCCCCCTGATTGTTCAAAATGTTCAGTTTTATACCCCAAAACATTGGATCGTTTCATTGGTTTTAATGTTATCAAAATGCTCAATTCAAATTTGATTGGATTTTGGTATTTTGAGTCATATGTTAAACTGACTGGCCAAAATTGAATTTGTTTTTTTGTTTCATAGCAACCCAGATGTTGGTTTGATTTGATTTCGATCAAATGTTCATTGGTTCCTTGCTCAGGACTCTGTGCTTTGTCAGTCCTTGCTAGCTTTTCAACTCTCTTAAGGGTACAGTACACTTCTATATCTGCAAAGCAGATTGTTGTACTTAAGTGCACGGAGTATACAAGAAAGTTAAATGAGCTTGTAGCCCAAATTGAAATTGGCAAGGACAACGTTGTGGATATTCAAGAGACATGGCTGCAAGGAACTGAGGGCTGGGAACTAAATGTTCAAGGATACATATCCTCTTGAAAGGATGGGCAGAGTGCACAGTGTTGCCTTATTAGTGGGAAATGAAATTAAATAGATCACAGGAAGTGATTTTGTAATTCTCCAGTGAAAACGTTGTAATAGTTTGGAGAAAATAAGTCAAAACAATAGCAATTTTAGAGAGAGAGAGAGAAAGAGAGAGAGAGAGAGAGAGAGAGAGAGAGAGAGAGAGAGAGAGAATCTGACACCACAGTGAACCTGGACAGTTACTGCCTTTGCTGTTTGAATTCATGTATCGCTGGACATCAGAATGCATCTGGGAAGATTAACAAACAGTGAAATTCACAACTGATCTTGGAGGAACTGTTGGGCGAAGTTCACAGAACAGAATCAGATAAGTGAATATTTTTAAGTGTGGCCGACAGAAAGTCTGCATTACGAATAGAGTGGGTTCTTGATTTTTTTTTGGGCTGACAGTTTTTGATTAAACTTAAAATATAAGCCAGAAGTATTCATTTAACCTGGACGGTGTTTTGTAGAGGAATATGACGGTGTTATTTTCTGGGTCTGTAGATACTAAAGGAGTAAAAATGGCCTTTAGTAGAGTGATATGCTCTTCTTGTCAGATGTGGGAGTTTAAGGAGAGTTTATGTGTTACTGTGGATTATATCTGCAATAAATGCCATTGGTTGCAAATACTATCAGATCGAATGGACTGGTTGGAGAGACAGTTAGAGGCAATGAGGAATTTACAACAGCACAGGTATGTGATGGATGGCAGTTATAGGAAGGGGGAAAAGTCACAGATACAGTCACACAGAAGGGTTAACTCCAGGAAAGGTAAGAGAGGTAGGCGGTTAGTGCAGGAGTCTTCTGTGGCTATCCCTGTTTCAAACAAGTATGCTGTTTTGGAAAACGTAGGGGGTGATCGATTCACAGGGGAACATAGCATGAACAGTCAAGTTTGTGGTATTGAGACTAATGCAATGAGGGATATGTCAGGTTCCAAGAGATCAATTGTGTTAGGGGGCTCTCTAGTCAGAGGTTTCTGTGGCCAGCAACAAAAAATCAGAATGGTGTGTTGCTTCCCTAGTGCCAGGATGAACGACGTCTCATAGAGGGTGCATAAGACCATAAGACATAGGAGTGGAAGTAAGGCCATTCGGCCCATCGAGTATTGAGACTAATGCAATGAGGGATATGTCAGGTTCCAAGAGATCAATTGTGTTAGGGGGCTCTCTAGTCAGAGGTACAGACAGACGTTTCTGTGGCCAGCAACAAAAAATCAGAATGGTGTGTTGCTTCCCTAGTGCCAGAATGAACGATGTCTCAGAGAGGGTGCAGACTGTTCTCAAGGGAGAGGGGGCCAGCAAGAGGTCATTGCCCACATTGGAACCAATGACGTAGAAAGGGAAAAGGTTGAGATTCTGAAGGGAGATTACAGAAAGTTAGGCAGGAATTTTAAAAGGAGGTCATTGAGAGTAGTAATATCTGGATTACTCCCAGTGCTACAAGCTAGTGAGGGCAGGAATAGGAGGATAGAGCGGATGAATGCATGGCTGAGGAGCTGGTGCATAGGAGAAGGATTCACATTTTTGGATCATTGGAATCTCTTTTGGGGTAGAAGTGACCTGTACAGGAAGGACGGATTGCACCAAAATTGGAAGGGGACTAATGTACTGGCAGGGAGATTTGCTGGAGCTGATCAGGAGGATTTAAACTAGTAAGGTGGGAGGGTGGGACCCAGGGAGACAGTGAGGAAAGAGATCAATCTGAAAACAGAAGTGAGTCAAACGGTCAGGGCAGGCAGGGACAAGGTAGGACTGATAAATTAAACTGCATTTATTTCAATGCAAGGGGCCTAAAAGGGAAGGCAGATGGACTCAGAGCATGGTTAGGAACATGGCACTGGGATATCATAGCAATTACAGAAACATGGCTCAGGGATGGACTGGACTGGCAGCTTAATGTTCCAGGATACAAATGCTACAGGAAGGATAGAAAGGGAGGCAAGAGAGGAGGGGGTGTGGCGTTTTTGATAAGGGATAGCATTACAGTTGTACTGAGGGAGGATATTCCTGGAAATACATCCAGGGAGGTTTTTGGATGGAACTGAGAAATAAGAAAGGGATGATCACCTTATTGGGATTGCATTATAGACCCCCTAATAGTCAGAGAGAAATTGAGAAACAAATTTATAAGGAGATCTCAGCTTCTGTATAAGAGAATAAGAGGGTGGTTATGGTAGGGGATTTTAACTTTGCAAACATAGATTCGGACTGCCATAGTGTTAAGGGCTTAGATGGAGAGGAATTTGCTAAGTGTGTACGAGAAAACTTTCTGATTCAGTATGTGGATGTACCTACTAGCGAAGGTGCAAAACGTGGACCTATTCTTGGGAAATAAGGCAGGGCGAGTGACTGAGGTGTCAGTGGGGGAGCACTTTGGGGCCAGGGACCATAATTCTATTAGATTTAAATAGTGATGAAAAAGGATAGACCAGATCTTAAAATTGAAGTTTTAAACTGGAGAAAGGCCAATTTTGACGGTATTAGGCAAGAACTTTCAAAAGCTGATTGGGGGCAGATGTTCGCAGGTAAAGGGATAGCTAGAAAATGGGAAGCCTTCAGAAATGACATAACGAGAATCCAGAGAAAGTATATTCCTGTTAGGGTGAAAGGAAAGGCTGGTAGGTATAGGGAATGCTGGATGACTAAAGAAATTGAGAGTTTGGTTAAGAAAAAGAAGGAAGCATATGTCAGGTATAGACAGGTTACATCGAATGAATCCTTAGAAGACTATAAAGGCAGTGGGAGTATATTTAAGAGGGGAATCAGGAGGGCAAAAAGGAGACATGAGATAGCTTTGGCAAATAGAATTAAGGAGAATCCCCAATGGGTTTTTAACAAATACATTAAGGACAAAATGGTAATGAGGGAGAGAATAGGGCTCTTCAAAGATCAGCAAGGCGGCCTTTGTGTGGAGCCGCAGGAGATGGGGGAGATACTAAATGAATGTCTTGCATCAGTATTTACTGTGGAAAAGGACATGGAAGATATAGAATGCAGGGAAATAGATGGTGGCATCTTGCAAAATATCCATATCATAGAGGAGGAAGTGCTGGATGTGCTGAAATGCATAAAGGTGGATAAATCCCCAGGACTTGATCAGGTGTACCAGAGAATTCTGTGGGAAGCTAGGGAGTGATTGCTGGGCCTCTTGGTGAGATATTTGTATCATCGATAGTCACTGGTAAGGTGCCGAAAGACTGGAGGTTGGCAAACGTGGTGCCAACTGTTTAAGAAAGGTGGTAAGGACAAGACAGGGAACTATAGACCAGTGAGCCTGACGTCGGTGGTGGGCAAGTTGTTGGAGGGAATCCTAAGGAACAGGTTGTACAGGTATTTGGTAGGGAAGGACCAATTAGGGACAGTCAACGTGGCTTTGTGTGTGGGAAATCATGTCTCACAAACTTGTTTGAGTTTTTTGAGGAAGTAACAAAGAGGATTGATGAAGGCAGAGCGGTAGATGCGATCTATATGGACTTCAGTAAGGCATTCGACAAGGTTCTCCATGGGAGACTGTTTAGCAAGGTTAGATCTCACGGAATACAGGGAAAACTAGCCAAATGGGATCCAGAACTGGCTCAAAGGTAGAAGACAGAGGATGGTGGTGGAGGGTTGTTTTTCAGACTGGTGGCCTGTGATCTGTGGAGTGCTACAAGGATCGGTGCTGAGACCACTACTTTTCGTCATTTACATAAATGATTTGGTTGTGAGCATAAGAGATACAGTTAGTAAGTTTACAGATGATACCAAAATTGGAGGTGTAGTGGACAGTGAAGAAGGTTACCTCAGATTACAACAGGATCTTGACTGGATGGGCCAATGGGCTGAGAACTGGCAGATGGAGTTTAATTCAGATAAATGTGAGGTGCTGAATTTTGGGAAAGCAAATCTTAACAGGACTTCTACACTTAATGGTGAGGTCCTAGGGAGTGTTGCTGAACAAGCGACCTTGGAGTGCAGGTTCATAGCTCCTTGAAAGTGGAGTCGCCAGTAGATAGGAAATTGAAGAAGGCATTTGGTTTGTTTTCCTTTATTGGTCAGAGTATTAGTACAGGAGTTGAGAGGTCATATTGTGACTGCATTGAAATATTGCATGCACATCTGGTCTCCTTCCTATCAGAAAAATGTTGTGAAACTTGAAAGGATTCAGTAAAGATTTACAAGGATGTTGCCAAGGTTGGAGGATTTGTGCTATAGGGAAAGGCTGAACAGGCTGGGGCTGTTTTCCCTGGAGTGTCAGAGGCTGAGGGGTGACCTTATCGAGGTTTACAAAATTATGAGGTGCATGGATAGGATAAATAGACAAAGTCTGGGGGAGTCCGGAACGAGAGGCCTAAGGTGAGAGGGGGAAGATAGAAAAGAGATCTAAGGGGCAATGTTTTCATGCAGAGAGTGGTACGTGAATGGAATGAGCTTCCAGAGAAAATGGTGGAGACTAGTACAATTGCAACCTTTAAAAGGCATTTGGATGAGTATATGCATAGGAAGGGTTTGGAGGGAAATGGGGCGGATGCTGGCAGGTGGGACTAGATTGGGCTGGGATATCTGGTCGGTGTGGACGGGTTGGACTGAAGGGTCTGTTTCCATGCTGTGCATCTCAATGACTCTATGACATCCCAACTCTTACACTCCAAGGTCTGAGCAATGAAGGCCAGCATGCTAAACTCTTCTTAAACAACCCATCTACCTTTGACTCAACTTTCAAAGAATTATGAACCTGATCCCTGAGGTCTCTCTGTTTTACAATACCAGCCAGGGCCCTAACATTAATTGCGTAATCCTGCTCTTGTTTGTTCCACCAAAATGCAATACCTCACATTTATCCACATTAACTGAAGAAGGGCCTGTGCCCGAAACGGCTAAACTCTTCTTAAACAACCCATCTACCTTTGACTCAACTTTCAAAGAATTATGAACCTGATCCCTGAGGTCTCTCTGTTCTCCAATACCAGCCAGGGCCCTAACATTAATTGTGTAATCCTGCTCTTGTTTGTTCCACCAAAATGCAATACCTCACATTTATCCACATTAAACCTTTTTTGCCACTCCACAGCCCATTAACCAATGATCAAGATCTCTTTAAAATCTTAAATAACCTTCTTCACAGTCTACTATACTGCCCATTTTGGTGTCATCTGCAAAGTCACAAACCATGCCTCCTATATTCTCATCCAAATTATTTATATAAGTGACAAACAAAAGTGGACTCCCTACTGATCCCTGTGGTACACTACTGGTCACAGTCCTTGCCTCTCCAAAAGCATGCAAATCATATCTTCCGTGGGCGGCACGGTGGCACAGTGGTTAGCACTTCTGCCTCACAGCGCCAGACACCCGCGTTCATTTCCCGCCTCAGGCGACTGACTGTGTGGAGTTTGCACATTCTCCCCGTGTCTGCGTGGGTTTCCTCCGGGTGCTCCGGTTTCCTTCCACAGTCCAAAAATGTGCAGGTTAGGTGAATTGGCCACGCTAAATTGCCCGTAGTGTTAGATGTAGGGGAATGGGTACGGGTGGGTGCGCTTCGGCGGGTCGGTGTGGACTTGTTGGGCCGGAGGGCCTGTTTCCACACTGTAAGTAATCTAATCTAATAAACACCTCCAACACCTTACCCACCACTAATGTCACACTAACAGGTCTATAGTTCCCAAGCTTCTCCTTACAGCCTTTCTTAAATAAAGGCACAACATGAGCCATCCTCCAGTCCATTGACACCTATTTCTGATTTGGTTTGAATATTCTGTACTAACTTTGATCATTGGTTTGACCTTTTTGTAAGGCATTAATTGTATCTTTAACCCTTTTAAACCCTCAAGTATGATGACTTAGCTATCCAAGCCTCTAACTCATCATGATTCTATATTTATGCTCTCAGCTAGAAAAACTATAATTCATCATTTGAAAACAAAATGACACTAAGATCAGGCAGACATATGCGTGGTGAATATGGTTGAACTGGTGCCATCTTAATGCCATACAAGTCTATAACTGATATGCTCAAGATTGGACTGTAGAGGTCCATTGCATGATTTTAAATGTGACTCAACGTGGATCAGTTGCTTAGTTGCAAGAGTAGGTCTGTGCTGCTTTAAGTGAGGGGAAAGGGTAGGAGCAGTTGGTGAGAAATATGAAGTCCACGCTCTCACCGCCAACACACACATTGCCAAATAGCGGGAAGAGGGTCAGCTGGGAGTTAAAAGGGGATGTAAGGTTTAAATGTGTGCCATCATCCTCTTTGTTCTCTGTTACACTGGATACCACAAGCTTTGTCAGTTGGCACCATGATGAAGAGGTTATCTCTAGAATGGGATTCATGAGGTGCAGGTGTCCCCTTCCAGCTCAGCTGATGTCCCACCTTGTCTTTCAAGAGACAAAGCAGAATATAAGTGATTGTTCTGCACTGTGTCTGCCAAAGCTGCAAAACTGGAATCATACAGAGGAAATAATTAAAAGCTGTGAGACTAACGACATTGGTGTGGTGGTGTATCTGGATTTTAGACCTGACTCCTGAATACCAGTGATGTCTAATGTGAGAGTGCTGGGGTCTTGGTGGATTGAACTGTGTGAAAGGTTCAGGCTGGGATGATTAGGGCATGTCATGTGAAGATGCATTTGCTGATGTGGACCATCAGGTGAGATAACAGTACCAGCATGTATTCTGTGAAAAGCACATGCTTTAAAAATAGCTTTTAAAAATCTTCGACACGGGAGCGACTAATACTAATCGAAGATGAGCTTTGCTTGGATGTGTTCTGCGAATGAAGCAAGAGTGAGGATGGATTTTTTTTCCACACATTGAGTAGTTACAGTATGGAATGCACTGGAGCCGAGTACAATTTTGTCATTTAAGAAACAGTCACATGGATGGGATAGGTTTGTAGGGATATGAACCAAATGTAGGAAAATGGGACTAGATTAATCGTGAAAATTGGATGGCATAGACAAGTTGGGCTGAAGGGCCTGCTTCCATGCTGAAAACCTCTGACTCTATCATTATACTTTTTGTGGCACCACTTAAGGGATCCTTGGGTCTGAACTCTTGGAACAGATCTCTCAGCTCCATTACCTTCCTAGCCCCTAAAGAGCCATTGTGTCTCTCCTGTGCATATCTAGCACTACAGTTGTGGCCCTGGGACCTGCTGTGAATATTTGTGTTCTGTTTTCCTTATTTAAAATGGCAGAACAAGCATCCGGAAGTCTACTGCTATTCAATGCAGCTTCCTTTTAAGAGGGACAGACTACCTTTTAAAACAGGTGAAGAGGCCTGAATGCAGAGGCAGCCGACTTATGGAAGCTACTTGGCCCCAAACCACAATCCTGAACTGAGATGGCAATACCAGATTTGCAAGCTGCTTGGTTCCATTGGGGTCTGTGCCAGCAGATCTTGGATCAGAACTCCTGGGCCTGATTACTGCAGTTTTTTAGTTGCATATGTTCAACAATTTTGTCTCATGGAGGCAAATTTCATTTACAACAATTTGATGTGCTGGTCTTGGTGATATAACATGGCATTTGCTGCAATCTGTATTGTTTACATTTGCTGACTGCTGCAACTTACTCAATATCATGAATCTTGAGTTATTTTCACATTGCAGGAAAAAAACTTTGCAAAGCTGCTGTTAGTTCAGGGCACACATTTTTACAGGTTTTAATGTTTGGTTCTTTTTGGTTGCTGATGGTATTAGAAGTATAATGAAAGCATATTTGCCAATATGTGACCCTAACAAATAAAGAGCTTGTATTGACGTTGGTCTTTTGCGATAGCCAGGTTACATCACAGCAAAGAGAGTAATATCAAGTGTAATCACGACAGCAATTTACATGCTGCATTTAACAGAAGCCTCGTAAAACATAGTATCATACTGAGCTACCTAAGGATACATTAAGTCAGATGACCGAGTTGGACTGAAGTGTCTGTTTCTATGATGTACATCTCTATGACCAAAGATATGGCTAATGAGGGATGTGTTGAAGTGATTTGCAAATGAGGAACATGAGGGACATAAGTGTAGGAACAAAATTCACAAACCTGGCGACTAAGCAACTGAAGGTAGAGCCACGAATGGTGGAGCAATTATTATTGGAAAAATGAGACGCCTGATTTGGAGGGGTGTAGATATTGCTGAAAAAGTTTTCAAAAAGCTTTCCACCTTGCACTCATCAACACACTGCACGAGAATTACCAAAACAACTTTTAAACTGTTATGAGAGGAGGAGCGCTGATTGTTTGGCAAGTGATCTCCCGAGTGGGAAAGGCGTTGTCACGGTGAATACAACAATTAGTGATGTAATTCTTTGCGCATTCCAAATCCTGACAACTCAGAGTAAAGATATTTCTCCTCATCTCACTCCTAGCTCTATTGCTGCCAGTCTTGAAATTGTGACCATTAGCTACTGAGATACCAACTTGTGGAAACAGAATGTCCTCCTTTACCCTGCCAAAACTGTTCATAATTCTGAACACCTCAATGAATTAATTTTCTCTGCTCCAAAGAAAATAAGCCCAGTTTCTCTAATCTTTCCTTGTATCTGAAATCCCTCATTCCTGGTATTATTTCAGTAAATCTCCTTTACAATTTCTCCAGAGCTTTAACATCCTTCCTTAAATAAGGTACCCAGATCACAAACCTCCAAATGTGGTCTGACCATTGATAATATAGAGATGTAGCATCACTTATTTGCTTTTTTATTCTGCCTCTATTTATAAATCCCAGGGTCCTATAAGCCTTCTTAACAACTGTTTCAATTTGCCAGGACACCTTCAGAGAATCATGAAGGTGAACCCCGAGGTCCCTCTGCTCCTGTACTCCCCTCAAAGTTGGACCGTTGGACCATTGAACCTGTATTGTCTCTCCGTGTTTCATCCATCAAAATGCATTACCTCACATTTCTCTGTAATGAAATTCATTTGGCCAACTTGTCAATGTCCTTCTGAAGTTGCTCCTTGTCAGCCTGACAATTCACTACTCTCTGTAGTATTCTTAGCATCAGCTACAAACTTAGAGATTTTTCCCTGAATGCCTCTCTCGAAATCAATTATATAAATCAAAAAAGGCAAGGATTCCAACATCGAACTTTGAACTTGTCTTCAGATTGAGAAATTACCATCTATATCTACCCTGTTTCCTACCTTTTAGCCAACTTCTCATCCATAGTGCTAAAGACCCATCAATCCCAATCCCATCCATGTCCTCTTGCATGCCTCAGTTGAACCTGCATCCATTCAGTCCATTATCCTGATTTAAGATTGAAGGTGGTTGTCAAATAGGCAAAGGCCATCTTATCCTTTTCCTGAAATGCCCCAAAAGACTTAGATTCTGGAATATACAAGTTTAACTCCACTGTTTAAGAATGGAGAGAGAGAAAATGGGAAAAAAACATAAGAACCATGAGAAGAAAGCAATTGAGCCCCTCAAACTTGCTCACCATTGAATGTGATCCTGGCTGATCTCATCTCAGCTTCCTCATTTTCCTGCCTGCTCTCCGTAACACTTCAATCCAGTACTAACTAAAAATATGTCCATTTCCTCCTTTAATGTATTCATTGTCCCAACACCCATCACACTCTGGAGTAGTGAATTCCACAGATACATGACCTTTTGAGAATCGGCTACCCCATACCCTAAAATTATGACCCTCTTTCTAGATTGCCCCACGTGAGGAAACATTATCTCCATGTTTACTTTGTCAATCCCCTTTAGTGCTGCTCAACAAAAGAGACCTTGGAGTGCAGGTTCATAGCTCCTTGAAAGTGGAGTAGCAGGTAGATAGTGAAGAAGGCATTTGGTATGCTTTCCTTTATCAGTCAGAGTATTGAGTACAGTGGTTGGGTGATCATGTTGCGGTTGTACAGGACATTGGTTACACTGTTGTTGGAATATTGCGTGCAATTCTGGTCTCCTTCCTATCGGAAAGATGTTGTGAAACTTGAAAGGGTTCAGAAAAGATTTACAAGGATGTTGCCAGGATTGGAGGATTTGAGCTATAGGGAGAGGCTGAATAGGCTGGGGCTATTTTCCCTGGCGGGTCGGAGGCTGAGGGGTGACCTTATAGAGGTTTACAAAATTATGAGGGGCATGGATAGGATAAATAGACAAAGTCTTTTCCCAGGGATAGGGGAAATCCAGAACTAGAGGGCAAAGGTTTAGGGTGAGAGGGGAAAGAGACCTAAGGGGCAACGTTTTCACACTGAGGGTGGTACGTGTATGGAATGAGCTGCCAGAGGAAGTGGTGAAGGCTAGTACAATTGCAACATTTAAAAGGCATTTGGATGGGTATATAAATAGGAAGCGTTTAGAAGGATATGGGCCAAGTGCTGGCAGATGGGACTAGATTGGGTTGGGATATCTGGTCAGTATGAACAGGTTGGACTGAAGGGTCTGTTTCCGTGCTGTACATCTCTATGACTCTATATCTCAATTAGATTTCCTTTCATTCATCTAAACTTCACACAGTACAGGCCTAAAGAGTTAATTTCTCTTGATAGGGATCAATGTAGTGATTCTGTTCGCCGAGCTGGAAGTTTTTTGCAAACGTTTCGTCCCCTGGCTAGGTGACATCATCAGTGCTTGGGAGCCTCCTGCGAAGCGCTTCTTTGATATTTCCTCCGGTGTTTACAGTGGTCTGTCCCTGCCGTTTCCGGTTGACAACCGGAAGCGGCAGGGACAGACCACTATAAACACCGGAGGAAACATCAAAGAAGCGCTTCGCAGGAGGCTCCCAAGCACTGATGATGTCGCCTAGCCAGGGGACGAAACGTTTGCAACAAAAACTTCCAGCTCGGCGAACAGAACCACAACAACGAGCACCCGAGCTACAAATCTTCGCACAAACTTTGAATCAATGTAGTGACTTTGTTGGCCTGATGTTAGTAGTAGGGAAAGTATTAGCATCTATTATAAATGACTAAATAATTGGATACTTAGAACATACTGATCTATTTGGGCAGAGTCAACATGAATTAATGAAAGGCAAATATGTTTCACAAGCTTTTGAGAAGAGTTTTTTGAGAATTGTTGTGGACTAGGCCAGATCACTCAAAACATTTTTAAGCAGGCAGCCCTAGACCTAACTTTGCAATTTGTTTTGTTAAGCATACAGTGAAAACTACCCGGAAGAAGATAGCTAGGTTGACAACTAGATTTTAAAACAGACAAAAAATTTATTCACAACATTACACAATGAAACACGAAGAACAGGATAAAGAACCCCTACAGAACTCAGCCTATCCAACTAGACTTAAATATGCTGTTCCGAATACACACAACAATCCCAATAAGCAAACTCCCTTTAAAAAACAGTATAAATGGAACACATGCTGACAAGTTGATGGGCAGAAAAGATAGAGTTTCCAGTTCAGGACTGAACTAAAAACAGCTCAGCTCAGCCAGAGAGCTGACCTCTCCCCTTTCAGTATACAGGTCACTTTTAAAGCATGGCAACTTTGGCCTGAAGTCTCATCTGTTTATATATAAACAAGAGGCCTCTCAAAATCCTTTTCATCTCTGCACCAAACCAGATTGGCCCTGTTTAATGGCCCTCTGGAAAAAAAATTCAAGAACTGAGTGTCCTTGAGGCAAGGAACAGTTTTTAGAAAAAAAGGGACGAGCTTTGTGACAGAATGTCATCAACAGAATAGACAAGGGGAACCAGTGGATACAGTGTATTTAGATTTTCAGAAGGCTTTCAATGAAAATTTGTTAACTGAGTAGCAATAAATGGGCTATTCTTAGATTGGCAGACTGTGACCAGGGTACAGCAAGAATCAGTGCTTGGGCCCCAGCTGGTCACAGTCCACACAAGTAATTTGAATGTGGGGATGAAATATAGTATTTCCAAGATTGTTGGTAACATATTAGTTGAGAATATGTACTACGAGGAAGATGAAAAGAGGCTTCAAGAGGATTCAGATAGTGACTGGACAAGAACATGGAAAATTAAATATAATTTGGATAAATTATTTGGATGAGTTTACTACTTAAGTAGGAGGAATGATGGTATTTCCCAAAATATGAAAAACAAAGAAAGGTTGATGACAAGGACAGTTAGGTCCTTTTGGACATTTTAGGAATACGATTAAATGACCTTTGTCTATTTGCCAGCCACGTTCTATCCTAAGTTGAGATAATGGGCCAACAGGAGGCCACTTCAGTTGAGCCATGCAAGAGGTCCTTGGATGATTATTTGAATAGAAATTGTTTGCAAGGATACAGGAGAAAATGCAGGAGATTGGCAGTGGGTAATGTTGCTTGCTTGAAGAGCTGGTGCAGGCTTACCATCTTACGCTCTGTAACATTTCTGTGATGTCAAGAATTGTACTGTTTACATTTTTAACTGGAAAAAGTAAGTATAATGAGAGTCTGTTTACTCAAAAAAATTTTGAAAAAAAACTAATTTTTTCTGTAGTAAATGGATATTTTCCTATGTGGGAAAAATTAGATCCAAGGGACCGATTTCATAATGAAGGGTCTCCCATTAAAGAATGAGATGGAGAGAATGGACTATGAATCTGTGGAATTTTCTTCCCCAGAGAGCTGTGGAGACAGGCCCATTGAGTATTTGTAAAAATCACACAACACAGGGTTATAGTCCAACAAATTTATTTGGAAGTACTAGCTTTCGGAGCTCTGCTCCTTTAGGTAACTGTGGAGCAGGGTCATGAGACACAGAATTTACAGCAAAAGATCTGTGTCATGTAACTGAAACGATATATTGAACAAACCTAGATTGCTGTTAAGTATTTAATCTTTTAGAATGGGTTGCAGCGTTTGGTTTTCTCATATGTAAATCTCAAAACATCTTTCCAGTGACATTCTCGAGATTACCTTTCTTTTATAAAACTTTTAAGTTATGTCTCATCTTTAAAGGTGTGAGGTTAGAGTCTGTCTGTATCCTAATCTTGAGCCAGACTGGTTCTATTTCCAAAGTAGGAATTTATAAAATGTTAAATGGATTGACTGCTTACATTGATTGCCTGCAGTTTGTGTGCTTTTTGAACAAAATAGAATGTATCTGCAATTACAATTCTGCAAATGCAAATTCACCCCATCGATTTATACGTGCATGTGTGTGTATGTGAGGGAGAAAGAGTGTGAACATGTGAGTGTGAGTGCATGAGTGTGAGTGCATGAGTGTGATGGAGTATAAGTCTGTGAGTGTGTGTGTGTGACAGAGCATGAGAATGAGAGGGCGTCTGCATGAGTGTGTGAGTACGTAAGAATGCGTGTGTATGTGTATTGAGTAGAGGGGTCACCATTGTTCGCAGCAAACTGTCCAGCCTTCAACATCTGAAAAATGTGTTGCTGGAAAAGTGCAGCAGGTCAGGCAGCATCCAAGGAGCAGGAGAATCGACGTTTCGGGCATAAGACCTTCTTCAGAAATTCCTGAAGAAGGGCTTATGCCCGAAACGTCGATTCTCCTGCTTCTTGGATGCTGCCTGACCTGCTGCGCTTTTCCAGCAACACATTTTTCAGCTCTGATCTCCAGCATCTGCAGTCCTCACTTTCTCCCAGCCTTCAACATTGATCACAACACTGTACAAATCTGTCATGGCAATCACTGCAAGACGTATCAGAGTGTCGACATGGATACCATCATTACACATGGGGACACCACCCACCATGTACGCGGCAGGTACTCGGAGATCCCATGGGTGTTCCATTGGTTTGTCTTGAAGTGAGTAGTAAGGCATAGGTCCACTAGCTTGATGATGTTGCCCTTGCTAATGAAGTTGTATGTGTCTTTGGTTCTTCTAATAGTGTAGTCTGTTGGCCAGGTTGATGTTGATGGATGTAAACAGGGCTGTTACATCAAAGGAGACCATTATTTCATCCTCTTCTATCTTGGGGTCTTTGATGGTGTTCAGGAATTCTTGGGTGGAGTGGAGTGGCGTGAGTCTTCTACTATGTGTTATAGTCTTTGTAACCTGGTGTTGTGTGATTTTTTTAACTTTGTCCACTCCAGTTCAACACCAGCACCTCCACATCATGATTATTTTTAGGCAGAGCTAGAGAGATTCTTGACTGACAAGGGAGTCAAAGTGGATTTGAGCTTATAATCACATCAGCCATGATCGTATTGAATGGCAGAGGGGCTGTCTGAGTAACTTCTACTTCATAAGTTCATATTACAAATCTTTCAATGGTGAATCTTTAGGCGAGATCTATTGTAACACCTAATGGAGCAGTTGTCAACTTTGGGATTTCTGCTTTACAAGAGCATGCAACAATAACGACAGGTGTGTCTATTTTTCTCTGTAATAATGTTAAGTGCTAAATGTCTTCCTGATATTCTCCAATGATAAAAAAACAGACCTTTATGTGTTGCAGAGAAATGGAAGGTATAGAGTACATTACACTTGTGACAACTTGCTGAAAGAAACCTGTTCACTGATTTTCATTCACCTGCTCTTTCCCTATGTTTTTCAATTATTTATCTGCTTCCCTTTCATAAATTATTAAATTTGTTTCCTCTCCTTTTTGTGCAGAGCATTTAAAAAGGTTTTGAATTTCTAACTCTAACCTTTCTTCCAATATCTTTGAAAAAAACCATCCAAGCAGAATATTTTAAAAGCTAAACACAAACATCCCAACCTCTCCTTTTTGTGCAGAGCATTTAAAAAGGTTTTGAATTTCTAACTCTAACCTTTCTTCCAATATCTTTGAAAAAACCATCCAAGCAGAATATTTTAAAAGCTAAACACAAACATCCCAATGAGTTATTTGACTAAATAGTACTCACTTCTCTCTCCCTCTCTCTTCAGTAACTGTCTCCTTCAAATCTGTTGTCATCACTTTTCTTAAAACCTTTTCCAACCTTTGATATTTTTGCCCTTGCAAGCAATAATTCATCTCCCATCCCTTTTCAAAGCCCAATAACAATTTTTTGCCCTCCAAAATCCAAGCCAATTTTTTCTGGAACTTGAATCTTGAATCCTTCTAATTAGAATCTAGCCCCTCCCACACCTGATCATTACCCATTTCAACCCCATCTCTAAACTGTCAAACTATTTGACTAACTTCAGCAGAAATTTCCTCCAACTAAAGATTTATGTGAATGCCATCATCTTTGACCCCTTTGGTAAATTCTGTTCCTTAGCCACTGACAGTGTTCTTCTGCCAGGTAACTGATTGAGGTTGAAAACATTGTTCACAATACTGATGTCATACTTTAGTCTCCAATGACATTTTTCTCTAATTACTGTTGTTGCCAATTCATAAAATACTCAGTCACCCTTGAAACAATCTGTCTGCTGTTGAAACATTCAATCATTACCTCTAGATTTTACCATTTCAACATGTTCTGGGCTGTCTCCAACATTTTACCCTTCATAAAACTCATTCAAATTCTGCTGCTTAAATCAGAGAAAGTGAGGACTGCAGGTACCGGAGGTCAGAGTTGAGAGTGTGGTGCTGGAAAAGCACAGCAGGTCAGGCAGCATCCAAGAAGCAGGAGAATCAACATTTTGGGCATAAGCTCTTCATCAGGAATGAGGAAGGGTTTTTGCCCAAAATGTCGATTCTCTTGCTCCTTGGATGCTGCCTGACCTTCTGTGCTTTTCTAGCACCACACTCTCAACTCTGCTGCTTTCATCTTCATTCTCATCATATTGTTCTCCTATCATTCCTATGCTCCCTAATCCACACTGGCTAACCAGTTAAACAATGGCTCAATTTAAAAATTCAATCCTTATTTTCAAAACCTTCAATGGCTAGGTTTGCAGGTGACTTGGGCCAATAGCCTGAGGAATGGCAGATGGAGTTTAATTTGGAAAAATGCGAGGTGTTGCAATTTGGTAAGACAAACAAGAGTTGGACTTATATAGTTACCTGGTAGGGCCCTGCAGAGTGTTGTCTTTGCAGAGGTTGCTGCTGCTGTTGCCTCTATCCACTGTCAGTGCAGTCCCAGCCTGGGAACCTGTCAATCATCCCGCGGGTACCAGTGCTCAGCAGCGCCACCTGGAGGGCGGGGCCGCGGGTCACGTGGTTCACCAGGGGGCGGCCGGCGGCAAAATGGCAACTCAGAACGGAGCGGCCTCCGGTAGCCTGGCCCCCGTGGGAGATACCGGCGGAGAGCATTCCATGCTCTCACAACTCTCTGTGTAAAGAACCTGCCTCTGACATCCCCTCTATACTTTCCTCCAACCAGCTTAAAACTATGAACCCTCGTGTTAGTCATTTCTACCCTGGGAAATAGTCTCTGGCTATCGACTCTATCTATGCCTCTCATTATCTTGTATACCTCAATTAGGTCCCCTCTCCTCCTCCTTTTCTTGAATGAAAAAAGTCCGAGCTCAGTCAACCTCGCTTCATAAGATAAGCCCTCCAGTCCAGGCAGCACCCTGGTAAACCTCCTTTGAACCCTCTCCAAAGCATCCACATCTTTCCTATAATAGGGCGACCAGAACTGGACGCAGTATTCCAAGTGCGGTCTAACCAAAGTTTTATAGAGCTGCAACAAGATCCCTCGACTCTTAAACTCAATCTCCCTGTTAATGAAAGCCATATGCTTTCTTAACAACCCTGTCCACTTGGGTGGCCATTTTAAAGGATCTATGTACCTGCACACCAAGATCCCTCTGTTCCTCTAAACTGCCAAGAATCCTATCCTTAATCCTGTACTCAGCTTTCAAATTCGACCTTCCAAA
>NC_057722.1:77695853-77701894 GCF_004010195.1 Chiloscyllium plagiosum | reverse complement strand
GGGGACGAAACGTTTGCAACAAAAACTTCCAGCTCGGCGAACAGAACCACAACAAAGTTTGTTTCTTTCATAAAGACAGAAGCAAAAAACTCATTTAGGGCTTCCCCTACCTCCTCAGACTCCACACACAAATTCCCTATGCTATCCCTGATCGGCCCTACTCTTTCTTTGACCATTCTCTTATTCCTCACCTAAGTGTAAAATGCCTTTGTGTTCTCCCTAATCCAAAGTCTTTCTCGTGCCCCCTCCTGGCTCTCCTCAGACCATTTTTGAGCTCCTTCCTTGCCTACCTGTAATCCTCTAGAGCGGAGCTTGACCCTAGCTTCCTCCACCTTATGCTAAATTGCCCCATAGTGTCCAGGCTTTACCTGCACTTCACTCAATCTGTTCCACTGCATTCGCTGCTCACAATATAATCTCCTCTACATTGGGTAAATGAAGCATAGAGTAGGCGACCGCTTTGCAGAACACCTACGTTCTGTTCACAAAAAAGACCCTGAGCTTCCAGTGGTCTGACAGTTTAACACACTGCCTTATTCCCTGGCCAAACTCTCTGTCTCAGGCTTGCTGCAGTGCTCCAGTGAAGCTCAGGGCAAGCTGGAAGAACAGCACCTCTTTTATCACTTGGGAACTCGACAGACTTCTGGTTTTAACATTGAGTTCAACAATTTTAGGGCTTGAGGCATCTTCTCCCATGTCCTAACCCCATTCCTAACATACCAGGCCTTGTTATCACATGGTCTGGTATTACACACAACCCATTGTTAGCCACTACTAGTCCCCATTAGCAGCTATTCATTCGTTTAGGTAAAAACAATGACTGCAGATGCTGGAAACCAGATTCTGGATCAGTGGTGCTGGAAGAGCACAGCAATTCAGGCAGCATCCGACGAGCAGCAAAATCGACGTTTCGGGCAAAAGCCCTTCCTCATTCGTTTGCCTAGGCTGACCTTTATCCACTCCTTTGTCTGTCTAACTGTTTTTCTTTCTTAGGTAAAAACAATGACTGCAGATGCTGGAAACCAGATTCTGGATTAGTGGTGCTGGAAAAGCACAGCAGTTCAGGCAGCATCTGAGGAGGGCGCTCTCTCCACTTATAATTTACTCCTTACCCCCCTCTCCCCAATCTATCTTCTGCTTAAAAACTGACTTTTTTCAAGCCACCATCGGCTTTGAAGAAGGCTCACCAGACTCACAATGTTAACTCTGATTTCTCTCCACAGATGCTGCTTGACCTGCTGAGATTTTCCAGCACTTTCTGTTTTTGTGACTATGACAACTCTGATGTTTTTACATCTTTACATCTTCTTTCATATTTGTTTCTCATGGTGATTAGATGTTCTCTCTTCATGCAACTGTGACATTCTCCTTAATCAGTAATGCAGCTCCTCCACCCTTTTACATCCATCTCCATCAGGCCTGAAAAATCTAAACCCTGGAAAGTTGAACTGCTAGTCCTGTCCTTCTCCCAACCAAGCTTCTAAAATGGCTAGAACATCGTAGTTGTTAATCGAGACTTTAACCTCAACTGCCTTACCTATTATATTCCTTGCATTTAAATAAATACACTTCAAACTGTCAGCTCATATTAACCTGCCCCTGTCTGTTCTTCTGATTGGACTTATTTGACCAAACTTGTACCTACTCCTCAATAACTCCACATGCTGACCTACTGCTCTTTGGAATGTCCTGTGCCCACTCAGAGCCATCCTTGACCCTGGCACCAAGGAGTCAACACACCATCCTGGAGTCTTGCTAGCAGCCACAGAAATGCCAATCTGTGCTCCTGACTATAGAATCCCCTATCACTACTGCTTGCTTACACTTTGACCCTCCCTGCTATACAACAGAACCAATTGTGGTGCCACTGGTCTGGCTGCTGCTGTCGCTTTCCCCTGATAGGCCACACCCTCCCCCACCACCTCCCTTCCACCGTCGCCGCAACATTATCCAAAACAAAATACTTGTTTGAGACGGGAATGGCCAAAGGTAATTCCTGCAGTACCTGCCTGCTTCTCTTGATGGTCACCCATCTATCTGGCTGAATCTTTGGTGTGGCCACATCCCTGAAACTCCAATCTATAAAACCACTGCTCCAACCTACTGCCAACTTACAACACACTCTGCGGGGAGCTGCAAGCAGACACACTTCCTGCAGACACAGTTGTCAGGGACAATTGAATTCTCCCTGATCTCCTACATCTCACAGGAGGAGCATGCAACCCCCTCTAGTAACGATTAAAATAAATCTATTAAATTAAAAATAGTGATGGAAAAGGATAGACCAGATCTAAAAGTTGAAGCTCTAAATGGGAGAAAGGCCAATTTTGACGGTATTAGGCAAGAACTTCCCGAAGCAGATTGGGGGCAGATGTTCACAGGTAAAATGGGAAGCCTTCAGAAATGAGATAATGGGAATCCAGAGAAAGTGTATTCCTGTTAGGGTTAAAGGAAAGACTGGTAGGTATAGGGAATGCTGGATGACTAAAAGAATTGAGGGTTTGGTTAAGAAAAAGAAGGAAGCATATGTCAGGAATAGACAGGATAGATCGAGTGAATCCTTAGAAGAGTACAAAGGCAGTAGGAATACACTTAAGAGGGAAATCAGGAGGGCAAAAAGGGACATGAAATAGCTTTGGCAAATAGAGTTAAGGAGAATTTAAAGGGTTTTTACAAATACATTAAGGACAAAAGGGTAAGTAGGTAGAGAATAGGGCCCCCTCAAAGATCAGCAAGGTGGCTTTTGTGTGGAGCTGCAGGAGATGGGGGAGATACTAAATGAATATTTTGCATCAGTATTTACTGTGGAAAAGGACATGGAAGATATAGAATGTAGGAAAATAGATGGTGATATCTTAAAAAATGTCCATATTACAGAGGAAGAAGTGCTGGATGTCTTGAAATGCATAAAGGTGGATAAATCCTCAGGACTTGATCAAGTTTACCCTAACTCTGTGGGAAGCGATTGCTGGGCCTCTTGCCGAGATATTTGTATCAACGATAGTCACAGGTGAGGTGCCTTAAGACTGGACTTTGGCTAACGTGTTGCCACTGTTTAAGAAGGGTGGGAAGGTCAAGCCAGGGAACTATAGACCAGTGAGGCCAATGGGCTGAGAAGTGGCAGATGGAGTTTAACTCCGATAAATGTGAGGTGCTGCATTTTGGGAAAGCAAATCTTAGCAGAACTTATACACTTAATGGTAAGGTGTTGCCGAACAAAGAGACCTTGGAGTGCAGGTTCATAGCTCCTTGAAAGTGGAGTCGCAGGCAGATAGAATAGTGAAGATGACGTTTGGTATGCTTTCCTTTATCAGTCAGAGTATTGAGTACAGGAGTTGGGAGGTCATGTTGTGGCTATACAGGACATTGGTTAGGCCACTGTTGTAGTACTGCATGCAATTCTGGTCTCCTTCATATCAGAAAGGTGTTGTGAAACTTGAAAGGGTTCAGAAAAGATTTACAAGGATGTTGCCAGGGTTGGAAAATTTGAGCTATAGGGAGATGCTGAACCGGCTGGGACTGTGTTCCCTGGAGTGTCGTTGGCTGAGGGGTGATCTTATAGAAGTTTACAAATTATGAGGGGCATGGAAAGGGTGAATAGAGAAGGTCTTTTCCTTGGGGTTGTGGAGTCCAGAACCGCGTGGGCGGCACGCTGGCACATTGGTTAGCACTGCTGCCTCACAGCGCCAGAGACCTGGGTTCAATTCCCGCCTCAGGCGACTGACTGTGTAGAGTTTGCACGTTCTCCCTGTGTCTGCGTGGGTTTCCTCCGGGTGCTCCGGTTTCCTCCCACAATCCAAAGATGTAGGTTAGGTGAATTGGCCATGCTAAATTGCCCGTAGTGTTAGGTAAGGGATAAATGTAGGGGTATGGGTGGGTTACGCTTCGGCGGGTCGGTGTGGACTTGTTGGGCCGAAGGGCCTGTTTCCACACTGTAATGTAATCGCAAAAAAAAACTAGAGGGCTTTGGTTTAGGGTGAGGGGAAAGATATAAAAGAGACCTAAGGGGCAACATTTTCACACTGAGGGTGGTACGTGTATGGAATAAGCTGCCAGAAGAAGTGGTGGAGGCTGGTACAATTGCAACATTTAAAAGACATTTGAATGGGTATATGAAAAGGAAGGGTTTGGAGGTATATGGGCCGGGTGCTGGCAGGTGGGACTAGATTGGGTTAGGATATGTGGTCGGCATGGAGAAGGGTCTGTTTCCATGCTGTACATCTCTATGACTCTGAAAGAAAATGAAAGATCTTATTTTTACATACCTTGATGCTGCTTGTCCTGCTCAGCAAAACCTGATGCTCATCAAAATTCACACTTTGACCTCACAGCCCCTATCCAAAATGGCCACTCCCAAAATGGTTATATGCTGTTCCTATTGAACTCCAGGTTCTCCACAATCCCTTTTTCAGTTGTGACGAGCCAGCCAAGTTTTCCTAGATTCCTCCTCAGGTCACTTCTCACTACCTTCCTAGTATTGTAAGAACAAAATTTCAAAGAATAAAGGAGACCTTTCAATAACCTTAGGGAAACATCTAGGTTTTCACTTGCACAAAACTGAAAATGTGAAATTACAGGGAGTACAAGAAGAGATGGAACGTGGAAATTCTTTAAAAAAGTGAGAGCGAGAGAGACAGGCGAAAAACAGGCACGGAGTGACAGATGATATGCAAGACGATCACACAATTGTTATAGTACAGAAGGAGACCATTCGGCTCATTGCGTCTGCACTGAAACAGAGACACAGATAGAATTTTAAAAAAACCATGAGTAAGGAGGAAGTAAGAAAAGTGTGAGAGAAAATATGAAACAGAAAAAAAAAGTAGACAATTTGGCCCTCCAAATTTGCTGTACCATTTAATATGATTGTAGTGATCGGAATGAGGTTGGTCAGATGAATCTTGTTGAGCATGAGTTTCCAATTGGGGTTGTTAACCAGCGCCAATGATATCAACAGGAGTCTCAGGGATTCTTCTCAATTTGGGGACAAGCTCCGAGGAAATCTTCCAGTTTCAAGTACTCTGTTTGTGTAAATAAAGGGTGGCTGGTTGATGGGATACTGGCCTCTATGGATTTATTTTAATGATGATGAATGATCCTGCCACTCGGTACCCTGCTTCCACTTTCTCCCCATATCCTTTTATCGTGAGACCTATAACTCACTCCTTTAAAACAGTCAACATTTTGGCCTCAATAGCTTTCGGTGGTACAGAATTCCACAGGTTCACCACTCTGGGTGAAGACATGTCTCCTCACCTCAGTCTGAAATGTTTGAAGTCCACGTCCTTGCACGGTAACCCCTGATCATTGGGAACATCCTTCCTGCATTTACCCTGTCTAGTCCTGTCGGAATTTTACAGGTTTCTCTGAGATTTCCCCCTTCATTTTTGTGGAAAAATTACAGTACGACGACGGAAAGAAGACACTGAGATAGCGGGAATGCACATGCGCGCAGCAGTCTCGTCAGCGCTTTGCTCCGATAATAAAAATAATAAATTGCTTTTCAGTTTTTTTTAACTGGGAGACATCTTCTCCCAGGGGCTGGGCATGAACCAAAGACACAAAAGGCGGTGAATGTGACGGGCGGACGGCAGTGGGAAGGCGCGAGCCGGGGGCGGGTCAGTGGGCGCGCGGGCGGAGGGGCGGTTTTCCGCCGCTCGTACTGGCCGCTCCGAGGGGGATGAACAATGGCCAGTCTCTACCAAAGCACCGAGTCCTCTTCTCCGAACAAATACCTGACATTGAAGGACGTGCGGCAAGTCAAGGAGGAGACCACCATCGATGAGAAGCTCTTCCTTCTGGCGTGTGAGAAAGGTAAGGCCCGCTTGGGAATGGGGCACGCTCGCCGTATCAACAACCGGCAATTTCCCCTTCACCCCCTAACCTCTTCACCTCCCCTGCCTTCCACACTTCACCCCGCAAACCCATCATTACCCAACCCCTTCATCCCCTAAAATCTTCACCTACCCTACCCCCCCAACTTTCACTCCCAGTCCCATTACCCTTCACTTCAAACCCCTTTACCCAAAACCTGATTACCC
>NC_057722.1:77679249-77695108 GCF_004010195.1 Chiloscyllium plagiosum | reverse complement strand
ACTCCCGTCCCCACCCACTCCCGTCCCCACCCCCAACCCCACATTCACCCCTTTGCACCCCCTCAGTCACCCTTCCTGCTCTCACTCCCCACTCCCAACCCTGCTCTCACTCCCTACCCCTGCTCTCTCACTCCCTCCTCACCTGCTCCCTCACTACCCCAACTCTCAATGCTCTCTGTCCTCCTTGACCCACACGGGGAGCTGTCCTCTTGGGAGGATGTGGGATTCCAAGGGAGGACATCAAGTTCCTTGTCTCAGGAAAATGTTGGTGAAAGTGTAATTTTCTCACTCATTAAAGAGTTACTGACCTGTGGTTTCCATTTGATTAGATTAGATTACAGTGTGGAAACGGGCCCTTCGGCCCAACAAGTCCACACCGACCCGCCGAAACGCAACCCACCCATACCCCTACATTTACCTCTTACCTAACACTACGGGCAATTTAGCATGGCCAATTCACCTGACCTGCACATCTTTGGACTGTGGGAGGAAACCGGAGCACCCGGAGGAAACCCACACAGACATGGGGAGAACATGCAAACTCCACACAGTCAGTCACCTGAGGCAGGAATTGAACCCGGGTCTCTGGCGCTGTGAGGCAGCAGTGCTAACCACTGTGCCACCGTGCTGCCCACTTTTCCAATTTCTAAGAGATTGGTCAAGAGGGAAAAAAACAATTTTTTCTGTTTTATTTTTCATTCTGATAAACTTTGACCACAACCCCAGCCACTTCCTGCTGCCATAGCATGTGACAAAATTGGAGATGGTAAACAAGGCGTGCGCACACATATCAAGGCCAAAGATAAAAGCTTTTTGGAAATTCTGCAACCACCAGAATTGTTTATAGTCAGAAGTCATTTCCAATGATGAATTGTGGATTTAACATAGAGAATAGTGGGTCGGAGAGAATATTTTCTGCCAGTGTTTATGTAAAGGCAATGTGTGAGTTATGTGCGTTTTAGGACTGTTTTTGTTCGCAGTAACTGAATCATAAAGACCAAATGACCCAACTGTCTTCCAACTGAATGGTATAGATGACTTAATAAATAAATTTATGGTTTATCATTGTGGGAAGATGGAAGGTTGGCAATGTCACTGAACTTGGAATCTCACTGTTTTATTAGAGATATATGAAGAATGGGCTGTTCAGACTCTCAGGTCTGTTTCACCATCCAGATCTGAAGCCTATCTCTACGTTGCATGCCTTTGACACAAACCCCTTAATGCCTTAACTTAATTTAAAAAAATCTATCTCTGATTTAAAATTAACAAACGATCTAGCATCCATTGCCGTTTGTAGAAGAGAGTTTTAAACCTCTACCACGCTTTGTGTCTAGAAATGGCAATGTCCACTGAACTTGGAATTTCATTGGTATTGCACTGGGCTCAAATCCTGTCATGGAATGTAAATCTGGAATGTAAAATTAACCTCCGTATTGCAATTATATCAGTTAAACAATTGATAATTTGGTTCATTACTGTTTTCTTGGGAAGGATATCTGTCAGTATATATATTTTCCAAATCCATTAATTCATAGCTGACTTCAGAAATTTTGTTCTTTCTTTATTCCTTCACAGGATGGGAGTTTTGCTGGCTGGGCCAGCACTTGTTGTCCATTCCACCTTGAGAAGGTGCTGGTGTGCTGCCTTCTAGAACTACTCCAATCCATTTGCTGTAGGTAGATCCACAGTGCTGTCTAAAGAGGAATGACTCTGAAGAAGATTCATTAGGCCTAAATCTGTGTATACTGGCGCTGCCAGACCAACATTTTTCTGTTTTTATTTTGGATTCCCAGTATTCACAGTATTTTCTTTCTGACTTCAGAAATCACCCAGCTGGTTGAATGCATTGTGAAAAAACACATCCAACCAAAAGAACTTTAAATGGTCAGCAACTGAATTTCGGTTCCCTGTTATTCATAGGGAGCCAACAATATTAATCAGATTATGCAGCTGGTGAATTGCTGACTTTCTTTTGATCTTGCAAGTTCTTAATTACAGTGGCGTGATTTGACCTCGTATCTCTGGGTATAGCTTACCTCAATTTTTAATGAGAAAATAAATAATGTTTCCTTATTGTAGGTTTCCAATTATGTGATAATCCAAGAAGATTGTATTTTTTCTTATACTTTCATTGGATGTGAGTGTTGGTGACTAAGCCAATATTTGTTGCCTATCTCTAATTGGCCTTAATAAGTGGTGGTGGTGAGCTGTTTTCTGTAGCCACTGTAGTTCACTTGCTGTAGCTACACCCACATGCTGTGGGTAAAAAATTGCAGAGTATTGCTCCGCCACAGTGAAGGACCAGTGTGTTGTAGTTCCAAGTCAGAACGGTGTGTGGCTTGGAAGGGATCTTGTCAGTGTAATCTACCTCATTGTCCTTGTCGCTGGTAGCTGTTGTGGTAGTATAAGAATGTTCCCTGTGTTATTAATGGAGGAGAAAGTGAGGTCTGCAGATGCTGGAGATCAGAGCTGAAAATGTGTTGCTGGAGAAGCGCAGCAGGTCAGGCAGCATCCAAGGAGCAGGAGAATCGACGTTTCGGGCATAAGCCCTTCTTCAGGAAGCGTTGTGTCAATTTAGATTTTTTAACTGTGGTCAAGAGATTAAAACTTAGGTGAGCGGAAGTTCCATTAATGCTGGAGACATCTGCAAATTTTAAAAATATAGGCTATGAAGTCCTTAATTTGCCAAGCTCTGGGCTTACATAGAAACACAGAAGGTAGGAACAGATGTCAGCTGTTTGACCCCTTGAGCATGCCCTGCTATTCAAGATAATCATGGCTGATCATTGAGCTCATTACCCTCATCCAGTCCTATTCCCTACCCCCCCCCCCCCACCCAATAATCCCTTGCTCGTAGAGTCATAGAAATGAACTGGAAATGTGTTGCTGGAAAAGCGCAGCAGGTCAGGCAGCATCCAGGGAACAGGAGAATCGACGTTTCGGGCATAAGCCCTTCTTCAGGAAGCCCTTCTTCGGGCATAAGCCCTTCTTCATAGAAATGAACAGCATAGAAACAGACCTTTCGGTCCAACCTGCCCATGCCGACCAGATATCCCAACCCAATCTAGTTCCACCTGCCAGCACCCAGCCCATATCCCTCCAAACCCTTCCTATTCATATACCCGTCCAAATGCCTCTTAAATGTTGCAATTGTACCAGCCTACACCACATCCTGTGGCAGCTCATTCCATATACGTACCACCCTCTGCATGAAAAAGTTGCCCCTTAGGCCTCTTTTATATCTTTCCCCTCTCACTCTCAACCTGTGCCCTCTAGTTCTGGACTTCCACATCTTTCCGATAGGAAAGAGACCAGAATTGCACGCAGTATTCCAACAGTGGCCTAACCAATGTCCTGTACAGCCGTAACATGACCTCCCAACTCCTGTACTCAATACTCTGACCAATAAAGGAAAGCATACCAAATGCCTTCTTCACTATCCTATCTATCTGCGACTCCACTTTCAAGGAGCTATGAACCTGCACTCCAAGGTCTGTCTGTTCAGCAATACTCCCTAGGACCTTACCATTAAGTGTATAAGTCCTGTTAAGATTTGCTTTCCCAAAATACAGCACCTCACATTTATATGAATTAAACTCCATCTGCCACTTCTCAGCCCATTGGCCCATCTGATCAGGATCCTGTTGTAATCTAAGGTAACCTTCTTTGCTGTCCACTATCCCTCCAATTTTGGTGTCCTCTGCAAACGTACTAACTGTACCTCATATGCTCAAATCCAAATCATTTATGTAAATGACAAAAAGTAGAGGACCCAGCACCGATCCTTGTGGTACTCCACTGGTCACAGGCCTCCAGTCTGGAAAAACAACCCTCCACCACCACCCTCTGTCTTCTACCTTTGAGCCAGTTCTGTATCCAAATGGCTAGTTCTGCCTGTATTCCATGATATCTAACCTTGCTAATCAGTCTCCCATGGGGAACCTTGTCGAACGCCTTACTGAAGTCCATATGGATCGCATCTACTGCTCTGCCCTCATCAATCTTCTGTTACTTCTTCCAAAAACTCAATCAAGTTTGTGAGACATGATTTCCCATGCACAAAGTCATGTTGACTATCCCTAATCAGTCCTTGCCTTTCCAAATACATTACATCCTGTCCCTCAGGATTCCCTCCAACAACTTGCCCACCACTGAGGTCCGTTTAGCCACAAGAGCTATATCTACCTCCTTCTTGAAAACACACAACGTTTTGGCCTCCACCACTTTCTGTAGCAGTGAATTCCTCAGTCTCGGAACTTTCTTGGTGAAGATGTTTTCCCTCACCTCAGTCCGAAAAATATTACCTATTATCCTTAACTATGACTTGTTGTCTGGACATCTTTCGATATGTCTATTCAGTTAGAATTTTGTATGTTTCTACAAGATACCCCTCATTCTTCTAAACTCCAATATATACAATCTTAACCAATTTGCGCTCTCCTCATAAGTCAGTCCTGCCATCCCAGAAGTCAATCTGGTAAATCTTCACTGCACTCCCTCTTTAGGAAGAACTTCGTTCCTCAGACAGGGAGACAAGAAACTGCACATCTTTCTCGAGGAGTGGCCTTACCAATGCCCTGAATAATTGTTCCTGTACTCAAATTTTCTCACTATGAAGGCCAGCATACAGTTTACCTGCTGCACCTGCATGCATACTTCCAGTAAACTTTGCATGAGAACACCCACATCTCATTGAATATTCTTGTCTCTCAATTTACAGCCATTCAAATAATTATCTGCCTTGTTATTTTTTCTTCCAAGACAGATAACGTAACATTTATACACATGCATTGCCATGCATTTGCCATCTCAATCGGCCTGTCCAAATCACACTGCAACATCTCTGCATCCACCTTGCAACTCATTCACTGAGGCACAAATGTGGACTGTGAACTATCAAAACTGTCATCTTGTTTTTCTTCAATGAAGAGTGATAAAGCCCAGAATCTCATTCTATTTTCCTAAGTGTGACACCAGATCTTCAAAAGGAAATCTTTTAGACACATAATGGCTGTTTCAGTGCTGTGTTTATTTTGTGTCGTATTTGTCATTGTTTTTATTTAGATTTTTTTCCAGTAATTTGTGTATCAATAATAGTAGAGTTCAAGATTGCAGCTGAAAGAATCTACGAGGACTATTTGGAGTGATTAATTTAGCACTCTGTTTGGTACCATTTCCTCCTCATTTGTTGGTTGTTTCTGTGCGTTCTAATTTTATTTTGTTGCAATCACTGTCTCTTTTTCCACCATTCTACTGGTCATAACATGAATTTAAACGCTTTGTTCACTTACCAATGTGGCCAAGTATATATATACTTATATTGAGTTTAGAAAAAGTTAAAAATCAATCAAGTTTCTTTATTAAAGTTCTTGCTGGGGTGGGGAAAGGGACAATAGAAGGATAAAGTTTCAGATGTTCAAGATGGCTTTCATTTGGCGTCCTGGTGTGGTGTGTGGGCACACACATCACTAACACGTGCCAGTGTCACTGGAACCTTTGCAGATGGAGTTTATTCAGAAATCGTTAAGAATTCAGAGGCTATTCAAGAGAAAAGCTGCAGCAGTTTTTCAGGTGTCACACTTGGGTGTACAAATGAGTTGGCTCAAAAAATATCTCTCTCTCTCTCTCTCTCTTGTCATTCTGGTACAATGAGTTCTATATTCCCACCAGTAACTCATTACTTTAACTATTTAGTTGTTCATTTATTTATAGATATTAGCCCTTGTCCCTAACATGACTCCTGCTAAAAGGGTACTTTTTTTTTCTGCAAAGTGTGACTTGGAAAATGCGCAGAAATTAAACGTGATGCTTGAATAAAATTAGTGCTGAATGCAGACTTCAATAATTAGAAGCAGCAAGTGTGGATTGAATGGCCTATTCCTATTAGATAAAATATCATTCACAAAATGAATAGTAAATTTATTAATAAAATGTTAAGACAGATTGTAAACTGCCAACGTTTTGAGAATATATTGAAAGGATCGTGGATATTGGTTCATTTGAAAAGAAATGAGTGGTTTCTGAACTTGAAAACGTCATTAGGATGCTTGGAAGTCACATGTCTTAACTTATCTACTGGAAATCTTTTGCCTGTATTTAAGTCAGGGTATTTACAGCCTGCTGTGCGCGCATATATACACCACACACACACACACACACACACACCAGCCCTCAATCATATGAGGGCTATCACACAGCCATTCTTGACACTAGTTCAGACTTTTTAAAGTGTCTGTTTCAAATCACCAACTCAAAACAGTTGGAATCATATCAGCCCAGTCCTGGTCAATCAAAACTTCGTCCTCCCATTTATATTGAAAGAGAATATGTTGCAATCTTCCTATGCCTTGCTAGCTACCTCGCTCAAAATTAACCATGGGATCCAACACTTGATCACCTGCCTTTTACAAACGATTGCCTTGAGCATTTGACAACAGCATTCTTTCTGGGTCAACAAAAGCCCAAGTGGCCATTCTAACAGTACTCATAGAACATAGAACAATACAGCCCAGAGGCCCTTTGGCTCTCGATGTTGCACTGACCTGTGAACTATTCTCATCTCGTCCCCCTACACTATCCCAAAATCATCCATGTGCTTATCTAAGGATTGTTTAAATCTCCCTAATGTGGCTGAGTTGACTACATTAACAGGTAGGGCATTCCACACCCTTGCCACTCTCTGCGTAAAGAACCTGCCTCTGACATCTGTCTTAATTCTATCACCCCTCAATTTGTAGTTATGCCCTCTTCTACAAGCTGATGTCATCATCCTAGGAAAACGTCTTTCACTATCTAATTACCCTATCTAATTACTCCTATACTGCAATGAGTCATGGGCTAACAGTAACATATGACAGCCCTAAAGAGATTATACAGGCATTGCCTCCACTTTGTTCTCCGGATTCAGTGGGAGAGCCAGCTTGACAAACATACAAAGAAAATCAGCTGTGATAAATACTGTTTGGATGGCTGAAAAGTATTTCCCCTGCTGCATCTCAACTCTTAAATATAGTCATGATATGGAGATGCCAAAGTTGGACTAGGGTGTACAAAATTAAAAATCACACAACACCAGGTTAATTGGAAACACTAGCTTTCAGAGGGCTGCACCTTCATCAGGTGGTTATGGAGTATAAGATTGTAAGACACAGAATTTATAGCAAAAGTTTACAGTGTGATGTAACTGACATTATACATTGAAAAATACCATGATTGCTTGTTAAGTCTCTCATCTGTTAGAATGACCATGTTAGTTTCACTTTTTTCATATGTAAATCACAAAACCTTTTTTAAAAAAGTTACATTCTCAAGTGAACTTTAATAATTGGTGTCAGCCCAGACAATGTATTGGGTATTAGCACCGCTCTGTGCTGTCGTCTGTGCCATAATGTTTAGACTGATTCTAATCTAAAAAATGAATTAACAGAATCTTACATGGATTCATACAGTTTATGAGCAAAGTACAATATAACTGTGCAAGTACAAATTCACCCCACAAACTTGCATTGTGTGTGTGTGGGTGGAGTGCAATGGGGTCACTTGTAGTGTGACATGAACCCAACGTCCAGGTTGAAGCCATTCCTATGGGTACCCGACTTAGCTATCAGTCTCTGCTATCGCTGCTGCCTGTCTTGAAGTCTGCCTTGGAGGATGGTAACCCAAAGGTCCAAGGTCGAATGTCCTGGACCACTGAAGTGCCCTCCAACTGGGAGAGAACACTCCTGTCTGTTCATTGTTGTGCAGTGCCCATTCATCCATAGCCGTAGCCTCTGCTCAGTTTCTGCTATGTACCATGCCTCAGGACATCCTTACCTGCAGCATATGAGATAGTTTACCACGTACAATGATCTGTTTGAGGTTTGGTCATTGTTTAAATGTGAAAAGTGGAAGCGTGGGGAAGGTCTTGGCGAGGGGCTCATCCTCATTGATGATGTGTTGCAGGCTGCGAAGAACATGGCGTAGTTTTTCGGCTCCTGGGAAGTACTGCACAACAAAGGGTATCCTGTTAGTTGCAGCACGTGTCTGTCTCCTGAGGAGGTCATTGCGGTTCCTCGCTGTGGCACGTCGGAACTGGCGGTCGATGAGTTGCATATCGTACCGTGTTCTTATGACAGCACCCCTGAGTACGACCAGGTACTCGTCACGTTCCTCCTCATCGGAACAGATTCTGTGTATGCATAGGGCTTGTCCATAGGGGCTGGCTGTTTTAATATGTTTTGGGTGGAAGCTGGACAAGTGTAGCATTGTGAGGTTATCTGGAGGTTTGCGGTAGAGTGAGGTGCCCATCCTTGATGGAGATACATGAGTCCAAGAATGAGACAGTAGAGAGTAGTCCATTGTGAGTTTGATGGTGGGATGAAACTTGTTGATATCACTGTGTAGTTTTATCAGTGACTCCTTGCCATGGGTCCAGAGGAAGAAAATGTCATTGATCTACCTGGTGTATAGTTTTGGTTGGAGGTCCTACGTCGAGAAGAAGTCTTGTTCAGACTTGTGCCTGAAGATATTTGTACCCCAATATGTCACCTTGGTCCCCGTGGTTGAACCGTGTGTCTGGATGAAGAACCTGTTGTCAAAGGTGAAGACATTGTAATTGAGGATAAAGCGGATGAGTTGTAGGACGGTGCTCAGAAGTTGTCAGTTGTTGCTCGTCTTTAAAGAACTACCAAACCTCAAACAGGTGAAGGGGTAAATGTAGGGGAATGGGTCGGTGTGGACTTGTTGGGCGGAAGGGCCTGTTTCCAATCTAATCAAATAGATCATTATTTATAGCAAACTGCCTGGCTTTCAGGACAACTCCATACAACTCTGTCATAGTAGACACTGCTAGACGTGTAAACTTTTGCTATAAATTCTGTGTCTTACAATCTTATACTTCCCAATCACCTGATGAAAGATCAGCACTCCAAAAGCTAGTGCTTCCAATTAAACCTATTGGACTATAACCTGGTATTGTGTGATTTTTAACTTTAAATATAGTGTGTTCTGGGGAGCACAGTGAAAATGCTTAAGTTATTCTAAAGCCCTCCTAGAAGAATGCTGCATTGACATTAGTGATTGGGAAGAGTTACCTACCAGCCGTTCAAACTGCATCGAGCTTTGATCCAAACCCTTTAATGATGAAGCAGTGCAGTTGCAGAGACGGAAAGGAAATAAGACAACTCCTACACCCTAGATGCCAGTACCTCATAGATGTCCTGACCTATATATATCAAAGACATCTGTGGCTCTGGAAATTTTGTCTCATGAAAGTGCGTAACTGAAATCTCCACCCCTGAATATGTGTTATTCTTCATCCAAGGACCAGCTAATATTTTTAACACTTAAAAGTCAGAATAGGAGACACGGAGAGCAAGAAACAATGCATTACCTAATTGAAAACAAAATGAAAGGGAAAATATTTTTAAAAAGGCACTCCCAATTTGTAAAAAATCAAACATATAGCTGAGTCTCAATGAATGGTCTCTACCTGAAATGTTGACTTTCCTACTCCTCTGATGCTGCCTGACCTGCTATGCCTTTCTAGCTAACGTATTATCGACTCTGACTTCCAGCATCTGTTTTTGAAGCTATATCAAGGGACACATAACCATCCAATCTCAATAACTACAGTTAGACCTTATGTGCTCACTAAGAAATAGCCAAAATAAATGACCATTCACTAGGCCTCCACTGTAAATCAAACAAAAAAAAACATTGTTCATCACATGGAATATATATGAGACTTAATCTCATAAGTTTGTGAGGGAACAGAAGTTTGAAGATTGGTAACTTTGAAACTAATGGAAGTATGTACAATAGCCCTCACTGAGTCTTGTGGCAGCAAAATGAGCCAACAGGTTTGCTTGGAAATATCGAAAACACACCGGAACAGAACAGAAAGGAGTGAGGCATTCACAGTTGAGAGATGGCATGGTAGATTTTACTTCCTGAGAATAGCTAGAGCTGAGGGGAACTTAAAAAAAAAAATGTTTTCAAAGGGCTATGAATGTTTCCTATTGAAGTAAATAACTTGTTAGGTGATGTATCATAAAAGAGAATTCTCTGGGGATGTAAGAAGTAAACCTAGTGGTTGAGCATATCTCGGCATAAGCTGGATTGTTAACTGAATTGTACTTCCTTTATTTAATTTGTTCAATATCCAATAAAGTTTGTGTTTTTAAGAATGTGAAGTTTTGTGGCTAAAATGAGTTTGTATTCCTCTTTAAAGGTAAAGCTAATTGTACGTACCTGGATTGTAATAGTGTTGAAAATGTCACCATCTTACATGGATTATAGTCTCTCATGAGTTAGTCATGGAGCTGGTGTCAATATTTAGATTCAAACTTCATGCATGCAAACTAACAACAGCTTGCATTTATTGCAAGCCTTTTGATGTGGCAAAATGTTTGAAAGAAGGAATATCCATGAAGGATTCCATTAATTGGAATGTGTTAGTTCCATCTCCAGAGACTGGAAACTTTTAAAAAGAAATTCAAATTTCCAGTTGATAGCTAGAAGCAAGACAAAACAAGGTTTCATGTGTTAACACCATTCTGATAGCAAGATAAAAATCACTCCAGCAAAATATAATCTTTGTATGCAACTTATAGTTGAAATCATGCAGTGGAATATCCCCTTTTTATATTTGACACACCAAGAAAACACACTTCACAGATATGTGCTACACTGTCCTTAGATTGGGTTGGGATATCTGGTCGGTGTGGACAGGTTGGACCAAAGGGTCTGTTTCCATGCTGTACATCTCTATGACTCTATAAGTAGGCATTTGATTCTCCCAGAACCAGAACAGAATGATTCTTATCTCCTGAAGGTTTATGTCCTTTTCTTTCTCAGTCTGGTAACTTCTAACTCCAAAACTGCCCTTTATGGTGAGAGAACTACTTGAGCTTCTCTGTCTACCGCTAGTTAGGTAAATCTTTCAGCTTTGTTTTAACAGAGCAAAACTGGTGATTTCAATCTGGAGATGAGTTTCCACCCACATTTCAGCTATGAATCTTGGACATCTTTGGCTTCTACCTTTTCTCTCTATCTCTCTCTCCCCGCCATCCTGCCAGACTGGATTGCATGTGTTACTTTAGAAAGTTCAGGAACCTACTATCACAATGACTTTCTCAATACCCTTCCCATGTCAAAGCCTATCACTCTGGAACTGTGATTCACATGGGCCTTGTATCTAGGTAGAGATGCTGATTAGCTATCTCAGGGACCCCATCTTCCTTTCAAACTTGCTGGTAAATGGACAATTTGAAGCACACAGTTCATAGAATCTCCACAGTGTGGAAGCAGCCCATTGAGCCCACACTACCCTCTGAAGAGCATTACTCTATCCCTGTAACTCGAAATTTCCCATGGCTTATCCACCTAGCCTGCACATCCATGGACACTATGGACAATGTAGCACAGCCAGTCCCCCTAACCTGCACATCTTTTGGATTGTGGGAGAATTGGCACAGGGAGAATGTCTAAACCCCACATAGACAGTTGTCTGAGGCTGGAATCGAACTTAGGTCACAGTGAGGCAACAGTGTTAACCACTGAGCTACTGTGATGCCCCCAGGTGAAGACCGATTGCTGCCACTAAGTCTTAAGTATAAGCACCTTGCACTTTATTCCCAGGGAAACAATCTGCGTTGTATTTAATCTCTAATACTCAGCTCATCCAGACTTGCTGTCAGGAGAAAGTGAGGACTGCAGATGCTGGAGAGTCCGAGTCAAAAAAATGTGGTAGAAAAGCACAGCAGGTCGGGCAGCATCCGAAGAGCAGCAACGTTGATGTTTTGGGCATAAGCTCTTCTTCAGGAATGTGGAGGGGAAGGGGTTGAGAGATAAATAGATGGGTGGGGAATGGGCTGGGGGATGGTAGGTGGGAAGGCGATAAGTGGATGCAGGTAGTGGGTAATCAGGCAGACTTTGGAACTTCTAATTGTTAGATGCAGTTTTCAAAGATAACAGTTTTATATTCCACTCTGTAGCACTTATGTCTCATTATCTGCCCTTAACATCATCCAAAATTATTGAAAATGCACTGGGAGATGACAGGAGCTGGACATTGAGTTGGTTGATCAGCCACAATCATACTGAATGTGATGTGGAGGTTATGGTGTTCGACTGGGGTGATGTGGAGGTGCTGGTGTTGGACTGGGGTGGACAAAGTCAGAAGTCACATGACACTAGGTTATAGTCCACCAGGTTTATTTGAAATCGCAAACTTTCGGAGGGCTGGACCTTCGTTGGAAGAGGTCATCGATATGCATGATCTTTTTGAAGATCCTCCACTTTGACCCATCAGTTTGTGTCGATGGTAGCCATGATGAGGAAGTGCTGGTGTTGGACTGGGGTGGGCAAAGTCAGAAGTCACAGGTTATAGTCCAACAGGTTTATTTGAAATCACAAGCTTTGGAGCGTTCTGACTTCATTAGGTGAAGTCAGAAATTGTGACTTCTGATACTGAATATGGTGCAGACTGGTAGGGCTGGGTGGCCTATGTCTCCTATTTTTTGTTTTAAAAAAATTCATTCATGGGATGTGGGCATCAGTGGCTGGACTAGCATTTATTACCCAGAGGGCAGTTAACAGTCAACCACATTGCTGTGAGTCTGGAGAAGGCCAAACCAGTTAAGGATGGCAGACATCCTTTCCAAAAGGATATTAGTGAACCAGATGAGGTTTTTTTTTCTGCAGGCAATCATTAGTGGTTTCATGGTCATCATTAACTTCCTATTTCCAGATTATTTTTGAATTCCGATTCCACTGTTTGTCATGGCAGGATTTGAATCTAGGTTGCCAAAACATTTCCACGGTCCGGGATTAATAGTCTCGCGATTATACCACCAGGCAATGCCTATGTTTTATTTTAGTGCTATATAGAGTTTTTTTTACGATATAAATTTTTAACATTTGTGACTTTTGTACACTTCAGGAGATAATTACATGGTCAAAAAGCTGCTCGATGAGAAATTCAGTGAGCTGAATATAAATTGTGTCGATGTTCTGGGGAGAAATGCAGTTACCATTGCCATTGAAAATGAGAATCTGGATATCCTGCAGCTTCTCTTGGACCATGGCTGCCAGGTTCCAATATTTATTGTTGCTTAAATGTGTTTTTACAGTAATTGTTTTAAACATAAATTTTAAAACGTTGAGTAACTTTTTCATTCATTCTAGACCACGGATGCTCTGCTTGTGGCAATTAACTCTGAGGTTGTTGGTGCAGTTGATATTCTTCTCAATCATCGTCCCCGACGTTCATCAAAGCCAACTATAGCAGTTAGTGAATTATGATTACTTATATACTTTGTGTAATTTCCATTGCATGTTTTGCCAAATGATCCCTTCTCCTGCTCGCAGGTGGCCAAGTGATATCCCTTAGCATTTCACAAGAACTACTGTTGATATCTACTACTTATAATTTATGTGATTGACATTGATGAGACAATAGAATGTATTCCAGCCAGGTTTGTTGACCATACAAAGCTGGGTGGTCGAGTAAACTGTGTGGAGGACACAGGGAGGTTACAAAGAGGTATAGACTTGGTTATGTGATTAGGCTAGATGGTGACTGAGTGGAGTATAATGTGCAGAAATTTGGGTTTATTCACTTTGGTATGATGAATGGAAATTAGAATTTGTTTCAAAATGTGAAAGATCCAGAGGGGTTTGGGTTACTTGTGCACTAATCACACAAAGTTAGTGGGTGGATACAGCAAGGTATTTTATGGAAGCATGAAGCAAAGAGGAAACAGCACTTCAGTGGTCTGAATACTGGTTTTCTTACTGTTTTGTAAGCTTCTTAATGGCGATTTAAATAACAGAAGGGCACATAGTCATAGAGTCACACAGAATTAGATCCTTCGGTCTAACTCAATGGGCAGATATTGCCGTTTTATCGTCTTGATTGAGGGTGGTGTGTCATTTGGGAGAGTAGACTGCCGGACTTCTTTTTAAAGAAAAGTAAAAGCTTTTGCTATATTTGTTAGTGCTCAATCAAAGGTGCACTGTACTGTAGAAAAGTAAGTCCTTCTAAAAAAGAACATCACTTGTCAAAGGAAATGGCACTTGCCAGTTTTTGAAACTGGCTTCAAACTAAAAGGGGAAACCTTCATCTCTGTCTTAGACTGCACTGCAGTGAACTAAATGGCTAATAAAGCACTTGCAACTAAATTAACAAATAGCAAAAGGTTTATCTGAAATGGCAATTTTTTTAACATCACTTTCTTGTGGATTACAACATAAATAAAAATGAGGTAGAATTCATGGAAAAATCTGACTTATTTAATTTGGCTCAAGTTCCAGATGTTTACAGAAGAATCAATGTCGATTTTGTGTAACACAAGCAAATACAGACCATTGATTGATCCTTCCCTTTGGATTGAACAGCAACACTATACAGTTAGTACAACAAATACTATCTCTAGCTCTTGAACCCTTACTATGCTGAATAAACACGGTCTTGGATAGTTACATAACAAGTACTGTTTCTGCTACTTGCCATGTTGACTAAACAGAAATCCTGTACAATTAATTACACCAGTAAACCTACATTTGGTGTTTTTCCAAAACAACTGCCTCTGTTGCTTGTGCAGCCATTTTTTCTCAATAAACAGGGACTCCACAGTTCCATGTAGTGTCATTTGTTTGGTAGTAACTGTGTCCCAGTGAGTTAGTATGGACTAAGGGAGGGGGGCAGGGGGGAGTCTCTGAGCTCAGTTGGCTGAATGGCTGTTTTGCAATGCAAAATGAAACCAATACTTGGTTCAAGTCTTGTACCAGTGTCCCTTGCCTGAGCTGTGGTGACCCTCAGGTTAAACTGAGCATTAATTAACTATTTGTGGCTAATAAGAGAGGTATGGTCCTCTGGAGCTATGGTAACAATGTTGAGAAACATTTCAGCCATGATCAAATGGCAGAGAAACCTTGATGGGCCAAATGGTCTAATTGTTCCTATATCTTATAGAGTCATAGAGGTGTACAGCATGGAAACAAACCCTTTGGTCCAACTCGTCCATGCTGACCAGATATCCCAACCCAATCTAGTCCCACCTGCCAGTACCCATCCCATATCCCTCCAAATCATTCCGATTCATATACCAATCCACATGCTTATTAAATATTGTAATTGTGCTAGCCTCTATCAATTCCTCTGGCAGCCCTTTCCACACAAGCACCACCCTCTGCATGAAAACGTTGCCCCTTAAGTTTCTTTTATATCTTTCCCCTCTCCCCTTAAACCTATGCCCTCTAGTTCTGGACTCCCCACCTCACGGAAAAGACCTTGTCTATTTACCCTATCCATGCCCCTCATGATTTTATAAACCTCTGTAAGATCACTTCTTAGCGTCCGATGCTCCAGGGAAAACAGCCCTAGCCTATTTATGAACTTTCACTGCAAAGTGACAGCTTCAAAAAGGTGCGCAATCAGTTATGATATTACTGCTTTAATCCTTGCCTCACTCAATAATTGCTACTCCAGCAGTAGATTGATTCATCCTTTTAGGACGAGTTTCTTGTGCTAGAGGCGTTTGGGTGCAATGGATAGTGTCAAGGCTCCCGAAAGCTCTGTGACCTAATAGTCAATAGACAATAGGTGCAGGAGTAGGCCATTCTGCCCTTCGAGCCTGCACCACCATTCAATATGCTCATGGCTGATCATCCTTAATCCGTATCCTGTTCCTGCCTTATCTCCATAACCCTTGATTCCACAATCTTTGAGAGCTCTATCCAACTCTTTCTTAAATGAATCCAGAGACTAGGCCTCCACTGCCCTCTGGGGCAGAGCATTCCACACAGCCACCACTCTCTGGGTGAAGAAGTTTCTCCTCATCTCTGTCCTAAATGGTCTACCCCATATTTTTAA
>NC_057722.1:77666903-77678961 GCF_004010195.1 Chiloscyllium plagiosum | reverse complement strand
CTGTTCTTGCCACTAAAGTGGATAACCATACATTTATCCACATTAAACTGCATCTGTCATGCATCTGACCACTCACCTAACTTGTCCAGGTCTCCCTGTAATCTCCTAACATCCTCATCACATTTCACCCTGCCACCCAGCTTAGTATCATCAGCAAATTTGCTAATGTTATTACTAATACCATCTTCTATATCATTAACATATATTGTAAAAAGCTGCGGTCCCAGTACTGATCCCTGCAGTACCCCACTGGTCACTGTCTGCCATTCCGAAATGGAGCCGTTTATCACTACTCTTTGTTTCCTATCAGCCAACCAACATTCAATCCAAGTTAGTACTTTGACCCCAATACCATGCGCAAGGAAGGCACGTTCATAATAATGCCAAACAGGTTGAATATCAATCTGCACATCCTTTCAACATACACTGGTGGCAAGTGGGTAACAGCAGGGAAGATTATTCCTGAAAAATCATGTGATAGGAAAAGAATTGGAGCATCTGCAATCAGTATTCAGATTAGACTTCAGAGTGAGCTGCCAGAGGAAGTGGTGGAGTCTGGTACAATTGCAACATTTAAGAGGCATTTGGATGGGTATATGAATGGGAAGGGTTTGGAGGGATATGGGCAGGGTGCTGGCAGGTGGGACTAGATTGGGTTGGAATATCTGGTCGGCATGGATGGGTTGAACCGAAGGGTCTGTTTCCATGCTGTACATCTCTATGACTCTATGCTTGTAAAAGTGCATGTTGCCACAGCATCTTGGACACCTTGGGGTGTGCAGTTTGGAAATTGCTGGACGGATATTCAGGATCAGATTGGTGCCAACAGCATGGGGATTCATCCATGTTCCAGTTGGAGTAGATCTTGAATTTGCCTCCTTGACTTATCTCCAAATCATGTGGTGGAGATTGTGATGCAGTGTTTTGGGGTCTGCCTTTGGCGATGGAAGATCTTATACTGGTAGATTCCACAAAACCTTGTCAAGAAGTGTATCTTTTTATTAGTAGCAGTCCTTTGTGCTTTTTAACCAATTTTCCCGTAAAACTGTGAGATTTATTGTACATTTTCAAGCAAAGAAACTTGATAAATGTGTACAATTCTGACTTAAAATTATGTGTTGGTCATAATTTCAGAGTGTGACTTCAGACCATTGTTTTCCTATGCTATGTTTTGACCATTCAAACGTACCCTTTATTAAGTGTGACAGTATCTTAATTTTAAGGAGGTTTGAAAGATCCCTTCCATAAACTGCATTGTGTCTGCTCCTGCAGTGCTATCATAGGTTGAATTACATAAGAACTAGGAGCAGGAATAGGCCATTCAGCCCATTGTGTTTGCTCCACCATTTATTACAATCATAGCAGACTGCATCTTGCTCTTAACTCGATTTTCCTGCCCGCTCCTCATAACCCTTTAACACATTACCAACGCCATATTTTAATTAGTAAAGCACAGCATCTCAGGCAGCATCGGAGGAGCAAGAAAATCGACGTTTCGGGCATTAGCCCTTCATCACATTTCTGATCCTCCTGCTCCTCGGATGCTGCCTGACCTGCTGTGCTTTTCCAACGCCACATTTTTTGACTCTGATCTCCAGCGTCTGCAGACCTCACTTTCTCTCACTATTTAAAATATGTCTATCTCCTCCTTAAATTTATTCAGTGTGCTGGCATCCACTGCAATCTTGGGTAGTGAACTCCTAGATTCACAGTTCTTTGGGAGAAGTAATTCCTCCCCATCTCTGTTTTAAATTTGCCTACCTCTCCTTGGTCTAAAACTATGATCTTTGTTGTAGATTGCTCCATAAGAGGAAACGTCCACTCTATGACTACTTTATCAGTCCCCATTATCACCTTGTTGTCCTCATTTACGTGTTAAAGATAATTATCTTTAAAATCACATCACTGTGGATGGTATATCTATCCGAAAGTAAACTATGTGCACACGTATGTCTGAGAAAAATCTAAAGAATTACACTTGCCAAGAAACTTAACTTTTCATCTGCTCATTTCAAGCATTGAAAATGGTTAGACATCACAAATATCATTTCACAGTTTCTTTTGTGTTCTGCACTGGAAGTTTTGTCCCTGAAAGTGGCAAAGAAAGTTGGTAATTTGGTAAAGAAAGTATATGGCATGCTTGCCTTCATTGGTTGGAGCATTGAGTACACAAGATGGCAAATCATGTTGCACCTGTATAACACTTTAGTAATGCTACATTTGGAGTATTCTGTGCAGTCTCGCCATCTCACTGTAGGGAGAATGTGGAGGCTTTGGAGAAGGTGCAAAAGAGGTTTACCAAGATGTTGCATGGATTGGAGTATATTAGCTATAAGGAGAGGTTGGACAAACTTGGTTTGTTTTTGCTCGAGTATCCAAGGCTGAAGGGAGACCTGATAGAAGTGAGAAATTGTGAGAGCCATGGATAGGGTGGAAAGATTGAGTCTCTTTCCGAAGGTGGAAATCTCCAAAACCAGGGAGCATAGGTTTATGGTGAGAGGGAGAATATTTAAAGGAGATGTGCGAGGTAAGTTTTTTTTTACACAGAGGGTGGTCTGTGCCTGGAATGCGCTGCCAGGGGCGGTGGTAGTTAGCAATGCTTAAGAGACGTTTAGACAGACAAATGAGCAGGTAGGGAATAAAGGAATACAGACCATATGCAGACAGATGGGATTAATTTAAAGTGCCGTCATGATTCGCACAAACATGGTGGGCTGAAGGGCCTATTCCTGTGCTATACTGTTCCATTTTAATGTCATGTTGAACCTGACACATTTACTCATCCTGGAGACCTACCGACTGGCCCTAAAGAATTGCATGAAGATCCTGTGTTGAATAAAGGCCCTTCTAGCTGCAAAATGCAGCCTCCTAAATGTTGGATTCTCCTTTTTCCAAAATGAATTATGACACCAACATAATTATTAATCACTGCCGTTTGCAAATCGAATTTTAAAAATAAAACCTTTATTAATGAGAAATATTTTAATAAATGGTTTGAAAAGGTTGAAATCTTTTGATTGCATGTTTCACAATGTTAAACAATATATTGCAAACTTGCCTGCTTATTCATTTTGGTTCTGGGTTAGTGGTGCTGGAAGAGCACAGCAGTTCAGGCAGCATCCGAGGAGCAGTAAAATCGACGTTTCGGGCAAAAGCCTTCATCAGGAATTTTACTGCTCCTTGGATGCTGCCTGAACTGCTGTGTTCTTCCAGCACCACTAATCCAGAATCTGGTTTCCAGCATCAGCAATCATTGTTTTTACCTTCTTCATTTTGGTTCTCAAGACTATTATTAATAGAGATAGAAAGTAGTGCTTGCAAATAAATTGGAGATTTCTTGATGAAAAACTGTGACAAAAATGAAAAGTGTATATGTTTGAACATAGTTTATTTAAAAAGATTTTTCTTATCATTAGAATATTGTTAAATACACGATAGTAAATTGCACAATTTTTTTCAAGCACTATATTCAGCAACATTTATAATTAAAGCAGATACAAATGTTTGACATTTAACATTTTCCCATTTAAAAACATCAGCTACAGTCCTGTCCTGTTGTGCATTTCACTCTTTCAAAGCTCAGTGTTCTAATCTTTCTCTGTCAAGAAGTTAATCAAGGCTTCTAACCTGTTCTTGTTATGTTTCAGACATTTCAGTTGATCACAAAATCCATTAAACATAATAAATCCTCGACTGTTATGTACTCGTTTACAATTATGCACTTTATTAATTTTGCTCTCGGTCTTTTGTTGGAACTTGTCCAAATAGAAATTAATGCAGAGAATTCAGAATCCTGAATACTCGACTACAATGGATGTGGCTCCTGTTATCCTTGCTGCTCATCGTAATAACTATGAGATCCTGACCATGTTACTCAAACAGGACCTATCACTACCAAGACCACATGCAGTAGGATGTGAATGCACACTGTGTAATGCAAAGAACAAGAAGGATAGCCTACGCCATTCTAGGTTAGTAAAACATATTAAGATGTAACGAGTGTGTTTAGATTTCTAATTGCTACAGTTATATTAGATACATATTTTAAATTTCACGTGTATGTCGAAGTAATTTGGACACAGTTAAAAGTAAATCTGAAGTATGCACTTCTTGAGTAAGTGGAAGAAGCAGAATCAGTAATCACTTCAAAAAAACAATTGGATAAATACATGTAGAATGAAAAGAGATATGGAGAAGGAGTAGACAATTCCCAAAGGCTTCTTGACAACACCTCACAAACATCGTAACAGGTGATAAAACAGCTTCAAGTTTCCTTCCAAGTTGCATATCCTCCTGACATGTCTTTGGGTCAAAATCCTGGCACTTCCTATCTAACATTTTTGTTTCTTCCTTCACGGGATAAAGGAGTCACTAGTTCGACCAGCATTTATTGCCCCTCCCTAACTGAGTCCCTAGGATTGACTCAAAGGGAAATTGAGTCAATCCTATTGCTGTGGGTCTGGAGTCACATGTAAGCTGGACCAGGTGAGGATGACAATTTCCTTCCCTAAAGGGCATTAGAGAACCAGATAGGGGTTTCCTGACAATTGACAATGGTCATTATTAGACTCTTAATTCTAGATTTTTAAAAATTGAATTCAAATTTCATCATCTGCCATGGTGGGATTCAGGCCTGGGTCTCCAGAACATTACCTAGTCTCTGGATTAACAGTGCAGTGATAATACCAGTAGGCCGTCACCATCCCATTCTGCATTATTGTGGAATACCTTAACCATTTGGTTTTAAGTAGTTCAAGGGCAACTAAGAATGGCCAACTCATTCAAGCTTTGCCAAGAATGTACACATGCTGTGAAGTAATATTCATTAAGTGCAGCAGTAATTGGATCCTCTTTTAAAGAGCTGCACAGGCATAATTGGCTGAATGTCATCCTTCCGAATTGTAAGGCTCTATATTCATAATTTGTGTTTGCTCTCCATCAAGCCATCTTTAAAGCCACAGAATTAATGTAAGTTAGAAGAGGTTTGTAATATTGTTTCTTGATAGTGTTAGAAAAAAGTAAAATTGCCACAGTCTAATCAGACCATAGGGCTTCTTTCTCATTGCAGAGACACTAGTGGGGTTTAACCTGAGGGTTCCCGTGCCTCACTTGAGGGGAGAGGTTGGGAAGGAGAATCCTTCATGGTAACCTCAGCTGGGAATTGAACCCACACTGTTGGCTTCACTCTGCATCACAAACGAGTTGTTCAGTTAACTGATCCCTATAATGAGTGCTATGAATAGGGAAATTGGCAGATTTCCAACGTGATCTATGATTATGTCATGTTTTGGGAACTGAATTGCGATGGAGCAAATAATTAGAAAGACAAATGGAATATTGGCTTTTATTAGAAAGGAAATAGAGCACAAAAGTAGGCAAGTTTTCTCAAAACTGTACAGGATGTTAATGAGACCACATTCTCAGTACAATGAATCTTTCTGCTCTGTTTATTTAAGGAGGGATAAAATTGTGCTGGAAGCAGTTCAGAAAAGCTTTGTGGAATAAAGAGTTTTCTTGAATGGAATTGTTGAGCAGGTTGTGACTATATTTGTATTTAGAAGAATGAGAGGTGATCTTAAATAGAGTCATGGAGATGTACAGCTTGGAAACAGACCCTTCGGTCCTTGCCGACCAGATATCCCAATCCAATCTAGTCCCACTTGCCAGCGCCCGGCCCATATCCCTCCAAACCCTTCCTATTCATATACCCATCCAAATGCCTCTTAAATGTTGTAATTGTACCAACCTCCTCCACATCCTCTGGCAGCTCATTTCATACACGTACCACCCTCTGCGTGAAAAAGTTGCCCAGTAGGTCTCTTTTATATCTTTCCCCTCTCACCCTAAACCTATGCCGTCTCGTTCTGGACTCCCCGACCCCAGGGAAAAGACTTTGTCTATTTATCTTATCCGTGCCCTTTATAATTTTGTAAACCTCTATAAGGTCACCCCTCAGCCTCCGACGCTGCAGGGAAAACAGCCCCAGCCTGTTCAGCCTCTCCCTGTAGCTCAAATCTTCCAACCCTGGCAACATCCTTGTAAATCTTTTCTTAAGTGTATAAGTCCTGCTAAGATTTGCTTTTCCAAAATGCAGCACCTCGCATTTATCTGAATTAAACTCCATCTGCCACTTCTCAGCCCATTGGCCCATCTGGTCTAGATCCTGTTGTGATTTGAGGTAACCCTCTTTGCTGTCCGCTACACCTCCAATTTTGGTGTCATCTGCAAACTTACTAACTGTCCCTCTTATGGTCGCATCCAAATAATTTATGTAAATGACAATAAGTAGAGGACCCAGCACCGATCCGTGTGGCACTCCACTGGCCACAGGCCTCCAGTCTGAAAAACAACCCTCCACCACCACCCTCTGTCTTCTACCTTTGAGTTGAGTTGGAGAAAAGAAAAATATAGTATTAATTGGGAAAAGTATAGTGAGGGGATACTGTTTTTTGCAGGCACCCTGCCTCTATTCCTGGTGAAGGGCTTTTGCCTGGAACGTCGATTTTCCTGCTCCTTGGATGCTGCCTGACCTGCTGTGCTTATCCAGCACCACTCTAATCTAGACCCCTTTATTTAGGCTATGCTGGGGTCAGTGTTCTGGCAAATTGTGTAACTATGATTGTGGATAGGGCTGACATTCAATAGTGTAATGCACAGTCAGATTTCCCTTCAGCCTCTTCTATTCAAAGAAAACAACTCCAGCCTATCCCACATTTCCTCATAGCTAAAATTCTCAATTTCTGTGATTTTCTGGGACATGGGCTTTAGTACTGGCCAGCATTTATTGCCCATCCCTGGTTGTCCTTGAGAAGGTAGTGGTGAGCTACAATCACTGGAACTGCTGTAATTCACGTGCTGTAGGTAGACCCACAGTGCTATTAGGGAGTGAATTCCAGGGTTCTGACCCAGCAATGTGAAGGAATGGCAATATTTTTCCAAGTCACAATGGTGTGGGACCAGTTTTTGCCAATTTTTGAATCAGCTGCAAACTTCTTAATCATGCCCCTGTGTTGAAGTCAAAGCATTGTGGGAGATTGAAGCTAAGGATCTTCTTCATTTGTCTTTCATGAGGTGTCTTTGAGTTCTGAAAACTGCATTTGACTTTCAAAGTTTCACTGTGGAAGACTAAGCACATGGTTTCATAAAGGCATTTGTGTAGAGGGCTTCACTGAGGTTCTGCTAGATGAGGAGACCAGTATTTCAAACAAAATTTTGTATAATAGTGTAGGAATAAACCATAATGTGTGGATCAGTATAGTCAGCTAGAATCTCCAAAGTTTGTTTCTGCACAGAAAGGGAAAAGAAGATATTAAGACAGAATACTTGGCAGATTGTAATCTGTTCAGCATTAGACCACTTGGATTTGAAAAATCTGAAATATAGGGCCCTATATCTAGTTAAGTTTATAAAAGTCTGTTCATGGGATGTGGGCATTTCTGGCCAAGCCAGAATTTATTTCCCATTCCTAATTGCCCTGGAGCAAGTGGTGGTGAGCCACTGCAGTTCTTGAGATATAAGGATACATACCATGCTGTTAGCAAAAGAATTTGAAGATGTTGACGCAGCGACATTGAAAGAATAGTGGTATGGCTCCCAGTTGGATGTCGTATGTCTGAGAGAAGAACTTGCAACCAATCTGTTCCTGAATCAATCTGCTGCCCCTGAACCTCTAGGTGGTAGTGGTTGTGGATTTGAAAGGTGCTGTCTAAGAAATCTTGCTGAATTTCTGCTGTGCATCTTGAAAATGGCACACACTGCTGCCATTGAGTGTGGGTGGAGGGAGTGAATGTTTGTAGATGTGGTGTCAATGAAGTGGGCTGCTTTGTCCCAAATGGCATCAAACTTCTTTAATATTGTTACAGTAGTACCCATCCAGGCAAGTAGAGAGTATTCCATCATGTTCCTGCCTTGTGCCTTGTAGATGGTGGGACATGCTTTGGGGAGTCAGGAGGTGATTTACAGGAAAGAATTCCAAGTCTCTGACCTGCTCTTGTCTTGCTCCATTTCAATTTCTGGTCAATACCAACATCCACCAGGATGGATGTTGGTATTGGGGGATTTAGTGATGGCTACACCATTGAATGTCAAGGGATATAGGAGGTTTGGATTCTGTCTTTGAGGTGGTCATTGCCTGGCATTATGTGGTGTAAATGTAAATTGCCATTTATCAAAGTTATCCAGGTTTACTGCATATGATCACAGTGCTGAATGTTAATAATTTATCTACTATTCCAAGTCTTAAAATAGAAATGTGGACAGTGAAGAAAGTTACCTCAGAGTATAATGGGATCATGATCAGATGGGTCAATGGGTCAAGGAGTTTAATTTAGATAAATGCCAGGTGCTGCATTTTGGAAAGGCAAATCAGGATCGGACTTATACACTTAATTGTAAGATCCTGGGGAGTGTTGCTGAATAAAAAGACCCTGGAGTGCAGGTTCATAGTTCCTTGAAAGTGAGGTCTCAGGTAGATAGGATGGTGAAGAAGGCATTTAGTGTGCTTTCCTTTATTGGTCAGAGTATTGAGTGTAGGAGTTGGGAGGTCATGTTGCAGCTGTACAGGACATTGGTTAGGCCACTGTTGGAATATTGCGTGCAATTCTGGACTCCCTACTATAGGAAGGATGTTGTAAAACTAAAGGATTTAGAAAAGATTTACAAGGATGTTGCCAGGGTTGGAGGATTTGAACTATAGGGAGAGGTTGAATAGGCTGTAAAAGTAAAAAATCACACAATACCAGATTACAGTCCCAACAGGTTTATTTGGAGGTACAAGCTTTCAGAGTGCTGCTCCTTCATCAGGTAGCTAGTGGGGCAGGATCATAGGATACAGTATTTCGAGTAAAAGATCTTAATGTCATACAGCTAATGCAATGTATTGAACAAACGATGCTCAACTCATCGATCACCAGTTCCGACGTGCCACAGTGAGAAACCATTGTGACCACCTCAGGAGACAGACAGAGGATACGACCGATAGGATATCCTTCGTTGTCCAGTATTGGGAGCGGAGAAACGATGCCATGTTCTTTGCGTTAGCAATGAGGATGAGCACTCGCCAAGATCTTCCCTACACCTCCACTTCTCGCCTTTACACAACCACCAAACCGTAAACAGATCATCGTTTGCAGCAAAATGCCCAGCTTTCAGGACAATATTGATCACAGCACCATACAACACTGTCATAGCAACCACTGCAAGACATGTCAGAGTGTTGACATGGATACTACCATTACACATGGGGACACCACCCTCTACGAGCGCGGCAGGTACTCACGACTCAGCCAACGTATATCTCATACGCTGCAGCCAAGGATGCCCCGAGTCATGGTATATTGGCAAGACCAAGCAGATGCTACGACAACGGATGAGTGGACACAGTGCAACTGTCGCCTTGACAAGGATGTTCCCTCCCAGTCATGGAACACTTCAGCGGTCAGGGACATGTGGCTTTGGATCTTCTGGAGACCGTCCTCCAAGGTGGACTTTGGGATACACAAAAATGTAGAGTGGCCGAGCAGAGGCTGAGAGCGGCCTCAACTGGGATCTTGGGTTCATGTCACACTACAGGTGACCCCTCCACACTGTACACTCTCACACAAGCACTCATACACACGTGATCACACTCGCACACGATCCCAGAGCCTCTCAAACACGTACATACACTCACACGCACCCTCTCAAGCATATACTCCATCACACTCGTATGCACGCAGTGTCAAGTATGCACTCACTGTCAAGCATGCGCGCACGCCCTCTTACATGCGCAATCACACACTTTCTCTCTCACTCTCCCTCCCACATATGGGCGCGTACACATACACACACACACAAAAGTCTATGGGGTAAATTTGTATTTGCAGATACATTCTATTTTGTTCAAAAAGTACACAATCAGTAGGCAGTCAGTTCATGTGACAAAGAACATGGCGTTGTTTCTCCGCTCCCAGGAAGTACTGGACAACGAAGAGTATCCTATCAGTTGTATTCTGTGTCTGTCTCCTGAGATGGTCAATACGGTTTCTTGCTGTGGCACATCGGAACTGGCGATCGATGAGTTGAGCATCGTCTGTTCAATAAATTCCTACTTTGGAATTAGAGCCAGTCTGACTGAAGGTTGGGATACAGACTCTAACCTTACACCTTTCAGGCATTGTCTGAGCTGAGATGTCACCTTTCTTTTATAAAACCTTTGTCTCGGGACTGTGACTTAAAAAGAGTTCCGCGATTTACATATGAATGAATTTAAACCTGCATCCCCTTTCTAAGTGTTTAAAGACTTAACAACATTCTAGGTTTGTTTATACATCAGATCAGTTGTATGGCACTTTGATCTTTTATTACAAATTCTGTGTTCTATGATCCTGCCCCACTAGCTACTTGATGAAGGAGCTGCGCTCTGCAAGTTTGTTTTTACCACCAGGGTTATTTGGAGGTACAATGACTGCAGATGCTGGAAACCAGATTCTGGATTAGTGGTGCTGGAAGAGCACAGCAGTTCAGGCAGCATCCAAGGAGCTTCAAAATCGACGTTTCGGGCAAAAGCCCTTCATCAGGAATAAAGGCAGAACGCCTGAAGCGTGGAGAGATAAGCTAGAGGAGGGTGGAGGTGGGGAGAAAGTAGCATAGAGTACAGTGGGTGAGTGGAGGAGGGGATGAAGGTGATAGGTCAGGGAGGAGAGGATGGAGTGGATAGGTGGAAAAGGAGATAGGCCGGTAGGACAAGTCCGGACAAGTCAAGGGGACAGTGCTGAGCTGGAAGTTTGGAACTAGGCTGAGGTTGGGGAAGGGGAAATGAAGAAACTGTTGAAGTCCATATTGATGCCTTGGGGTTGAAGTGTTCCGAGGCAGAAAATGAGATGTTCTTCCTCTAGGCGTCTGGTGGTGAGGGAGCGGCGGTGATGGAGGCCCAGGACCTCCATGTCCCCGGCAGAGTGAGGGGGAATTGAAATGTTGGGCCACGGGGTGGTCTGGTTGATTGGTGCGGGTGTCCCGGAGATGTTCCCTAAAGTGCTCTGATAGGAGGCGCCCAGTCTCCCCAATGTAGAGGAGACCGCATCGGGAGCAACGGATACAATAAATGATATTAGTGTATGTGCAGGTAAAACTTTGGATGTGGAAGGCTCCTTTAGGGCCTTGGATAGAGGTGAGGGAGGAGGTGTGGGCGCAGGTTTTACAGTTCCTGCGGTTGCAGGGGAAGGTGCCAGGATGGGAGGGTGGGTTGTAGGTGGGCGTGGACCTGACCAGGTAGTCACGGAGGGAATGGTCTTTGCGGAAAGCGGAAAGGGGTGGGGAGGGAAATATATCCCTGGTGGTGGGGTCATTTTGGAGGTGGCGGAATTGTCGGCAGATGATTTGGTTTATGCGAAGGTTGGTAGGGTGAAAGGTGAGCACCAGGGGCGTTCTGTCCTTGTTACGGTTGGAGGGGTGATATCTGAGGGCGGAGGTGCGGGATGTGGACGAGATGCGTTGGAGGGCATCTTTAACCATGTGGGAAGGGAAATTGCGGTCTCTAAAGAAAGAGGCCATCTGGTGTGTTCTGTGGTGGAACTGCTCCTCCTGGGAGCAGATACGGCGGTGGCGGAGGAATTGGGAATACGGGTGGTATTTTTGCAAGAGATAGAGTGGGAAGAGGTTTAATCCAGGTAGCTGTGGGAGTCGGTGGGTTTGTAAAAAATGTCAGTGTCAAGTCGGTCGTTATTAATGGAGATCGAGAAGTCCAGGAAGGTGAGGGACGTGTCAGAGATGGTCCAGGTAAATTTAAGGTCAGGGTGGAATGTGTTACCCTGCCTACCTGTGACTCCACTCTCAGGGAATCGTGCACCTCAATTCCAAGGTGTCTCTGCCCACTACACCCCTTAAGGCCCGCCCATTCACCGTGAAACTCCTACCTTGATTTGTGTTTCCAAACTGCAAGACCTCACATCTATATTAAATTCCATTTGCCATTTCTCAGCCCACTTCCCCACCTGATTAAGGTCCTGCTGCAATTTCTGATAAACTTCCGCACTGATCATGCTCCCACTTATTTTAGTGTCATCTGCAAACTTACTAATCA
>NC_057722.1:77634103-77666751 GCF_004010195.1 Chiloscyllium plagiosum | reverse complement strand
GTCGAGGGGGCAGTAGGAAGAGGTGTCCTCGAGTTGGCTTTTGGCTTCAGCGATGTAGAGGTCAGTGCGCCTGACTACCACTGCGCCCCCTTTATCCGCTGGCTTGATGGTGAGAATGGGATTGGAGCAGAGGGATTGGAGGGCTGCGTGTTGTGAGGGTGAGAGGTTGGAGTGGGGGAGGGGGGTAGACAGGTTGAGGCAGTTAATGTCCCGGCGGCAGTTGGAAATAAAGAGGTCGAGGTCAGGTAATAGGCCAGCACGGGGTGTCTAGGTGGATGCAGTGTGTTGGGGATGGGCGAAGGGGTCCCCGGAAGGTGGGCGGGAATCCTGATTGTGAAAGTGAGCTCGGAGGTGGAGGCGACGGAAGAATTGTTCGACATCACGGCGTGTATTAAATTCATTGATGCGTGGACGGAGGGGGATGAAGATGAGTCCTTTGCTGAGGACTGATCGTTCGTCCTCCGTGAGGGGGAGGTCTGGAGGGATGGTGAAAACCCGGCAGGGCTGGGAGCTGGGGTAATCCTGTTAGACTGTAATCTGGTGTTGTGTGATTTTTAACTTGGTCCACCCCAGTCTCATACCAGCACTTCCACATCATGAATAGGCTAGGGCTGTGTTCCTGGGAGCGGTCCTCAAGGCTGAGGAGTAACCTTATAAAATCATGAGGGGCATAGATAGGGTAAATAGTCAAGGTCTTTTCGCTGGGTTGGGGGAGTCCAGAGCTCGGGGGCATTATTCAAGGTGAGAGGTAGGTGGAAAGATTTAAAAGAGACCTAAGGGGCAATGTTTTCAAACAAAGGATGGTGTGCTTATGGAATGAGTTTCCCAGAGGAAGTGGTGGAGGCTGGTACAATTACAGCATTTAAAAGGCATCTGGATGGGTATATGAATAGGCAGGGTTTAGAGGGAAATGGGCGAAGTGCTGGCGAATGGGACTAGATTAATTTAGAATATCTGGTTGGACTGAAAGGTGTGCTGTACATCTCTATGACTCTAAATGAACCTGCATGATAATTATATACAGTGTTTGCCGAGCATTGGCGTTGTGAAAAATACTTTGCAAGTGATAAAGTCTCATGAAGCTGTAAATATCAGATGTTCAAAATTGGAATAATGTTTGGGAATAAACAATATGCAGAATACAGTGAAGTACAGAATTTTTTTTTGTAGGTTCCGTCTTGATATCTACCGCTGCCTGTCTAGTCCATCGTTGATCATGCTTACAGAGGAGGATCCTATACTAAGAGCTTTTGAACTCAGCGCAGATTTGAAGGAACTGAGCCTCGTGGAGGTGGAATTTAGGTACAAATGTTAGAGAGAAGTGATGTAAAATACCCAAAATGTAAGCATTAACATTCAATCATAGTGAAATCAACAAATATATAACAAACACAGGATAGTTGTGTGGACTCATATATAAATGGATATACTTTTCCCTTCTCCTATCCCTCAACTATTATGTCTAATGTGATTTATTAAATCTGGGCTTCATATTCCCTACTGTGTCAAAACTCTGACTCTTTGTCTGTATTTTGCCTGAATCATTCAAAGAAAAAGTCAAGGAAGCTGACCACAAGCAAATGAAGAAAATTATTAACACATCAGAAAATTTCATACAATTAGTACTACTGCAAGGAAGCACAAAATCTTTATTTAGTTTCCCTCCTGTGCAGTCAAAACTGACACTGCTGTGTTCTTGCAGGCACATGACAGAGAGCACAATGGCTTAACAATTAACCAATGACTTGTTGCACCATGAATTTAACACCTCCTCAAACATTTAAAGTCTGCTTCTTGATACTTTTTCTTGACTTCATCTGTATTTTTTCTCATATTTTTCTCCTTCAGTAACTTTTGCATCCTATGTTTATCTTATTGATTGTGCTTATGCACGTTTTATGTTTCTTTCTTGACCATTTGTGCCTCACCAGCACCTGTTGTCCATTATGATGCTTCAATTCTTGCTGCATTTTTTAATCCAATTTTAACAGCTGTGCTCAGTTCTATTATTCAAAGTTTGGGAGAAGATTTGTAGCTCGGGTGCTCGTTGTTGTGGTTCTGTTTGCCGAGCTGGGAATTTGTCTTGCAAACGTTTCGTCCCCTGTCTAGGTGACATCCTCAGTGCTTGGGAGCCTCCTGTGAAGCGCTTCTGTGATGTTTCCTCCGGCGTTTATAGTGGCCTGTCTCTGCCGCTTCCGGTTGTCAGTTCCAGCTGTCCGCTGTAGTGGCCGGTATATTGGGTTGGACAGCTGGAACTGACAACCGGAAGCGGCAGAGACAGGCCACTATAAATGCTGGAGGAAACATCACAGAAGCGCTTCACAGGAGGCTCCCAAGCACTGAGGATGTCACATAGACAGGGGACGAAACGTTTGCAAGACAAATTCCCAGCTCGGCGAACAGAACCACATCAGTTCTATTATCTACTTCGAGAGATTGCTTATTTCACTGCCTCTCCCCCTCCATTTTTGGCACACAGTCATAGAATCCTACAGCACAGAGACAGGCCCTTTGGCCCAAACTAGTCCATGCCGACCAAAATGTCCACCTATGCTAACACCATCTCCCTGCACTTGGCCCATATCCCTCTAAACCCCACCTATCCATGTATTTGTCCATAAATGTTGTTAATGTACCAGCCTCAACAACTTCTGCTGGCAGCTCATTCCATGGCAAAACACCCTCCGTTGTTTAAAAAAAAAGTTGCCCCTCAGGTTCCCTTTTATTCTTTCCCCTCTAACCTTAAACTGATGCTCTCTAGTCCATGATTCCCCAACCCTGGGGAAAAAGGCTGAGTGCACTTACCCTATCCACTTACCCTGCTATAAGAGCTCTCCCCTCAGGCTCCTACGCTCTTAAGAAAACGTGCTAGCTTGACCAACCTCTCCCTATAACACAGACCGTTGAGTCCTGGCAACATTCTTGTAAATTTCGTCTGCACTCTTTCCAGCTTAATAACATTCTTCCTATAACAAGGTAACCAAAACTGAACACAATTCTCTAAGTTAAAAATCGCACAACACCAGGTTATAGTCCAACAGGTTTCTTTGGATGTACAAGCTTTTGAAGCACTGCTCCTTCGTCAGGTAGCTACGATGAAGGGGCAGTGCTCCGAAAGCTTGTACTTCCAAATAAATCTGTTGGACAATGACCTGGTGATGTGTGTTTTTTAACTTTGTCCACTCCAATCCAACAGCAGCACCTGCACATCAACAATTCTCCAAGTGCGACCTCACCAGCCTCCTGTACAACTGCAGCATAACTTCCAAACTTCGATACTTGGTGCCCTAACTGATGAAGGCCAGTATGCCAAAAGCCGACTTCATTGTCCTGTCTATCTGTGACTCCACTTTCCGAGAACCATGCACCTGAATTCCAAGATTCCTCTGTTCCACTACACTCCCTAATGCCCTAACATTCACCTTGATTTGACTTTCTAAAATTCAAGACCTCAAACTTACCTATATTAAACTCCATTTGCCATTTTTCAGCCCACTTCCCCAGCTGATCAAGGACCTGCTGCAATTTCTGACAGCCTTCCTTACTGTCCACAATATTGCCTATTTTAGTGTCATTTGCAAATTTACTAATCATGCCTTGTCCATTCTTATCCAAATCATTGATATAGATAACAAACAGTAATGGGCCACGCACTGACCCTTGAGGCAGTCTGCTAGTCACAGGCTTCCAGTCTGACAAGTATCCTTCCAATACTACCCTGTGCATCCTATCATCAAGCCAATTGTGTATACAATTTACCAGCTGTCCCTGGATTCATTCCGATCTAACTTTCCAGAACAGCCTCCCCTGTAGAACCTTATCAAAGGCCCTACTGAAATCCATACGGACTATGTCTATCTTCAACTCTGTCCTTGTCAACCTTCCTGGTCACTTCATCAAAGAACTCTAACAAATTTGTGAAGCATGATCTCTCACGCACAAAGCCATGCTAACTGCTCCTAATCAAACCCTGTCTTTCCAAATTAAAGAGTGTGGTGCTAAAAAGGCACAGCTGGTCAGGCAGCATCCAAGGAGCAGGAGAGTCAATGTTTCGGGCATTATCAGGAATGAGGCTTGTGGGCCAAGGGGGCTGAGAGATAAATGGGAGGGGGTGGGGCTTGGGGAGGGGTGGCAGGTAGCTAGGAATGTGATAGGTAGATGAAGGTGGGGGTGAACGTGATAAGTCAGAGAGGAGGGGGGAGCACATAGATGGGAAGGAAGATGGATATTCAAGAGGGTTGGAAGGTTGGGACTCGTATAAAGTGGGGGGTGGGGAAATGGAGAACCTGGTGAAATCGCATTGATCCCATGTGTTGGAGGGTTCCAAGGTGGAAAATGAGGCGTTCTTCCTCCAGGCGTTGGGTGGTTACTGTTTGGTGATGGAGGAGGCCCAGGACTTGCATGTCCTTGGCGAAGTGGGAAGGGGAATTGAAGTGTTCAGCCACAGGACGTGTCCCAGAGATGTTCTCAGAAACAATCTGCAAGTTGTCTCCCCAATGTAGAGGAGACCACTTTGGCGCCATGGATGCAGTAGATGACGTGTGAGGAAGTCATTGAGTCATAGTCATACAGAAGTACAGCATGGAAATAGACCCTTCAGTCCAACCCATCCATGCCGACCAGATGTCCCAACCAATCTAGTCCCACCTGCCAGCACACGGCCCATATCAGGAGCTTATATTGTACAGAGTGATATAGCAGCCTGGATAGAAGGTTGTTTTCTGCCAGCCAACCAATGTATATCTAAATCAGTTTTTTTTTTCAGATTAGCAGGGTGTGAAGAGTGGTGCCCTATAAAGGGTCTGTGCTAGGTTCTCAATATTTTAAATTTTTTACCAATGACTTAGATGGGATCTAATGCAGTGGCATCCATTGGATAGTCTTGATTCCATTATTTGTCCTGTATGTATTTCAAATCATGGAGATTAATAATTAGAATTGGTTGTAACTGGGTTGTTTCAGAAAGATATTCAGCCATTAATGAAAAGTTCATTATAAATTCATGTGACTCAAATATTCGACCTACCTGAATGGTTTTGGTGGCAAGATGCTGAAAAGTGTCTTGTCAAGTGTTTTCCGAATTTTGTTGCGACCACCTGATACTGTGTTGGCTTTCATCTTCTTGTTACTCTTCTCAGAATACAGGTAAATTTCTGTTGGATTTGGAAGGATCCTTCGGGGTCTTGGATGTAGGTGAAGGGGAAGGTGTTGTTGCAGGTTTTGCACTTCTCACGATGTGAGGGGAAGGTGCCAGGAGGGTAGGGTGAGTTGGTGGGTCGTGGAACTGGAGGGAATGGTCTCTGCGGAATGCAGGTAGGGGTGGGGAGAGAAATATATCTCTGGTGGTGGGGTCTGTTTGTAGGTGGTGGAAATGGCAGAGGATGATGTGGTGTATCCGGAGTTTGGTAGGGTGGAAGGTATGGGAAGTGGAGGAGATGCACTGGAGGGCATCATTGACCACATGGGAATCTGAAACGTCGACTCTCCTGCTCCTCGATTGCTGCCTGACTGGCTGTGCTTTTCCAGCACCATACTCTTTGACTCTTATCTCCAGCACTTGCAATCCTCACTTTCTCCTGTTTTTCCAAATACATGTATATCTTATCTCTCAGAATTTTCTCAAGGAACTTACCCACCACAAATGTTAGGCTTACTGGTCTATAGTTCCCAGGGTTTTCTTTGTAGCCCTTGTTGAAAAAGGGCACAACATTCGCTACCCTCCAGACTTCTGTGGCCTCACCCATGGCTAACGTTGATACAAAAATATCAGCCAAAGACCCTGCAATTTTTTCTCTAGCCTCTAGCAGTGTTCTTGGATATATCTGGTCAGGGCCAGGAGATTTATCCACCTTCATGCATACTGATACATCCAACACCACCTCTACTGTGATATAATTTGTTCCCAAGATATGACCACTAACTTTTCCCAAGTTTTCATGTCTTTCTCCACAGTAAACATGGAGGAAAAATATTCATTGAGGACCTCGTCCATCTCCTGCGGTTCTACTCATACATGTCTGCTTTGGTCCTTGGGAGGGATCCTATCGTGTCTCTAGTTATTCTTTTTCCTTTAATATACTTAAAGAACCACAGTGAAAGATCATCTTCAGTAGTGACTCCAACATACTGGACATGAATCAAGGTGTTCTGTGAATATTGCTAATAAAAATCTCCTTAATATTGCCAAGAAAATCTATTGCTGCTAGTACAGTTTGACTTCCTTGGAGAGATAGTGGAACAGTTGTCACCTGACTGTACTGATATTTCAGAGGCCCTGGCTAATGTTCTGGTGATGTGGATTCAAATCCTACCATGGCAACTGGTGGAATTTGTATAGGGAATGATTATTAAGCAATCATTGATTGTTGGTTAACTGTTGTCCTTTAGGGAGGGAAACCTACCATCCTTGCCCAATCTTACTTACATGTGACTTCAGTCCCATAAGAACGTGATTAACTCTTTACTGCCCTCTGAAATGGCCCTATCAAGATGCTCAGTTCAAGGCCAATTAGATAGGTAACAAATGCTGACCTTGTCCATATCCCATAAAGGTCTCCTGGTGCTACCAGGAAGCACCTGTTCTGGTGTTGTTAAGTTTGGCTGTACTTTGTTATTATGTCATCAAAATTTCACTCTCGCCATATGGTACATGAGCTTGTCTTCTCCAACAATTTTGATTAGATTAGATTCCCTACAGTGTAGAAACAAGCCCTTCACCATAAGTTCCAACTTATGATGTTGTAGAAACTCATCAATCATGAGGCATACACATTCTACTATAGTGGGAGCCTTTATTTATATAATGTAGGATATACAATAATCAGATTGTGGCAAGACAAAAATGAAACTATGGTTTACATAAAAACAAACCACCAGTGAGGTCGACCTCTGTAACTCCAATTACTCATTGAAGTAGAAATTTGTCTTCGTCACTAATGTGTGCCCTGTTTGTTCTATGATCAATTTCTTTGATTTATTGAAACTAATTATGACTCTCCTCCCACACTCCCACTGCCACCATTTTTTTACAATCACAGATTATGACTGTCTTCCATTGAGGGCTTTTTTTGGTAAACTCTTTATTAATCGCATAGCTGAGGCCACTGACCTCTGGTTTTGTGGAACAGCTCTGCAGAGTGCAATCTCTCAAAACACTGAGCAAATGTCAGAAATATTCATATTAAAAAACAATTTTTAAAATTTATTGACCATAATGTCATGGTCCTGCCCACCATCCAGAGTTATACAGTCATGGAGATGTATAGTTTGGAAACAGACCCTTCAGCCCAATCCGTCCATGCTGACCAGATGTTCCAACCCAATCTAGTCCCACCTGCCAGCACCCGGCCCATATCACTCTAAACCCTTCCTATTCGTATACCGATCCAAATGCCTCTTAAGTGTTGCAATTGTACCAGCCTCCATTACTTCCTCTGGCAGCTCATTCCATACACATACCACCCTCTGTGTGAAAAAGTTGCCCTGTAGCTTTCTTTTATATCTTTCCCCTCTCAGCCTAAACCTATGCCCTCTAGTTCTGGATTTCCCGACCTATTTATCCTATCCATGCCACTCATAATTTTGTAAACCTCTATAAGGTCACTCCTCAGCCTCCGACGTTCCAGGGAAAACAGCCCCAGCCTCTCCCTTTAGCTCAAATTCTCCAACCCTGGCAACATCCTTCTAAATCTTTTCTGAACCCTTTCAAGTTTCACAACATCCTTCTGATAGGAAGGAGACCAGAATTGCACACAATATTCCAACAGTGGCCTAACCAATGTCCTGTACAGCCGCAACATGGCCTCCCAACCTGTGTGATCAATACTCTGAACAATAAAGGAAAGTATATCAAACGCCTTCTTCACTATCCTATCTACTTTCAAGGAGCTATGAGTCTGCACTTCAAGGTCTCTTTGTTCAGCAACACTCCCTAGGACCTTACCATTAAGTGTATACGTCCTGCTAAGATTTGCTCTCCCAAAATGCGGCACCTCTCATTTATCTGAATTAAACTCCATCTGCCACTTCTCAGCCCATTGGCTCATCTGGTCCAAAAGGTGGGAGGTCAGGTAAGCGGAGCTGAGGCCATGAAGATCAGCCACGGTCTTACTGGATGGCAGAGCAGGCTCGAGGGGCCAGATGGCCTACTCCTGCTTCTAGTTCAGAGTTCTTGCTATACCAAACTCGGCTGTTGCATTTGTCTTCAAATCAGCAGTCATTAAACTTTGTAAATAATTCATTAGATAACATGCTTTACAATATCCTGCAGATGCGAAAAGTCTATTTAAATTCAAGTGTTTTCTCTCTTCTGACACATTGAACATTCCTTTAATGATTTATGTGACTGAAATATGTTTAACTAAACCAATTTGTTTGTAAATATTTTCAGGAGTGACTATGAGGAACTAGCACAGCAGTGTAAGACCTTTGCAAAAGATCTCCTAGCACAGGCACGGAATTCCCGTGAATTGGAGGTTATCTTAAATCATACATCCAGCGATGAACCTATTGACAAGAGAGGATTGCTTGAGGAGAGGATGAACCTAAGCCGACTTAAACTAGCAATTAAGTACAACCAAAAAGAGGTATGTATTCTAAAATCTGTATAGCAGCATTGCTACTCAGTTGTACAGAGAATTAAAAGTGTAAATAATATTGGAGAGACAGTAGTGTGATGATAATGTTACTGAACTAATAGTCCAGAGACCCACATTCTGGCAATAGGGGTTCAAATCCCATCATGGCAGTTGGTTGAAGTTAAATTCAGCTAATTGAAAAGCTCTTCTTAGGGCTGTTGTGGTGCAGTGGTATTCTCACTACCTGTGTGCCAGGAGGCTTGACCACCTGCTCCAGAGGAGTGTAATATCCTTACTTGGCCTGGCCATGTGACTCCAAGCCTACTGCAATGTGGTTGACACTTCTCTCTGAAATAGCCTAGTAAGCCACTACATTCATAGAATCATACGGGACAGAAAAAGCTTTTTGGCCCATCGAGTCTGCACCAGCCTATCAATGTAAATCCCACTTTCCTGCACTTAACCCAGAGAGTTGACTATTGTGACCTTTCAAATGCTGATCCCATTACTTTTTGAAGGTTAAGTTTCCATCCTCTACTACACTGTCAGGTAAGGCATTCTCCGATTCTCATCATCCTCTGGGTGAAAAACAGTTTCCACAAATCTCCTTGAATCTTCTACCCTTCACCTTAAAATTAGGCCCTCTTGTTATTGACTTTTCATCTAAGGGGACCAATTGCTTCCTATCCACCTTGTCCATGTCCCTCATAATCATATATACCTCAATCAAGTCCCCTCTCCATCTTCTCTGCTCCAAAGAAAACAACCTGAGCTTATATGCCTCTCTTCATTGCTGAAATGCTCCATCCCAGGCAACATCCTGGTGAATCATCTTTGCAGCCTCTCTAAAGCAATCAGATCCATCTTGTAGTGCGGTGATCAGAACTGCACACAATATTCCAGCTGTGGCCTAACCAAAGTTCTGTACTGCTCCAACATTAATGCTCTGTTATAATCTGTCCATTGACTCATAAATATCCCGTATGCGTTCTTAAATACCCTATTAACCTGTCTGGTTCAATTAGGGGTGGATAACAAATGCTCGTCTGACTGGTAATGCCTACATTCCATTGAAGAATGAAAAGAAATGCATCAATATAAAAATGTGGACAGAACCTCTCAAGCAGCTTTCATACAGGGCACCCTTTGCTGGTGACCTGGATATGTGACCTAGTAGAAGAATCAAGAGTCATGGGTAGATTATGTTATTCTAAAAATGCCAAAACGCATTTTGCATCTTGGATATTGGCCAACAAAAGGAGAGATGGAAAAGGGGAGCCAGCGGTACAGAATGTTTTTGTGGATGCTATCAGCCCTTTGTATATTTATGTTACTCCATCCTATTGATGATGCTATCAGGGATGGGAATGTCGCACTGTGGGAATCCCACTCTTCCCGCCCGAACCTTCCCAACACCTTGAGCCGCGGATAGGGGATTATGCCCTAAACTGGACCTACCCAAGGACTCTCAGCATCTATGTCTAACCAAATTGCCTCACTTCTTGCTCTGTTTCCAAGAGAAATACTGTTTTCATAAACGAATTCATGTTAAGAAGTAATGTCCAGTAAATGTACTGTATGAGGTGGGGAATTATAGTGTAAGCTTCTAAGTCTACAGTTGACTGTACTGAGTTCCATTTTTCTATATATCCTACAGTTTGTGGCTCAGTCCAATTGCCAGCAGTTTCTGAACACAGTCTGGTTTGGGCAGATGGCAGGCTACCGGCGGAAGCATACCTGTAAGAAGATTCTGACTGTTCTTTCAGTTGCCACCCTATGGCCAGTGTTGTCCCTTTTTTACCTGCTCGCACCAAAGTCTCGAGTAGGACGAATTATTCACACTCCTTTTATGAAATTCATCATTCACAGTGCATCATACTTTACATTTCTACTGTTATTGAACTTATACTCACTGGTGTACAACGAAGACAAAAAAAACACGATGGGCCCAGCACTAGAGATGATCGACTACCTCCTGATTACATGGATAACTGGTAATCAAGTTATAATGGATCTAGTTTGTTGTTTCACTTGATGTTGCTTACTGTCTCTCACTGGCTGTGTCACATCGATGTCTTGCTTTCTCTTTCACTCTCCCTGCCCATAGATTAGATAGTTGTCAGTGAGTATGACTTTAACTCTATTAATTTGTTATAGTTTTAAACTCAGGACAGTTTAATAGTATGTAAACTAATTTGACACTGATAGGGAGCAGCGTATCTTATTTGTTTTACTCTGCATCATCTGTTGGGAGGTAAAAGAGAAGTTTTACATAAACGTGCTTGCACCTCCTTGAATTGAGTTATAGAGTCATGGAGATGTACAGCATGGAAACAGACCCTTCGGTCCAAACCGTCCATGCCAACCTGATATCCCAGCCCAATCTAGTCCCATCTGCCAGCGCCCGGCCCATATCCCTCCAAACCCTTCCTATTCACATGCCCATCCAAATACCTTTTAAATGTTGCAATTGTACCATTTCCTCTGGCAGCTCATTCTATACACGTACCACCCTCTGTGTGAAAAAGTTGCCTCTTAGGTCTTTTTAATATCTTCCCCCTCTCACCCTAAATCTATGCCTAGTTCTGGACTCCCCGACCCCAGGGAAACAACTTTGTCTATTTATCCTATCCATGCCCCTCATAATTTTGTGGACCTCTATAAGGTCACCCCTCAGCCTCCGATGCTGCAGGGAAAACAGCCCCAGCCTGTTCAGCCTCTTCCTATAGCTCAAATCCTCCAACCCTGGCAACATCCTTGTAATTCTTTACTGAACCCTTTCAAGCTTCACAACATCTTTCCGATAGGAAGGGGACCAGAATTGCACGCAATATTCCAAAAGTGGCCTAACCAATGTCCTCTACAGCCGCAACATGACCTCCCAACTTGTGTGCTCAATACTCTGACCAATAAAGGAAAGCATACCAAATGCCTTCTTCACTATCCGATCTATCTGCGACAATGAATAGCTCAGTTCAATTCTCCAAATACCCATGTTTTTCACTGAGTTTGTACCAATTTATAGTTGAAACTGCTTTGCTTCAGAATAAGATAATTCTTTAACTCTACAAGAGAGAAACTGGAGCAGTAAGAGAATGCTGACAATTTCCAGCAATGGCTCAGTACTTCAATCTCACTAACAACCATTTAGTTTTGGTGGGTTTTCATATTTAAAGATTGATTGTTATTTCCTGTTGAATGCAGAGTTTGTATTCAGAGCTTGATAAAAAAAAAGTTCAAATCGTAATCTTCAATCGGTAATAAAATACATACATGGAAAGGAAGTATTTTGAAGGGCTGTGGGGGGGAAAAGCAGAGCAGTGGGATAATTGATAAATTTCAAAGATGAGATACAGGCACAATGAACCAAATGACAACTTCTTATACTGTATGATTCTATAATAACACAAAACTGATTTTGGTACAGGATTTAAGTGTATAGAGGAATGTGCCACACAGGCAATAGCATTATGAAATTTACCTCCATAATGGACCAGTATTAGTCAATTAGCTTTTTTTTCTAACCTATTATCTGAATGCATGCAGACATATTATAATTCTAAGAGCAGCATGTACTAGCAGGTAATTAACATTTGGATGCTAGCAGCTGGGGTGTATTACTTCTTGCAAAGTACTGTTTGTCGTCCTGATGGTGGATTGGTGATTTCGCTATTGTGGGGGAGTTTGTGATAGAGCAGAGGAGTTGCTCACAGCTGCTGAAAGAATTTGTCAAAACACTATTGAGAGGTGTACCTGGAGAGAGTGAAGTTTTTTTTCCTGGCTTCCAGGAAAATAAATAAATACTGTTTTTCTTAAGCCACTGCAGATAGATAAGTAAATGTTATTAGTTCCACTCACACCGCAGTTATATACATAAATACATTTAAAATGGCTTAGTAACGTAGCAGGGACTTCCATCATTTTATTTATAATTGAACATTTGACCTTTGATATAAGCATTCTTTTTTGTGGTTGTATAATTCTTTGTCATGTCTTCTCTGTATCCAGTGTCTTTCTATTTCTTGCTGTTATACATATTTTCTCGATCAAACAATTAATATAAACATATTAATGGACATTTAAAAAATTTGCATATGCTCCAGTACACTTCACAAGTTGCAACCCATCATTTTAAACCAACAGTTTTTCTTTTTATATACAGCTTTTAATGTTCAAATATTACCTTCTGTTTCCTTTATCGTTTCAGAAAACAACGAATTCACATCTATTCAGTGGCTTATCATATGTCTGCAACATCCCAAAACATTTTACAGTCAAATAGATAACATTGCAAGTGCAGTCAAGTTAAGTGAGAAAACAGGAACCAATTTGTACATTGCAAGAGAATGAATAAGCAATTAATATATTTTCACCGATTTTGCTAGAAGGGTCATTTAGGGCTAGAATAAATAAGTTCCCTTTTTCAACTAAGCATTATGGGTTTGGTTATGTTCGTTTGAACAGGCAGATACGGCCTGAGTTTATTTGTTTGTGGGATGTGGGTATCACAGGTTAGGCCAGTATTTATTATCTACCCTAATTACCTTTGAGAAGTTAGTGATAAACTGCCTTTTTGCACTGCTGCAGTCCATGTGGTGTACATGCAACCACAGTGCTGTTAGCAAGTTCCAGGATTTTAACCTTGAGACAGGATGATATAGTTCCAAGTCAAGATTGTGTGTGATGTGAAAGAGTGCTTGCAGTGATAATCATCCCATACATCTGCTGCTCTTGTCCCTCTAGGTGTAGAGATTGCACATTTAGAAGATGTGGTTAAAGGAACCGTGCTGAGATGCTGCATTGCATATTGTTGCTGTAAACACAACTCACAAATGGAGAAAATATCAAAGTATATAATTCCTTTCAGAAATGTCCACTGACTTTATGGAGAATAAAAATTACAAGAATGTATCATGTAGGAACGATAATGCTATTGCCCGAAGTCAAATTTACCTTCGGTGAACTTTGATTTCGTTCTTCAGACTCTACATCAGAATTCAATTGAAAGTTTTTGTAAACGGAACTGGTTAAATAGTGTTAAACAAATCTTTTAAGCTTGTGAGAAATGGACAGGAGGATGGAACCACACAGATAATTCATCCAGGCTGACTGTAAACTTTTGTAGTTCTTAGATAAATGGTAGATTTTAAAACATAGAACAGAACAACACAGTACAGGCCCTTCAGCCCTCAATGTTGTGCCGACCTTTTATCCTACTCTTAAGATCAATCTAACCTATGTATCCTTCATTTTACTATCTTCCATGTGCCTATCCAAGAGTGGCTTACATGTCCCTAATATATCTGATTCTACTACTACTGCTGGCAGTGCTTTCCATGCACCAACCACTCTCTGTGTAAAGAACCTATCTCTGACATCTCCCCTAGACCTTCCTCCAATCACCTTAAAATTATGCCTCCTCGTGATAGCCATTTCCACCCTGGGAAAAAGTCTCTCGCTCTCCATTCTTTCTATGCCTCTCATCATCTTGTACACCTCTATCAAGTCACCTCTCATCCTCTTTTGCTCCAATGAGAAAAGCCCTAGCTCCCTCAACCTTTCTTCATAAGACATACCCTCCAGTCCAGTCAGCATCCTGGTAAATTTCCTCTGCACCCTCTCTAAAGCTTCTACATCCTTCCTGTAATGAGACAACCAGAACTGAACACAATATTCCAAGTGTGGTCTAACCAGGGCTTTGTCGAGCTACAGCAAAATCTAGTGTCTCTTAAACTCCATCCCCCTGCTAATGAAAGCCTGCACACAATGTGCCTTCTTAACAACTCTATCAACCTGGGTGGCAACTTTGAGGGATCAATGGACTTGGACCCCAAGATCGCTCTGTTCATCCACACTGCCAAGACTTCTGCCTTTAACCCTGTATTCTGCATTCAAATTTGACCTTCCAAAGTTAATCACTTCACACTTTTCCAGGTTGAACGCCATCTGCCACTTCTCAGCCCAGCTCTGCATCCTGTCAATGTCCTGTTACAACCTACAAAAGCCCTTCTCACACTATCCACAACTCCAGCAACCTTCGTGTCATCAGCAAACTTTCATCCAAGTCATTTCTAAAAATCACAAAGAGCAGAGGTCCCAGACCAGATCCCTGCAGAACACCACTGGTCACTGAACTCCAGGCTGAATACTTTGCATCTACTACCACCCTTTGTCTTCTATGGACCAGCCAATTCTATATCCAGTTAGCCAAATTTCACTATATCCCATGTCTCTTTACTTTCTGAATGAGCCTTGCTAAAATCCATGTACACCACATCCACTGCTCAACCTTCATTATTGTGTTTTGTCACATCCTCAAAGAATTTAGTAAGGCTTGTGAGGCATGACCTGCCCCTCTCAAGGTAAAAACAATGACTGCAGATGCTGGAAACCAGATTCTGGATTTGTGGTGCTAGAGCAGTAAAATCGACGTTTCAGGCAAAAAGCCCTTCGTCAGGAATAAAGCATGCTGACCTGTCTCTAATCAAGTTATGCTTTTCCAACTACTCATAAATCCTGTCTCCCAGAATCCTCTCCAATACTTTGCCCACCACCAACGTAATGCTAACTGGTCTGTCATTCCCAGGGTTATCCCTACTCCCTTTCTCGAACAAGGGAATAACATTTGCTACCTCCAATCATCTGGCCCTACTCCAGTGGACAGTGAGGATGCAAAAATCATCGCTAAAGGTGCAGCAATCTCTTCCCTCGCTTCCCATAGTAACCTTGGGTATATCCCTTCTGGCTCAACGGACTTATCTGTACTCATGTTTTTCAAAATTTCCAGCACATCCTCCTTCTTGACATCAAACTGTTTCAAGCATGTCAGCTTGTTTCACGCTGTCCTCACAAACTACAAGGTTCCTCTCAGTAATGAATACTGAAGCAAAATATTCATTTAAGGACCTCCCCTACCTCCTCTGAATCCAGGCACAAGTTCCCTCCACTATTCCTGATCGGCCCTTCCCTCACTGTGGCCATCCTCTTGCTCCTCATAAGTGTAGAATGCCTTAATCCTATCCGCCATGGCTTTTTCATGCCCCTTCCAGCTGTCTTGTGTCTATTCTTCAGTTCCTTCCTGGCTACGTTATAACCTTAAGTCCTGTGTGATTCTTACTTCCTCAATCTTAAGTAAGCTTCCTTCTTCCTCTTGACTAGATGTTCTACATCTCTTGTCATCCAAAGTTCCTTTACCCTGCCATCCCTTCCTTGCCTCAGTGGGATAAACCTATCCAGCAGTTGCAGCAATTGTTCCCGAAACAAACCCCACATTTCTGTTGTGTATTTCCCTGGGAATATATATTCCTAAATTATGCTCTGCAGTTCCTGCCTAATTGCAATGTAATTTCCCCCTCCACCACTTGCTGTCTGTTCCTAGCCTCACTAGCCCGTGGCACCAGTAGCAACCCTGAGATTACTACTCTGCTCATTCTGCCTTTTAGCTTCCAACCTAATTCCCTATATTCACTTTTCAGGTCCTCTTTTCCTAGTATGTTATTGGTACTGATGTGTACCATGACTTCTGGCTGCTCCCCCTCCCCCTTAAGAATCCAGCAGACTTGATCCAAGACAACCCTAACATTTGAGATAAAAAATGTTTGACTCAAATGCTTTTCCTAAATTAATTTTAATATTAAGATAACCTTTAAATGTTCCTATCTAGCCTTTCATTGTTGCAACTTTAACGTAGGTTCATACACATTACAGGAATGGGATTATGATACCTATCTAATTGTGGCTCCAAGGTTTTAACATTATAACAAGGGAATACTGGAGGCATTGAGTCATTCAAATTCCCTTTAGAAAAATCTGTACTGACCGCTAAACTTCACATTCTGAAACCATGTCAAGATTCCACTGTAGTGAACTATTTCACAGCTCTATTATTCGTTCCCAAGAATGAACATAAGACCATAAGAAATAAGAACAAGAGTAGACCATTTGGTCTTTCAAGCCTACTCTGCTCTGCCATTTAGTAGGATCATGACTATTCTGATACTCTTCACATCCACTTTCCTGCTTTTACTCCATAACCCTTGATTCCCCTACTTATCAAGCATCTATCTCCGCTTAAATATACCCAAGGACTTTGCCCCCACAGCTCTCTGTGGTGAGGAGTTCCACATTCAACTCTCTGAGAGAAGAAACTCCTCCTTATTTCAGTCTTACATTGGTGCCCCTTTATTCTGAAACTATGCCCTGTGGTCCAAGACACTCCCATGAGTGGAAACATTCTCTCAGCATTTTCAAAGCATGGACAAACTATTTCATGTTTTTTGTTTTATGGAACAAATTTAAAACTTGAAGTACAATCTTTGAAATCATTAAGGGATAAGATTAGATTCCCTACAGAATGGGGAAACAGGCCATTGGTCCAACAAGTCCACACACCGACCCTCCAAAGAGTAACTCACCCAGATCCATTCCCCGACCCCCTACATTTACCCCAGAGTCATGCACCTAACACTTTGGGCAATTTAGCATCACCAATTCACCTGACCTGCAAGTGAGAGGATTGTGAGAGGAAATCCGAGCACTTGGAGGAAACCACACAGACACAGGGAGAATGTGCAAACTCCACACAGACAGTCGCCCAAGGTGGGAATCGAACCCAGGTCCCTGACATTGTGAGGCACCAGTGCTAACCACTGAGCCACCGTGCTGCACACTGGAAAATTATTAGCATTTTAAGTCTTCTGTTGCACAGGGTATAGTTATTAAATTATAATTTGTCAAACTTCTGGTAATTAAATAGTCACACTCCATTTTTAATAAGAAATTCAGCTGGTTTGATGCGAATTGTGTGGGTTCAATTCCTACCTGATTGAGGTTATCATGAAGGACTGTCCTTCTCAACCTCTCCCCTCACTTGAGGCATGGTGACCTTCAGGTTAATCCACCACCAGTTTTCTCTATCTAATGAGAGAGCAACCCTGTGTCTGGTAAGACTATAGGTGACTTTACCCCTTCACAAACCAATGCAATTTTCCCTTCTATACGTTTGTATGTGAATATGAAGATTGCTCAAGCTTGGTCTTGAGCAAGGTCCAGAGTATGTGCTTGGCAGATTTTCACCTGGACAAAGATGAATGCCCTGCAGTTGTCCTAAATATATCCACTCAAAGGGAAGGCATATGTGATGATTGGTTAGAGACCCCTGCTAAAAATGATTTAATTTGTTGGAGAGAACATGAGAAGAGATAATGTTTAGTTCCAACCGAAAGCAGGAGCCTTGGCAACAGTCAGTCAGTTTGTGGTTCAGTCTTGCATAACTGCTGCAACAGATGCCCTGCCTTAAAATACCGGCGAATGCATTAAAATGAGTATACTGACAAGCAGTAGAGGAAGCGCACAGTGTATTATGAAAGTTATGACATTCCAAAAGTATCGTGTGTCAGAAATTGTCCATATCCTATGTCCATTTGATCACCTGTGCAACATCCCATGACATTAACAGAGACATATACCTCTAAATGTAGATCTAAACAGTCATCGACAAGAGAAAAGATCAATTTTTTTGAAAATATGATATCCTGGGAGAATCCAAGGTGCAGATTAGACAGTATAAATGTGTAGCCAAAATGGGCTGATGAAGAATTGGGATCTAAGAAAGAAGAATCAGGTATTTTACAAATTATGAGAAACAAACTGTGGAAGAGTAAAGAGATAGGCACAAGATGTAATCAGCAACAAATCAAATATTGGTCTTTCTTTCATGAAGGCTAGAGTACAAAGGGTGAGGTAATTATTGTTTCAGAGTAGACAGCCTTGGTCAGATTCTGCCTGGAGCATTGTGTTGAATTATGGACACAGTACCTCAGGAATAATACGTTGGCTTTGATTGGATGCAATGCACATTCACTAGAATGATACTGGGACTTAAAAGTTGCATTGAGGTCCGGCAGCATAAATTTGTTTTCTACGTCCTTGAGTATAGAAGACTGAGAAATGATATTGAGGTACTGATAATGAAAATAAAAATTGATAAGCTAGATACAGTGAATTTATTACCTCGGGGGAATAAACAGAACTTGACAATAAGACCATAAAAGCTAGGCTATTCAAGAGTGAAATCAGGAAACATCTCTTCACACTTGTTAGTGGAACTGGTGGTACGTTGAAGCCTTCAAATATAAATTAATACATTTATATTAGACAATATTATGAAAGGTTGCACAGTATAGATGGGTATGGAGGTTGTGTACAGTTCAGTTGTGATATAATAGGGAATGGGAATAGACTCAAGGCATTGAACGAGCCTCCTCTTATTCCTGTGTCTTCCTTGTCAGGGACTTGTAGATTACTCAGAATGCAGTATTGAATATTTGAATCCCGTAAAGTAAAGATTGTCTTCTTGAACTATAGCTCCTGGCACTGGCATGCTGCCATTGTACCACATTTAAAAAACCCTGAAAAGGTGCATATTTCAGGAATGTTATTAAGCAGATATATTTGAACCATTGTTTGTGCAATAGAAATATGCCCTGGTGATGATCTTTTATGTCGTAGTTTTTTTTCTGCATCATTCACAATGTAGATATGGAAGGCATTTGCTCTCTCGTGAAAGAGGAGTACCATTAAGGTATGACACAAGATGGAAAGGGCAGATGTAACAGGGTAATAGTCAACACAGGAGGTTTCAAGGGTTTGGCACTTTATGAATGAAGTTTTTTTTTAGAGGCCTACTTTTATGTTTATTTGTATATGTTCTTAAACATAATTCCTTGGTATTGCTGTTTACAAAGGAAATGCTAATTTGAGCAGTAAGCAATAACTGAAAAGTTGTGTTAATACATTGTATCTTGAAAGAAACTAACACTGTGATGTAGTATATTTAACTAAATGTAATGTTGTGCTTTCTGTTTGTAATTTGAGTATTAGATTAATATGGATTTTTCATTTTACTGTTACTTTGTAATCCACTATTGGTTGTACTGTTAATGCAGTTAGCCTTGACTCTGGTGTAAGCACTCTCGCTGTGAGTTTAGAGGTTCAGGAGATTGGGCACAAAAAGCCAGGTGAACATTCAAATCTAAACAAAGGCCTATCCAGCCTCTCTTCATAACTCAAACCCCCCATTTCTAGCAACATCTTGGTAAAGCTTTTCTGAACCCTCTTCAGCTTAATAATATCCTTCCTATAACCAGGTGAAAAGAACTGGGCACAGTGTTCCAGAAGATACCTCCCTAATGTCCTGTACAACCTCAACATGTGATCTCAGCTCCTATATTCAAAGGTCTGAGCAATGAAGGCAAGTGTGCTCAATGCCTTGTAACCACCTGTCTCCATGTGATGCAAACTTCAAACAATTATGTACCTGAGCTCTATTCTACAAAACTACTCAAGGCTGTACTTTTAATTATATAAGTTCTGCCCTTCTTTATTTTACCAAAATGTAATGCCTCGCATTTATCCAAATTGAACTCCTCAACCCATTGACCCAATTGATCCAGATCTCTTTGTACAAAGAACAAAGAAACTTTACAGCCCAGGAACAGGCCCTTCGGCCCTCCAAGCCTGTGCCGATCCAAATCCACTGTCTAAACCTATTGTCCACATCCTAAGGATCTGTACCCCTCTGCTCCTCACCTAGTCATGCATCTTTCCAGATGCATCTTAAATGAATCTACCTTGCCTGCCTCTACTACCTCTGCTGGCAATGCGTTCCAGGCACCTACCACCCTCTGTGTAAAGTACTTTCCACATGTATCCCCTTTAAACTTTTCACCTCTCACTTTGAACGCGTGACCTCTCATTATTGAATTCCCTCACCCTGGGAAAAGCTTATCTCTATCCACCCTGTCTATACCCTTGATGATTTTTTAGACCTCAATCAAGTCCCCCCCCCAGAATCTCCTTATCTCTAATGAAAACAATCCTAACCTACTCAACCTCTCTTCATAGCTAGCACCTTCCATACCAGGCAACATCCTTGTAAGCCTTCTCTGCATCCTCTCCAAAGTCTCTACATCTTTTTGGTAATCTGGTGACCAGAACTGTACACAGTATTCTAAACGCAGCCGAACCGCATTTTAACAATATTAACATGACCTGCCAGCTCTTATACTCAATACCCCGTCCGATGAAGGCAAGCATACCATATGCCTTCTTGACCACTCTATCCGTGTGTGCAGCCACCTTCAGAGTACAGTGGACCTGCACTCCCAAATTTCTCTGCTCACCAACTTTTCCCAAGGCTCTTCCATTTACAGTATAGTTCATTCTAGAATTAGACCTTCCAAAATGCATCACCTCACGTTTGCCCAGATCGAACTCCATCTGCCACTTCTCCACCAAACTCTGCAGTCTATCTATATTCTCCTGTATTCTTTGACGGTCCCAAATGTTTTCTGCTACTTCACCAATCTTCGTGTCATCTGCAAACTTACCACCAATGCCCTCTTCCGGGTCTTTTATGTATATCATAAACAACAGTGGCCCCAGCACTGGTCTCCTTTCTCCATTTCGAGAAACTCCCTTCAGTACTTCAATTGCAAAATCAAAGGCATGGATTTGGGAGTAATATACCAGCATTTGGAAAGTTGGATATAGTTCTGGTCACCACACTAAAGAAGGATATGTGGAGGATTTGGAAAGGATACGGAAATAGTTTACTCGGATATTGCCTGGTTGGGAAGGTATTAACTATGACGCGAGATTGGACGAACTTGGTTTGTTTTCACTTGAATGTCCAAAGCTGAGGGGTGACCTGAAAGAAGTTTACAAGATTGAAAGGCATGGATAGAATGGATAATTGGAGTTTTTTTCCCCAGGGTAGAACTGTCCATGAAGAGGGGACATAGGTTTAAGGTAAAAGGAGATGTGAGAAGCAAGTTTCTTTACACAGAGGGTGGTAAGTGCCTGGAATGTACTACCAGAGGAGGTGGTGGAGGTGGATACAATAGCAATGATTAAGAGGCATCTTGACAGATACATGAATAGTCAGGGAATAGAGGGATTCAGACTGCATCGAGGCAAAAGATTTTTAGATTCGAAAGGTATCAAATGCTGGTCTAGGGTCTGTTCCTGTGCTGTACTCTTCTTTGTTCTTGTTGGCCATGGATTGAGAGATGGTTTGCAGACAGGAAGAAGAATAGGAGTAAGTGGGTCATTGAGTGGTGTATCACAGGGTCCAGTGCTTGGATCAGTGCTATTCACAATATGTATTTGGATTAGGGAATTGAGTGTAATATTTCTAAGGAGAAAGTGAAGACTCCAGGGACTGGAGATCAGAGTCGAGAGTGTGGTGCTGGAAAAGCACAGCAGATTAGGCAGCTTCAGGAATGAGGAAGGGCTTATGCCCGAAATGTCAATTCTCCTGCTCCTTGGATGTTGCCTGACCTGCAGTGCTTTTCCAGCACCACACTCTCGACTGTAATATTTCTAAGTTTGCTGATGACACAGACAGGGTGAGGAGGATGAAAAAAGACTTCAGAGCTATTTAGACAAGTCGTACAAATGGGATATATGTAACAGATTCAGTATAACATAGAAGAATGTGAGGTTGTCCACTTTGGTATGAAAAACAGATGGCAGACTGGGAAAGGCTAATGTGCAGAGGGACCTGGGTCTGCTTATACACCAGACACTGAAAACAAGCATGTAGCGGCAGCAAACACTTAGGAAGGCAATTTAAATGTTGGCCATTAATGCAAGAGGGTTTGAGTACAGGAGCAGGGATTCTTACTACGAGTGAACAGGGCCTTGGTGAGACCACACGAAGAGTATTGTGTACAGTTTTGCTTTCCTTGCCTAACAAAAGATATACTTACCATAGAGGGACTGCAGTGAAGAATCCCAGACTGATTTTGGAGATGGCAAGATTGTCATACAAGGAGAAAATGAGTTACTTGGACCTGTATTCACTGAGCTTTAGAAAAATGAGAGGGGTTTCAGCAAAACTTATAAACTTCTGACAGAAATCTACCAATTGCATGTTTCTTCTGGGCAGGTTTGGGATTAGGGTTGGGGGTGATTCCAGAACACTGGATTGTGGTCTGAGGATACTGGGTAGACCATTTAGCACTAAGATGAGGAGTAATAGTTTCACTTAGAGGATGGTGAATCTGTACAGTTCTCTATCACAGAGGGCTATGGAAGTGTTTACTGAATATATTTAAGGAAGATGTTGATTTCTGGATGCTAAAGGTGCTGAGGGGGTATGTGAAGAAAACAACAATGTGATGTTGAGATAGAGAATTAGCCATGATCATGTTGAATGGCTTGCTGCTATGTTCTATGTTTCTGCCTCCTAAGTCTTTACATGAAGTGATTTTAACCTCACTGAAAGATTTTAATTGAGCATTTTGAAAATCTCATTTGATATAATAGATTTAGAATTTATGAAGTTATCACTCCTAGAGATAAATGCTGTTAATAGAAAAGCTGTCTCAATATGAGCTACAGTGATTAGAAAAGATTCTTAATTTTGTTTCTCTTTCAAATTATTAGTTTTATATTAAAATTGATAAGTAATCAGAAAGGGTATTGTAAACCAGACTTGCTGTTTTCAGAGTGACCGTATGGATTGCAAAACCATCTTTGATGGGGCACAGTTTTAACTCCTTCCCTGTGTTTTGAATGTGCTGATTTGAAGAGATATCATACTGAGGACCAAAAACTCTCCAGGAGTATGGGGAGAATGTTGACTATGGAGCATTCACTGGACTGGCTTTTTACCTCTCCAGGAGTCTGAGAGAGGAGGAAGGTGTGGCAACACTTACATTTTGTTGAACCCTTCATATAAGTGAATGTCTGAAAGTATTTGATGTGGAAAGAGACTTCATAGAGGGAGAACGTACAGAGAGACTCTTTAAGAAAACCTAAGAGTAGAGCCCAGAAGAGATTTTTTTTCAGACACTTTGAAAGTAAGAAGCGTAATATCAGAGCTGCCACTTGGCTGCCAATGCCAATTCCTCATTCCTGATGAAGGGCTCCGCCCCGAAACGTCGATTTTCTTGCTCCTCGAATGCTGACTGACCTGCTGTGCTTTTCCAGCAACACATTCTCAACAACTGCCAATGGTCTGTGATCAGGCAAAGATCATTAAGTGAAGAAAATCATGTAGTTGGAAGACGTTTGAGAACATGGAGTTAAGCCTCAAAATGGTGTGGATACTCTTTCAGATCAGCTGTTTTTGGGCAGGGCAGGACTGAAGCATTTCTGGATGTTGAGCAAAGCAGAAAAATAGTCTTCCAAAGAAGAGTCACACTGGACTCAAAATGTAAACTATTTTTCTACCCACAGTTTTGATCAAAAGCTGAGCTTTTCAAGGACTGCTGATCTTATTTCAGATTTCCAGTGTCATTTCCAGCAGTATTATGCTTTTATTAGGAAAATAGTATTAATCCATGCATCTGAATGTGGTATGTAAATTTAAGATTAGAATATTCAGTTGCTTAGTATAATTCAATCAGTGAATAAGATATAGTCAGTAGATGTAAAGGGCCATCTTGTGGCACCATGGTAGTGCACACATCCCTGGACTTGGAGTCCCAGTCACACATTCCAGAGGTGTGTAATAACATCCCTGAACAGGTTGATTAGAAATAAAGTTCAGTTTTAATTCCAGTTAAATGCTAATTTGCATGAGCCCTACAGAATAAGCTATCCAGATGTTTTACTGTTTCAAAAAGATTATCCTTGCTTTCAGTATGTTTCTTCATTAAAAATAATGCAGTTTTTAAAAATGAGAAACATTGCATTGCCATGATTGAATACTGGCAAGTATTACTGTATTAACACTGAGAAAGGGGTGGCATGCTGGCTCAGTGGTTAGCAGTGCTGCCTCACGGCACCAGGGATGCGGGTTCGATTCCAGACTCGGGTGACTGTGTGGAGTTTGCACATTCTCCCTGTATCTGCATGGGTATCCTCTGGGTGCTCCAAAGCTGTGCAGGTTAGGTGATTTGGTCACACTAAATTGCCCTTGGTGTCCAGGGATGTGTAAGTTCGGTGCGTCAGTCAAGGGTAATGTAAAGTAATAGGATCGGGGAATGGGTATGGTGGGATACTCTTTGGAGGGTCGGTGTGGACTTGTTGGACCAAATGGCCTGTTTCCACACTGTAGGGATTTGATGTATATTTCTATGAACCAGGGTACTCAATTCTCATTAGGTACACCTTGAAATGAGTACAAACAGAACACTGTTACTTGTGTTTGAATGTTAGCAGTATAGACCTTGGCGCATGCTGGTTATGAACCCCTAGAGATGTGGCGTTACTTTTAAAAAGAATATTGAATCTTGTACACTGCATAAGCAAAATGCAACATTGTTGAAGCAAAAATGTCTTTTCTGTGAGAGAGGCCAAAAACTAGCCATCTGATTTAAAAAAAATTTCATCATAGTGATTCTTCAAAATTCATTTGTCTGTATACACTTTGTCCTAGCTGTTCTTGTATCAGTTTAAACATCAATATTCATAATGGCAGCTTCCTACTTAAATTGTTCACATTCTCCTGAACTCTCAAGATGCTGAAGTTGCCACCGTGAGTAGCAGGATTTAAGTCTCAAATGGCAAGTGTGGGTGTAAATTTATAATTGAAGAATCATAAGGCAAGAATGTTTGACATTAAAATAGGTCTAATTACATCTGCATATTCTGCACTCTAATTACACCTAACAATTATGCTCAGTCTTGATTCCCTAAGCCCTTCTAGCTCTGCTCCTTAAAACTGTTCCATTTGACCAGGTTTTTGGGCACATGGTCCTAATTTGTGCCTCTGTCAAATAGGTTTGGTAAAAGTTCTAGTTAAGGACTTTGGGACTTTTTCACCACATCAAAGGTGTTATATAAATTATTATTGTTGACTCTGCGTGTGCAGGCAGCACGGTGGCTCAGTGATTAGCACTGCTGCCTCACAGCGCCAGGGACCCAAATTCGATTCCAGCCCCGGGCGACTGTCTGTGTGGAGTTTGCACATTCTCCCCGTGTATGCGTGGGTTTCCTCCGGGTTCTCTGTTTCTCTCCCACAGTCCAAAGATGTGCAGGTCAGGTGCCCATAGTGTTAGGTGCATCAGTCAGAGGGAAATGGAACTAGGTGGGTTATTGGGGTAAAGAGCCTGTTTCCACACTGTAGGGAATCTAAACTAATCAAAAGAAAAACTCCATAAGAGATGAAAAGCTGAAAGGATGGGCAGCACAGTGGCCATGCTAAATTGCCTCTAGTGTCCGGGGATGTGCAGGTTAAATGGTTAACCATTGGAAATGCAGGGTTACAGGGATTGCAGGGGGGGATCAGCATGGGATACTCATAAGAGGGGTTGGTGTGGAATTAATGGGCCTAATGGGATTCTATGAAACGCACTCATTATTCTCTGCATGCAGTTTGTAAACCCAGATGTTGTTGACTCAGTAGTTTGAATGTATCATTTCACCTCTGGAATGTGCTAATATACAATTTATCTCTAGGAATGGTGTGGTCAGACGTGAAGAGACTGTGGTATGATGGACTTGAAGATTTTATGGAGGAATCTCGAAATCAACTCAGTTTTGTCATGAACTCGTTGTATTTAGCAACATTTGCTCTCAAAATTGTGGCTCATAATAAGGTAAACAAGGGAGAAGGGTGAGTCTGGTTCTATTTGGATGTGAGAACTGTTTACTCATTGACTGAAAGGAGATGTTGCAAAAATTAAATAAATAGAGGAGAATCTGATTATGAAGTTACCTGCACAAGATCACTGCCCATTGCAAGTATTAAATAGTCCGTATCCTACCTACTGATGGGCAAAAGGAAACATTATACTTTAGTTTGCCTTGTGAGAATTCCAGTCAATAATTTTAATTATGTTATTATCCCTGCTTTTAAGTATCTTGCTTTGTCCTTTTCTTCAACTGTTCCCCGCCACTTCTGTTTCCTCTCATTACACACCTTACTCAACAGTCAGCACGTAATCTTGTTACTAATGCTACACAATGCTGCCAGCAGAGATTGTGCAGAAAATGCGAGCATGGTTTTCGTTTAGACTTTTGCTCACAAGTCAGAATGGCAGTCCACATTTGGGGAGTTTGTTTTCCTTGGGGCGGCATGATGGCATATTGGTCAGCACTGCTGTCTTATTGTGCCAGGGTCCTAGGTTTGATTCCAGTCTTGGATGTCTGTCTGTGTGTGGGGTTACTATGTTCTTCTCATGTCTGTGTAGGTTTCTGCTGAGTTCAAAGATGTGCAAGTTGGGTAGATTGGCCATGCTAAATGTGGGGTGATGCGGTATGAGCTGGGGAGTTGGGTCTGGGAGGGATACTCTTCAGAGGATCAGTGCAGACTCGATGGGCTGAATGATCCCTCTCTGTACTGTAGAGATTCTATTCTGTTCTATTTCAGAGAACTCTGTTTCTCTCCCCATCGGTGCTGCCAGACTTGCTGAGTTTCTCCAACTCTCTCTGTTTTTGGTTGAGGTTTCCAGCATCCACAGGATTTTGGATCTATGTCATCTGAGCTGCCTGATGGGCACTAGCAGGGGGCACTGATGGGGAGGCAGCTCTGGGGAGGACCCCTTAACCTTCTAAATTCTAGAGAATGAAAGCCGAATTTGTTTAATCTCTCCTCATCACTGAACGCCCGAAGTCCAGGTATCATTCTATTAAACTTGCATTGAACTCCCTCCTGGATCACAACGTCCCTCTTAAGTTGTGGTGCCAAGATCTGCTCACAGTGCTCCAAGAGGGATCTAACTAGGGTTTTGTATAACTACAGCATAATGTCTGCATCCTTATACTCCAGCCCTTTAAAGGTTCCTGAAGAAGGGCTTATGCCCGAAACGTCGATTCTCCTGCTCCTTGGATGCTGCCTGATCTGCTGCGTTTTTCCAGCAACACATATTTTATCCCTTTCGATATGATGGCCAGCATTCCATTAGCTTTCTTGTTGATTTTCTGCACTTGTTCACGGCATTTTAAAGAACCATGCACCTGAACTCCCAAAGCTCCTTAGACATCCATTGTATTTAATTTTGTGCCCTCTTAAAAATAAAAGATGTCCTGATATATCCTTTTTTGGTCTAAAATGGTTAACCTCCCACATGCTTATATTAAAATCCATCTGCCACAGCTTTGTCAATTCACCTAATCTATCAATATCCTGTTGTTATTTTGTACTCATCATCTACAATGCTGCCCGATTTTGTGTTGTCAGCAAATTTGGATATTTGACTTTTTATGCCATTATTCAAGTTGTTATAAATACTTTGAATAATTGAAGCACTAACACAGATACTTGTGGGATATCACAAGTCACATCTTGCCAACTGAGTACTTATCCATTATTCCAACTCTATTTCCTGCCACTCAACCAATTTCCTATTTTAATAATTTGCCATCAATTCTTTGGGTTTGGACACTACCTAACAGTACTTGGGTGGGACTTTGTCAAAGCCTTCTGGAAGTCCATATAAATAGCATCCATCAACTTACCTTTGTCACCACTTCATAGAAAACACTGAGAGGTTTGTCAGGCATACCTTACCATTCCTGAATCCATGCTGACTCACCCAGATTGTCTGTAATTTTTTGAGTGATCAGTTACCCTGTCCTTGATTATAGACTCTTAACAGTTTCCCAACACAGATCTCAGGCTAACTGGTCTGTAATTCCCTGGTTTCCCTCTATCACCTTTCTTAAAGAGCAGAGTGGCATAAACAGATTTCCAGTCCAGAGATACAACTCCTGAATGTAGGAACCTTATCAGTGCCCCGACCATAATCTTTTATTATGCTGTCCTTGCTCCTTTGATACTTGTGGATGGAAACCATCAGGTCTTGGAAATTTGGCATTCTTTCTTCCATTAACTTTACCATTATTCATGATCCACTTCAGTTAATTTTATTGAACCCTGTCCTAATCCTCTGTTAATTTCTTTGGGATTTGCAACAAGCAATAACCACCTTTTCTGCTGAAATTGCAAAACAAAACAATCTGTTGTGAAACTTGAAAGGGTTCAGAAAAGATTTACAAGGATGTTGCCAGGGTTGGAGAATTTGAGCTATAGGGAGAGGCTGAGCAGGCTGGGGCTGTTTTCCCTGGAGTGTCGAAGGCTGAGGGGTGACCTTATAGAGGTTTACAAAATTATGAGGGGCATGGATAGGATAAATAGGCAAAGTCTTTTCCCTGGGGTTGGGGAGTCCAGAATTAGAGGGCATAAGTTTAGGGTGAGAGGGGAAAAATATAAAAGAGACCTATGGGGCAACTTTTTCACGCAGAGGGTGGTATGTGTATGGAATGAGCTGCCAGAGGATGTGATAGAGGCTGGTACAATTGCAACACTTAAGAGGCATTTGGATGGGTATATAAATAGGAAGGGTTTGAAGGGTATGGACCGGGTGCTGGCAGGTGGGACTAGATTGGGTTGGGATATCTGGTCGGCAGGGACAGGTTGGACCGAAGGGTCTGTTTCCATGCTGTGCATCTCTATGACTCTGTCTGTCATTTCCCCTTGGCCATTAATAATATCCCCACTCTAAGCCTTCAGTGGGCCAATAGTACTCTTCACTATTGCTTTTCCTTCATATAATTTATAAAATGTCTTCTTATTGTCTTTTATGCTCCTCTCAAGTTTTCTTTTATACTCCTTTTTTAGCCACTCGCTTTGTGGCCCTTATTAATCTTTGTATTTGTCCTGTTCTGTGGGATCTGTACTATTGTTTATGTATGTGTAAGCCTTTCCTTTTAATTTTATGCTGTCCCTTACCTCCTTAGATGTCCATGGCTGTTTCTGAATAGCAATAAGTGTTTCTGTGAACATCCTCCACTGTTCCTGGGTTGTTTTGCCAGTAAGCAGAGCTTCTCAGTTTGCTGTGGACAATCTCTGCCTCATCCCATTAAAGTCTGCCTACTTAAATCCAAAATTCTAGAATCTGATCCTTGCTTGTCTCTTACAAGCATTACATGAATCTCGATCATGTTATGATCACTATTTAACACATGCTCACAAACGATTAGGTCACTAATTAAATCAAAATCTTTGCTCACTACTGTATCCAAACAGAATACCAAATGCTGGTGGAAGTGGTGTCTGAAAATAAGACATTGTGATCACAATATGGTGGGTAGCTTAGGTTTAATTTATTTGACTCTGAAGAAAGAAGAGGAAGATTTTTGAAGAAAATTGAATTACCACTTTAAGGATGTTCCTGCTCTAAGAATGCACAATCAATTGAAAAATGAAAACTGATAGTAGCAACAGGGGAGCTTCACACTCCATAGTCAAATCTTCACCAAGAGGTTTGTGGGAGAGCTAAGATATTTGAGTTGGCTAGAGGAAGAGAAAATGCCAGCCACACGGAGAAAAAGACAGAGGCCTTGGTAAATGGGAACTTTAGAAATAGAAGCAGACATAAGCAGTTCAGCTGCTCAAGCTCGCTCCACCATTTAATATGAGCATGGCTCATTTCATCTATGCCTCAACTCCACTTTCCTGCTCATTCCCCATAACTCTTTAGAGGTCTGCAGGAAGCAAGGAAAGCACCACAACTAAATTTACAAATCCTTGAGAGAAAGGGGGCAATCTTTACAAAAACAATACAAAGACCAGAAAGAGAAAGCAAAGGAGTTTTTAAATAACTGCAGTTGTCACCTCTCAAATGCAAACTTAAATGTCATTACGAGAAGACTTGTCAAGGCAAAGCTGGATGAGACAGTAAAGTGCCGGAAAAGTAATTTATACCAGGGCTACAATATCTGGAATACCCAAAGATTTTATTTTAGCCAGAAAAGGAAGGGTTTAGAGACATTTGAGGAAACGTTAAGGCAGAGGAGGATGTCAGAAGAAATTTTCAATTTCGAAGGACCAGCACTGAATAATTAAACCACATTTTCAACAGGAAGATTTATAAAGGCTAAAGCCAGAGAATTTTAAAAAAATTTCTGAAGAAAATGTATTGTGCTTTCAGTTGTGAAAGACAGGAGAGTGTTCATTCAGCCTCTAAGGAAGTGGGAAAACTGCATCTTGGCTACAGAAAGTGGGCAAACACAGTGAATGTTTGAGAAGGTATTACAGTGAAATAGAATTTAAAAGCATGGAAGCAGCAAATTACTACAAAACATAATTTAACTGAATTTTTAGAGATTTATTAAAGAATTTGGTTTGTTTTAATTGCAGTAGAGTATTCAAGGAGACAAATCGACAAATTACAATATTGTTGTAATACAGTACCTATCAATGTTTACAACTGAAGTCAAACAACATTGATTAAACAAAATCATTTAGTCTCAAAGAACAGCAGAACAAGTGGTATTAAAACGCTGCAGATTTAAAACCGCTTCATTGTAATAAGAATTTCTAAGTGCACTGAGGGGGAAAAAAAAGAGAAATATCACTTCTACAAAGATTCAAAGTCAGAGATGGACCAGAAAGAACATAAAATGGGATATGAAAACAGAAATTCCTGGAGAAATTCATCAGGTCTGGCAGTATCTGTGGATAAAAAGCAGAGTTAACGCTTTAGGTCCAGTGACCGTTCTTCAGAACTTGTAAAATTGCATTTTGGAGGAGACTGTTCGTAAGGTACAGAGTTGCCTTAAACGCTACATTTGAAGCTGATGCAAGTTAATGCAATATTGTGTTTTGTAGGTCCTACAGCAGATGCTATTAATTTCTAGAATACTAAAGAGAGCTTATATTTATGACAATGACCTGAAAGTTTTGATAATTACTTCAATCCAAGAGTAAATAGCATTATTGAATGAACAAGATTTAGCAGAAGCATTCAACTTCTAGGATAATCTGTGGATAATTTGATAAAAAGTATTTACAGGTTAGTGGAAAATATTGAACAATGAGCTTCAAAATGAGAATTCATAAGAGACAGATTTGTTGAAACGCTTGATGAAACTTTGACTTCATGTACTCAGTGGTAGATTTAATTTTGAAGCAGACTGTCCAAATAATGTGGGATCCTGAGAGAAGAATCACCTTACCTCAGGAGAGCAACAGTGTCTGCTCATTTTATAAAGTATAGGTACTCTAAAGATGCATGTGACAAACCAACATGAAGAGTAAGCCAAACAGCAGGTGCTAAGAGTCATTGTCAGCTCTGAGACAAAAAGGCGACACAGGCAAAGACAATGTCCAGCCATGAAAAACGAATGCTGTGTCTGTAAAGCTTTAGATCGCTTCCAGAAGTTACACAGACATAAGACAGTTTCAGGACAGCAGAAACGCTGGTCTCACACACACACGTATACACAGTAGAGCACCCATTACTATTCAAAGAAAAGTTGCCCTCATCAGGTGACATACTTCCATTAGAAAAGATGCCAGAGGTATTTCTCAGTGAACTTGCTGTTTTGAATGAAAGTACTAATTTAATCAAGTTAACTTTCACGGACCTTATTTATGTCAATGAATATCTTGTCAATTTAAAGCTTGATACTGGAATAACTGTGAAATCAGATACCATGGCTGACGAAGCTAAGGTTACAATCTACAATAATAAAACTATATGGTCCAGGTGAAACACAAACGGTGTACAAGAGTTGAAAATACATAGAGCATAGAAAAGTACAGCACAGAACAGGCCCTTAGGCCCATGATATTGTGCCGAAACTTAATCCTAATGTAAAATATAGTAACTCAACCTACGCACCCCTCAACTCACTGCTATCCATGTGCATGTCCAGCAGTCACTTAAATGTCCCCAATCGCTTCCATCACCTCAACTGGCAATGCATTCCATGCATTCACAACTCTCTGCGTAAAGAACCTACCTCTGATTTCTCCTTTATACCTTCCTCCTAATATCTTCAAACTATGACTTCTAATTCATCAACTTCACCAACGCATTCCACCCTGACCTTAAATTTACCTGGATCATCTCTGACACCTCCCTCCCCTTCCTGGACCTCTCCATCTCCATCAGTGACGACCGACTTGACACTGACATTTTCTACAAACCCACCGACTCCCACAGCTACCTGGATTACACCTCTTCCCTCCCCACCTCTTGCAAAAATGCCATCCCGTATTCCCAATTCCTCTGCCTCCGCCGTATTTGCTCCCAGGAGGAGCGGTTCCACCATAGAACACACCAGATGGCCTCCTTCTTTCGAGACCGCAATTTCCCTTCCCACGTGGTT
>NC_057722.1:77619538-77633440 GCF_004010195.1 Chiloscyllium plagiosum | reverse complement strand
GAGGACAGGCAAAATCGACGTTTCGGGCAAAAGCCATGAAGGGCTTTTGCCCGAAACGTCGATTTTGCCTGTCCTCTGATGCTGCCTGAATTGCTGTGCTCTTCCAGCACCACTGATCCAGAATCTGGTTTCCAGCATCTGCAGTCATTGTTTTTACCTTTTTCTTCTCGTACCAGTCAATCCTGTCCTGGGGAAAGGTCTCTGGCTATCTCTGTGGTTCACAGTTCGCACTCTTAATTTTTGAACCTACAAACATGCCCTGACCTCAACATCTTTGGAGTAATTTAACTAGAGACGAGAACAACTGCTTCAGAAACCAACCAATCAGACAAGGAGTAAACAGTCAAAAACTTCATTGTGCTTGGTATACTTATAGCAGAACCCAAACTGAAGACAGAATCTGATGAAATTACTGATAAGGGCGCAAGAGAATGGCTTCAAAAGGTCATAGAATCATGGAGATGTACAACACGGAAACAGACCCTTTGATCCAACTCGACCATGCTGACCAGATATCCCAAATTAATCCAGTCCCATTTGTCAGCACTTGGCCCATATCCCTCTAAACTCTTCCTATTCATGTATCCATCCAGATGCCTTTTAAATGTTGTGATTGTACCGGCCTCCACCACTTCCTCTGGCAGCTCATTCCATACATTCACCACCCTTTGCGCGAAAAAGCTGCCCCTTAGGTCCCTTTTATATCTTTTCCCCTCTCACCGTAAACCTATGCCCTCTAGTTTTGCTTGAACAAAGTAGAGTTGAGCTGCATATGAGTCCATGGAAGCCAATCCAGTTTCCAAAGATTTAAGACCTCATCAAAAATAAGTTGTTACCACCTGGCCTGAAGATCCATGACACTGTGAAACGTTTGTCTGTTTTAATTAAAAGTGAATTGCATGGTCCAGAAGTCAAGATCATTGCAAAGACAAAACTACTTGTTTAAATAAAGCAGCAATAATCGCCTGATGAACATTAATGAGATTAAAGGCTATGGAGCAAATGGTTGAGTCAACATGGTTTTTTTTTGCAAAGGGAATTCAGGAGATTAAAGATACTCCATTTAAGGTAATGGCCCAATAACTTGGTCTACCAGAGCAACATCCTCTCTAAAGGATATCCAAGAGATTAAACATCTACCAAAATCAAGAATCTTGGTCAGAAGAATCAGAATCAAAGTGAACAGTGGTCCAGGAGAAGAGCTGTCATTCTTCCATGTCTGAAGAGAGTGCTTTTTAGGAAGATTGTGAAGTCTCCTGCATTTGTAAAGTCAATGACCTTTGGGGAGCCTGGTAGTGGTAATTGTAATATATAGGATCCGGAGTAGGCCTTTCAGACCCTCGGGTCTGATCCTCCATTCAGTGTGATCAAGGCTGATCTGTGGCCAATCTCCATATATTTACCTTTGGCCCATATCCCTTAATAGCCTTGCTTAACAAAAATGTATCTATCTCAGATTTAAATATTAACAATTTGATCGAGTATCCACTGTCTTTTCTGGAAGAGACTTCCAAACTTCTACCATCCTTTATGTGTAAAAATGCTTTCTAACCTCTCTCTGTATGGTCTGACCTTAATTTTTAGACTATGATCCTGAGTTCTAGAAGCTTCAAACAGTGGAAATAGTTCATTTTTATGTACACTCTCCTGTTAATATCTTGAAGACTTCAATAGGATCATCCCTTAACCTTCTAAATTCCAGAGAAAGCAGGCCTAATTTATATACTCCCTCCACATAACTTAACCCCTGAAATCCAGGTATCATTCTTGTAAACGTACATTGTAACCCTTCAAATCCAACCTTACTTAAGTGTGATGCCCAGATCTGTTCACTCCAAGTGGGGTCTAACCAGGGTTTTGTATAACTGCAGCATCACTTCTGCAACCTTATGCACGAGTCCTTTAGATATAACGGTCAACATTCCATTAGCTTTCTTGATTACTTTCTGCACCTGTTCGTAACATTTTATAGGTCTGTGCACCTGAACCCTCAAGTCTGTTTGGACATCCACTGTATTTAACTTCATACCATCTGGAAAGTACCCTGATCTATTCCTTTTCAACCCAAAATGGATAATTTCACCCTTGCTTAACATTGAATTCCAGTGAATATATAATGATTAACTCTGGGTGAGGGGAATAATGTTTGGGGCAGATATTGTGTGAGATGATACTCCAAAGGAGTTAGTTAATTTTCATGTTACATGGCACTCTCTTTCCCCCCCCCCCCCATGCAGTCTCTAAGTGGAGACTGTGGAGTACTGCCTGAAGGGAACATAAATATTCTCGAGACTCATTGGTAATTATGGCTAGCTAGTTAATGCAAAAACTCCCTATTCTTTCTTGCAATAAAGGAGGATTTGTGGTCACAAATTACCCAAACCAGAACATCATGCACTGGTGACAGTGGTTTTTGAAAATGCAACAACTGCAAGTCCCTTTGCCTATTTACCAAGCTTCTCCAGAAGCATTCAGATATTAGCTGGTTGTTTGGAAATTGTGACATTGACCATGAAACACAGTATCATGACTAGATAGAATTGAAAACCCTTATAAATATGCAAGGAGAGTATTGTGGATAATGGTTATATTATCCACAGTTGCATAATGGTTATATTTTTGGATTAATAATTGCATGTTTATTTTTGAAAAGTAAATGTAATCTCTAAGTCACGTTATTTCTTGTGCAAACTGTGAAATTTTCCAATGTCTCTCTAGTTCCATGCGATTGGAGACAGGAAGGATTGGGATGCGTTCCATCCCACTTTAGTGGCAGAGGGTCTGTTTGCTTTTGGCAACATTCTCAGTTACCTACGGCTTTTCTTTGTGTACACGACTAGTTCCATCCTTGGACCATTGCAGGTATTGTATTCATGTTATCTAATTATTTGCACCCTGTAGAATACACAGTGCTCGAAGTTGTGGGTAGATAATTAGGTTTCTGATAACAGTACTTCTGAACCAGTCATTGAGATAAATAACCAATTGCCCTTGCTTGATTTGTTCTCTCTAATTTATCTTCTGTCTATCTAGGCCAGTGCATGCACTGCCTTTCTTGCTCATCCCAAACACAGTTGAGATCCTGTATATGTTGTACCCATTTGCAACACCTCACTATTGTGTGTGTTAGCATTTTTGCTTCTTCATTTTCTGAGCATTGTTTATTATTTTCCCCTCTCTTTATCTTACATAATCAAATAATTTTTTTTCAAAGATTTGTTTTGTCACTTTTCCTTCTCTATAACACATATTGTGGACCTAGGCCATTCAGCCTGCAGAGTCTGCTTTGCCATTCAGTGAGATCATGGCTGATCTGATAATCCTCAACTCCACTTTCCTGCTTTTTCCCCATTTTCCTTAATTCCCTTTCTGATTAAGAATCGGTCTATCTCAGCCTCCACACTCTGTGTTGCAAAGAATTCCACAGATTCACAACTTTGAGAGAAGAAATTCCTCATCTCTATCTCAATTGTGAGACCCTTTCATCTGAGAATTTATGTCTGGTCCTAGACTGTCCCACAAAGGCGTCTTGATCTGACTTGTCCATCAGTTCTTCCGGATAACCAGCTGCCAGGAAATCTGAAGAGTTGGCCTGCACTCTGATTTTCCCTTTCTTCCCTCCTATCTTGAAATCTCCTGTGCATCTTGCATTCATGATATTGCAATGATAAGGAAGCCTATAGAATAAAAGATACAAACTTTGTTTACAGGCCATGAGATAATACCATTTAGCCTTATGTGCTTCAGTTTGCCATTTCGAGCACCAGCCTGACCTGAATTCTAAATCTCAAACAGAAACAGTATGGGCATTGTCTATTCCTGCCATCACCTTTAGTAAGTTTGAAATCAACAGTTTATATAGCAAGTACTGTTATACTAAAAATATTTGCACTGCAAATATTTTGACACTGGCTAAACTTCACACCTAAAGTTTCAATGATTTTGTGGGTTTTTTTGTGAGCATGACCATTTTTCTGTCTAAGGAGTTTTTGTAGCTGTGTTACTATATATGTGACTTTCTATAAAGTTTTGGCTCATAAATGAGACAGGCTATATCTTAGTAAGTAACTGCTAAAATAAAGGGACAACACTTTTTTGTTGCAGGAGCAGAGGGCATGTTGCAGTGTGTGTTTTAAGCTTTGACATTGCTGTCATTTGTGTTATAGTTTCATCTACATTGTGCTGTTTCCACATCACATTCCTTTTTGGAGCTGCTGACTAATTTCTGGCTGCATATGTTTTGAATGATGTTTTTCAATTCAATTGATCATAACAGCCACAGAAGTAAACATCTTTTAGACTGTGTAGTCTTTAAGCCACATGCCAACAAAATATAAAAAAAAGTGAGGGGGGAAGGTAGTCCCAGGTAATTAATTTCTATTCAGTGAACTACATTTGAGGAAGATACATATCTTCCTTCCAATAATTTTATCAATCATTTACTAAAATAATTGTTGATTGTACCTGCATGGGAAGGAGGAATGTTCTCAGCTAAAAGGTGGTCCATAACAAAAGAGTGAAGGCTTGCACCGTTGGAGGTGATTTTTTAAAATCAAGTAAGACTCTGACCACCCTCTCAGATGCGTATAAATGGACCATGACTATTTGAAGAAATCATGATGTGGAGGTGCTAATGTTGGACTGGGTTGGACAAGGTCAGAAATCACATGACACCAGCTTATAGTATAATGGGTTTATATGAAAACACTAGCTTTCAGAGCGCTCCGAAAGGTAGCTCTTTCAAATAAATGCGTTGGACCATAACCTGGTATCGTGTGATTTTTTAAATCTTATTTGAAGAAGGACAGAGGAGTTTTGCTCATTCATAGGCAATTGTTTTTCATTCAACCAATGTCACAAAAGCAGATTTATCTGACTTTTTTTTATTCCTTTCCTATTTGTAAAGCCTTGTTGGATGCAAATTGGCTGCATCTCCCATAAATGGCAGCAGTGACTGTAGTCCCAAAGTACTTTACTAATTGCAAATCTTTATTTACTGTGAATCACTTTGGGATGTCCTCAAATTGAGGAATTATGTGAATGAAAGTTCTGTATTTTGGCTCATTTTTAGCAGGCATAAATTAAGAAGTTAAAATGATAAACTTTCACAATCAAAACTTGCTGTAGGACATATCATCTAAGGATAGAAATCTGGATACATTCTAGCGCACAATGTTTAAAAAAATAATAAATTAGCTGTCTCAGTTTAAAAATAACTTTCAAAGATCAAATGCAAATAAGTAAATATGCCATTAGAATAACATGATAGGCCATTCAGATGCTAGGGCTATGTAAGAACTGTGGATGTTGGAAATCAGAAACAGAAATTGCTGGAAATGTTAATAGATCTGGTAGCATCTGTGGAGAGAAATCAGAAGTAACATTTTGGATTCAGTAACACTTCCTCAAAACTGACCGAATTAGGAAAAAGTTTTTTTATGCAGAAGATAGGGTGGGTAAGGAGTAAACAATAGGTGGAGATAGAGCCCAAAGAGAGAGAGAACAGTTGGACAGACAAAAGGAGTGGATAACAATCAGCCTGGGAGAATGAATAACGACTAAAATTTTCAGCTTGGGAACTCTACTGCCTTCTGGATTCAGTATTGGTTCAACAATTTTCGGGCTTGAGGCATCTTCTCCCATGTCCTTAGCCTATCCCCCACATGCATCTTCTCCCATGTCCTTAGCCCATCCCCCACACGCATCTTCTCCCATGTCCTTAGCCCATTCCCCACACGCATCTTCTCCCATGTCCTTAGCCTATCCCCCACACGCATCTTCTCTCATCTCCTTAGCCCATCCCCCACACGCATCTTCTCCCATGTCCTTAGCCCATTCCCCACACGCATCTTCTCCCATGTCCTTAGCCTCACGCATCTTCTCCCATGTCCTTAACCCATCCCCCACACGCATCTTCTCCCATGTCCTTAGCCCATGTCCCACACACATTTTCTCCCTTGATCTTAGCCCATCCCCCACAAGCATCTTCTCCCATGTCCTTAGCCCAACCCCTCTGTTATCACAAGGTCTGCTATTACACACAACCCATTGTTAACCACTAATAGTCCCCATTAGCAGCTATTCATTCATTTAGGCTGATTGTTACAAATTGTAATCCATTCTTTTGTCCAACCTTTCTTCTCTTTCAAATAAAAACCATAAGAACTGTGGATGCTGTAAATCAGAAACAAAAATAGAAGTTGCTAGAAAAGCTCACAGGATTGAGACTATGTATGAAGAGAAATTAAAGTTAACGTTTCTGGTCTGGTGACCCGTTCTGAGGAAGGGTCACCGTGCCGGAAACATTAACTTTGATTTCTCTTCACAGGTACTTCCAGACCTGCTGACCTTTTCCAGTAACCTCCGGTTTTGTTCATCTTTTTCTTTGAGCTCTACCTCCACCTACCATTTATTCTCTAATGCCATGCTCTCCCTCCCCCCCCCCCCCCCCCAATGAAAAACATCCCAAGGCTTCTAAGCACTCTATTCTGCTTTTCATAACTGTTCAACTGTACTGGACTTCCTGACAGGCAGTCAGGTGCCAGAAATCTAACACAACTGATATACTTAAGTACTTTCCTCAAATTCTGGCTTAATCAATTCCCTGATCTGACCCAGAAATGCCCATTCCCATGACTGACCTGGCACTTCTTCAAAACTACACAAATTGACTATAATGCAATCGATGAACTGCAGGCGCTGTTTGGATAACATGAACTTTCTACTGAACAGGTATAGCAATTTTCAATAGCAGTCTTCTCCAGCACGATTTTCTATAGTGCGAGGTTGAAAAGGAACACAACTGTTGCGTTATACCAGAATGTACATTACTGTACATGAGCACATATTAGCCTTTCAGAGACTTGGTCATTCAAGGAAAACAGGGAGATCAGTCTTCAGTCTAGGTGGACGTAGAGACTGATTGGGAGTCATGGCTTTGACTATGACCTATACCTTCTAAAAAGCAAGAAATTGGAGGGTGAATGTCTGACACCGTTAGGAAGGAACAAAGTGCAATTTTCTAGAGGCTCCAAAGCACTCCATTCAACTTTTTGTAAATATTGAACTATACCGAAGTTCCTGACCTGTAGGGCCAGAGATTAAACCCTTTAACACAAATGATGTACTTGCATACTTTCCATAAATTCTCCATTCCCTGATCTGACCTAGAAATGCCCATTCCCCATGACTCATCTAACTGACCCACAACAAGCAAAAGGTTTCCTCAAACCAAAATGTCCAGAATTGAGTTTCAAACTCAGAATTCTGGTTTGGTTTTAGTTGTTTTGATTCCTCTTGCAAACATTTTCACCTTCCATCTCATCGTTTGAGAAAAGATTTGCTTTAGTACTGCTTCTGAAAACCTGTGTAAAAGCAGAAACGTGGCAAATACAGCAACTACTCATGAAGCTCCTGTCAGGCGCCACAATCCCAATCAAAATGCTACTGAAAGATTTCTCTTCTGTATGCTATAGTAACAAAGCCCAAGATTCCTCACATTTTGAGCACATGATTGCAGTTCAGGCCACTGTGGGAAATTGTGTATTAGACAGTCAATATCCACACAGAGGAGAAAATAAATACATCTTGTACTCAATGGTTTTCTTTCAACAGTGCTGAAAAGAAAATAAGAGAATGCTGATGCCTCACAAAATACATTTGTCTTTTTATGGTTCCTGTCATGCTTGAGTTAGGCAAAGTGCCCGGACTTTTGAACTTGAAAAGGCCACTGACTGCTTACAAAGCAGGAGGCCCTCCTTCATCAAGGATGAAATCCCAGCCAAACTGCTGAAGTTTACAAAGTCACATCTCCTGTCATGCTTTCAGGATCTCTTACACTGATGGTAGGTCGGATCCATCCCACAGGACATATGTGATGCAAAAATGATCTTGTGCAAAAAAACCAAAGGAGATGGGAGCATATGCCGGGGATGTCCCATTTCTTTGCAACACTGGGAACAATTGACCTCGGATCATGCTTAAAAGAGTCATCTACATCTAGATGGAGTATATACAGATGCACAGACCTATGATTTCTGTCCTGCCGGAGGTACAGTGGACCTGATCTCCATGCGCCAACAGAAAGTCAAGTGTAGGACCAAGTGTCTGCTGGAGCATTTGAGAAATCCAATTAACAGTTTCTTTTGAAACATATCATCAGACAGACCCTCTTCTTGCCTTTGGGGAATAATGGGAATGAGACTTTGTTGTGAGCAAGCAGAGGCAAAGTAGAGGTAAAGGAGAAAACTCATGAACCTTCAAATGTTATGAAGTGTAAGGGGTATTGTACCTTTAAGAGAGTTAAAAGTTAGCAGAACTACCTGTCAGAGCACCAAGGTAGCAATGTAACATTTGGTCAAATAGCTAGATTAGCTGTGTTGCGTGGAGACAAAAAGAAATTCAAATTCAGCCAATCAGTTTAAATTATGCCCCAAAATACCAAACTCCAATCAAATTTGAACTTAGTATTTTGACAATATTAACACCAATGAAACAATCCGATGCTTTGGGGTATGAAACAGAGAAAAAAATTGAACAGTTGGAGGAGAACTGCCAAAAGACCAACAGATGTAGGTTACTAGTGAGAACTCTGAGAGGTACCTGCGTGGAGAAGGAGTTCGCACAGGAGAAAAAACATCAACACTGACCTGGAGAGCAAACCTACAGAGGAAGATACCAAGAGAAGATTTGACAGCTGGTTGGTTATGAAATTTGGATTTTTCTGTAAATCTTAATCGGCAGTTTTATCGGACTAGTATTGTGAGGTGGGGGTGGGGTGGTGGTGGTGTAGAGGTAAAAGATAGGTTTAGATAAATGAGTTGTAAATAGTTGTTAATTAATTAGTCTCTGTTAGACTTGTTAAAAAGTAGTTAATTTTTACTTTAAATACTGACTTTTGGGATAGTTCTTTGCCTTTCAAATTTTAACAGATTACAGCAAGGTTTAAATCATTTCTGTATTGCAGGTTTAAATTAGTAAGGGAGGGGGGAGGTGTTTTACCCCATGTCGTAACACAAAGACTAATCTACTTGAACCTACAAGCACCACCTGTCCTGCGTGTGGCAGTTTAACTTATTGGTCAGTCTAGAAACTGTCAAATCAGTGTGGAAGCAAGTCATCATCCATCCTGAGGAATTCCTGAAGAAGGAGAAAATAGGATGTGGGCAGAGGTGTGCTGGTAATGTCACTGAGCTAGTAACTAGACCCCCAAGCTAATGTTCTGAGGATGTGGATTCAAACCCCACGAAGACAGGTAGTGATGTGAGGAACTGTTGTGTTGCCGTGGTAGTCCCTATTGCTGGCCAGGACACCCAGGGTTCTGCGCCACAGGTGTATCATAACATCTCTGGTTGATTTAGAATTTTTTAATATACCTATTTACTTTACTTTTCTGACACTGACAGCATAGCAAGAGTCTCCAAGATGTTGTGGAAATTACCTGTTCATTCCTTCCAGGACAAAATTCAGTGTAATATATATATTTCGATGGCAACACCTCTGACAATTCCTGGGTATAGAATGGAATGAAACAAGCCTGTGTCCTAGCTCCTACTTTATTTGGTATTTTCCCCTCCACACCCCTGCCGTTTGTCATCTTGCAGGTATGAAAAGAACTTACCTGTATTCCGGGTCCAAGGACAGCCTCGACAGTCTGTCCAGACTGAAAGAGAAGACAAAAGCACAATACATTGTGATTAGAGAATACCTTGATCAAATGGGCCGGTGGGCTGAGGAGTGGCAGATAGAGTTTAATTAGATAAAACCAAGGTGCCTGCATTTTGGAAAGGCAAATCAGGGTAGGACTTATACACTTAATGGTAAGGTCCTGGAGAGTGTTGTTGAACAAAGAGTGCAAGCTCGTAGTTCCTTGAAAGTAGAATCACAGCTAGGCAGAATAGTGAAGAAGGCATTTGGTATGCTTGTCTTTATTGGTCAGTTTATTGAGATAGGAGTTGGGAGGTCATGTTGCGGCTATACAGGACATTGGTTAGGTCACTTTTGGAATACTGCGTTCAATTCTAGTCTCCCTGTTAAAGAAAGGATGTTGTGAAACTTGAAAGGGTTCAGAAAAGATTTACAAGTATGTTGCCAGGGTTGGAGGATTTGACCTATGGGGAGAGACTGAATAGGCTGGGGCTACTTTCTCTGCAGCGTTGGAGGCTGAGGGATGACCTTGTAGCAGTTAATAAAATCATAAGGGGCATAGATGGGGTGAATAGCCAAGGTCTTTTTCCTGAAGAAGGGCTCATGCTCAAAATGTCGATTCTCCTGCTCCTTGGATGCTGCCTGACCTGCTGCGCTTTTCCAGCAACACATTTTCAGCTCATTTTCCCCAGGATAAGGGAGTCCAAACCTAGAGGGCAGAGTTTTAAGGTAAGCGGGGAGAGATTTAATAGGGACCTAAGGAACAACTATTTTCACAGAAGGTCGTGTGTGTATGGAATGAGCTGCTAGAGGAAGTGGTGGAGACTAAAACAATTACAGCATTTAAAAGGCATCTGAATGAATACCTGAATAGGAGGGGTTTAGATGGGTATGGGCCAGATGCTGGCAATTGGGTTTAGATCAATTTAGGATATCAGGTCGGCATGGAAGAGTTTGACCAAAGGGTCTGTTTCCATGCTGGATGACTCTGTGACAATGCTGATAGAGCTACATGGAAATCTGCTACAAAGGCTGGTGCATGTAACTTGTTCTGCCGAATTATAAGTGTGAAGAAAACCAAGACTGTGGTCACATCTCTGACTTTGATCATGCTAAAAAGACCTGGCTGGAAATGGTTAGCAAACTTCCTACCTTGTGCCCACAGTGACAAACAACCTGTGTCTTTATGTAGAAATCATTTCACGCATGGAAAAAGCAGCTTATCGCCATTGATTGATTCATAAAATGTGTGTGGAATAATGTCAGGCTGACAATTATCAAGATCCTGGTTTATGAGTTCTGTGCTCTCAACACGTTGCATATGTGGTAAAATGGGGATGTGATGGTATTATGGCTAGACTATTAATCTCAGGGACCCATATAAAAAAATCTGGACTAAAGAGTCTAATCACAACCATGAAATAATTGTTGATTGTAGGAAAAACCCATCTGGCTCACTAATGTCCTTCAGGGAAAGAAGTCTGCCATCCTTACCTGGTTTGGCGTACATGTGACTCCAGACCCACAGCAATGTGGTCGACTCTTACTGCCTTCTTGAGCAATTAGAGATGGACAATAAATGCTGGTCCAGCCAGTGACACCCATATCCTGTGAATGAATTAAGCAAAAAAAACTTAAATCTATCAAAAAAGGAAGCAAAACCATTTTCATCTTCACTGTTTATAACGTATTCTGAGAACCTTTTGGAAGAACAAAATGAAGAATGTGACAATCCTCTGGAAGCCAAATCTTGCAAGTATATTAATATTTGTCAAGCAGAAGTGATTTCGGTTGTTCACAGGAAAAGAAGAAAATCACATAGTGAGCATTTTCTGTGTGTTGGAGTAGATAGAGCTATATTGCCAGCAGGATGCCCAGAGCTTCATTTCAAGGATGTTTCCAAGTGCAACACAAAGGCCCTAAACATTATTTCTCTCACATGCTTGGGAGGTACCAGTTAGCAACATAAGAAATGGTGACATCATCTGTGGGCTAGCATGTGCTGCCCTGATGATCATTGGCTACAACAGTTTGGCAACAGGGAACAACACAAAAATGATGTCCCACAATGGCATCTGATAAACATTACATGTGGCATTTTATAGCTGAATCTGTTTTCCACATACTGGTCTCTTTAGCCATCAATGTTAGAGTGTCATATGAAAGAATCCCATCTCCACCATCTTACCAAGAGGGAAGGATGCCAACAACAACAGTACCTTTGAAGTGAAGAATAAGAAGAACAACTAACACCAAATCTAACATGGACAACATTGGCAAGGCTCATGAATGTAAATTACGGCACCACAGTAGAGTCGCAGATAGATAAGATGGTGAAGAAGGCATTTGGTATGCTTGCCTTCATTGTTCAGTGCGTAGAGCGTAAGAGATAGGATGTCATATTGTGGCTGCATAGGACATTGGAAAGGCCACTTTTAGAATACTGTGTTCAATTCTGGTCTCCCTTCTGAAGGAAGAATGTTGATAAACTTGAAAGAATTCAGGAAAGATTTACAAGGATGTTGCTGGAAGTGGAGGGTGAAAGCTATAGGGAGAGGCAGAATAGGTTGGGGCTCTCTTCTCTGGAGCATCAGAGGCTAAGGAGTGACCTTCTAATGATCTATAAAATCATAAGGTACATGGATAGGGTGAATAGTCCAGGGTAGGGGAGTCCAAAACTGGAGGGCATTGGTTTCAGGTGAGTGGAAAAGATTTAAAAGGGACCTGAGGGGCACTTTGTCCCACAGCTAGTGTTGCATGTATGGGACGAGTTGGCGGAGGAAGTGATGGAGCTGTGTTCACTTACAACATGTAAAAGGCATCTGGATGGGTACATGAAAAGGAAGGGTTTAGAGGGATATGGGCCAAATGCTGGTAAAATGGGAGCAGATTAGTTTAAGATTTCTGAAAGGCATGGATGAGTTGGACCAAAGGGTCTGTTTCCATGCTGTGTAACTCTATAACTATCAACTGAGAACTTGTGGGTAATAGGGAACAAGTAATGGTATAAATCTAATAGAAATAAGTACTTGGAGGAAGCCGATGTAATGCAGTGGAGCAAATCATGCATTTGATGGGTTCTATCACTCACAACCTTGCGTCTCCCTTTTAATTTTATAGAAAAACTATTTTGTCAGCATTGTTATGATTAATATTCAGTAACTTCAATGTTTAAGCATTTCGTGTTATATTATGTAAAATGAAGATTCAGCACACTTCTACACTGAGATCGAATAAGATTCCTATAATGTTTTGATGCATTTATCCTTCACGAAGACTCAAATCTCCAGCAGTACAGCCTGTAATGAAGCACCAAGCACACTAGCCCACACGATATTCGCGGCTTTTGGAATTCTAAAAATAAGCAGGCACCAGATAAGTACTGGTTGTGTTCCAGTAGGACGAGGAACTTGTTAAAAAAAAAAATCACAGACCTGAGTGTTTTATGATTTCAAGCGATTTCTTTCACAGTCAAAACATCCCTTTTGAGATGTTATTAATTAAATAGGACTGCTATTAAGGGAATATTTTTTCAAAAGTCAACACTGTCAAAAGTGTACAAACAACCAGGAGGCCACTATAAGAAAGTAGGAGTACACATTCATATTTCACCATTGATTCATTTAAAGTGTCATTTGGGATTCTACTAAGCCAATTTCACTAGTATCAGTAATTAATGGTGAATGAGGGGTTTTTAATAATTGTCTTTGAGAAAGGAAACCAAATGTACATTGATGCCTCTCTCCTCCATGTACTGCATTTACACAACAATTCTGCTGATGATATAAAGAGTCCCAAAGACTAGTTTATTTGACAGAATTATGCCCAAATACTGTGTTGGATTTGTGCAGTTTGAGCCTTAACCAGATCTGAGTTGGTGAAGTCTTTGAATCTCAATTCTAAAAAGTTAATGTCACCCTGGTGTAGCAGTTTATTCATAATTTAGGAATAATGACTTACTCTTGGGAAATAAGGCAGGGCAGGTGACTGAGGTATCAGTGGGGGAGCACTTTGGGGCCAGCGACCATAATTCTATTAGATTTAATATAATGATGGAAAAGGATAGACCAGATCTAAAAGTTGAAGTTTTAAATTGGAGAAAGGCCAATTTTGATGGTATTAGGCAAGAACTTTCGAAAGCTGATTGGGGGCAGATGTTCGCAGGTAAAGGGGCGGCTGGAAAATGGGAAGTCTTCAGAATTGAGATAACGAGAATCCAGAGAAAGTATATTCCTGTCAGGGTGAAAGGGAAGGCTG
>NC_057722.1:77606678-77616208 GCF_004010195.1 Chiloscyllium plagiosum | reverse complement strand
CTCGGGTGCTCGTTGTTGTGATTCTGTACGCCGAGCAGGGAATTTGTGTTGCAGCCGTTTCATTCCCTGTCTAGGTGACATCCTCAGTGCTTGGGAGCCTCCTGTGAAGCGCTTCTTGATCTTTCCTCTGGCATTTATAGTGGTTTGTCTCTTCCACTTCCGGTTGTCAGTTCCAGCTGTCCGTTGCAGTGGTCGGTGTATTGGGTCCAGGTCGATGTGCATATTGATTGAAACTGTGGATGAGTGCCACGCCTCTAGGAATTCCCTGGCTGTTCTCTGTTTGGCTTGTCCGATAATAGTAGTGTTGTCCCAGTCAAACTCATGTTGCTTGTCATTTGCGTGTGTGGCTACTAAGGATTGCTGGTCGTGTCGCTTCGTGGCTAGTTGGTGTTCATTGATGCGGTTCGTTACCTGTCTTCCTATTTGTCCTATGTAGTGTTTTGTGCAGTCCTTGCATGGGATTTTGTACACTACATTGGTTTTGCTCCTGCTGGGTATCGGATCCTGGTGAGTTGTTGTCTGAGAGTGGCTGTTGGTTTGTGTGCTGTTAGGAGTCCTAGTGGTAGTGAAGGAATAGCAATATGTTTTCAAGTCAGAAGGGCGAGTGGCTTGGAGGAGATCTTGCAGGTGCTACTGCCCCCATATACTTGCTGCCCTTGTCCTTCAGGATAGCAGTGGTCGTAGGTTTGGAAGGATCGTTAGTGAATTGCTGCAGTGCATCTTATGCATGTACACACTGCTACTATTGAGTGTTAGTGGTGGTAGACATGTGATATCTAATCTCATTATTACAACTGGTTTATCAATTTAAAGGTTGAAAGCTGGAAAAACGCTTTTGAGGACACGAAGGGTTACTGCCCTGAAATTGCTCCCATTTATCAACATTGTTCAATTTTTGGATTTATAGCTACAGTATTTCCATTTTTGGCACTTATTGTACTTTCAAATCATGTTAACAATACATGGATGAAAAGTGAAGCTTTAGCTCAATCTCAGAAGACCTGTGAATACCAATAGTAATTATTTTCTTGTTCCATCTTTCCCTGAGCATTAAATTCTGAATCAGTTTGTGCTTTGTCCCCCTGTGCCCATTATAAATTGAGCGCAGGGTTCAGGATCATATTTCTCAAAGTTTTATTACATCTGAACCCTTTTAAAACATTTTGATGAGTGCCATTATTCTCTCAGCAAAACTCTTTTGTTTTTTAATATCCATGTCATTTACTAATCTGTAACCAATATTTTTGATCAGATTTCCATGGGACAAATGTTGCAAGATTTTGGAAAGTTCTTGGGAATGTTTCTGCTTGTTCTGATCTCTTTCACCATCGGCCTTACTCAGTTGTACGATAAGGAGTTTTCGATGGTGGAAGGCAAGGATTGTTCTGGAATCTTCTGTGAGCAACAGAGCAACGTAGCCTTCCATTCGTAAGTTTAAGTAGAATTTAGTGACCCATGTTGTTTAATGTTTTTTTGGCGTTCAGGTCTTTGCAATAGCATGTTACGATACGGTATTTTTCACTTTACATTTTTTTTAAGCACTAATTCACAAATTAGAAAACAAGATTTTCCTGGTAATTGCATTTATCTTTACTTGCTGGTCTCCTAATGTACAGCCGTTGTTTTATTTTTCACATTGAGTTTTCAATGGATTGGTAAAGAGAAGCTTCAGAAGTTTTAATTCCCCATGTCTCTTGTTTCAACTGTTTCTCAAGCTTTGATAGCATTCAGACTCCACTGAGTGGGTGAGAAGAGAGGAAGGTGAGGGGAGGAGAATGGGAAGAAATTAAGCATTTTGTTACAAATGCTGGAATTACCACATCAAATTATGTTCTGGTTAATCTACAAATGTCAGGCTACCTCTAATAGATCATATTGCAGACTGTTTTACAAAACAGGAAGGAATTGTACTATAAAATAATCATGCTTGGATGGTTTAGAGCTGCACTTTCATGGTTAGATATGCAATTTCTCATAAGCTTGGTTTATACTCTCCATGTGTCACTCTAAAGACCTGGCAAAGGTTAACTACTTCCCCACAGAGAAAGGATGCAGTACCATAAGGAGTCATCTTTATGCCAGTCTTATGGTAGTGCCAATGGCATTGATAAAAAACTGCTCTACCAACTACAGATAGTTTATGCCATGCACAAAGTGAAAAATATTGTACTTTGCCGGTTTTGGTGCTCTAACCATCATGTTGATCAGTGTCCCTCTTCTCATCCTCCTGTGTCAGTGCCCAGGGAAAGACTTCAAGTGCCAATTCAGGTAGACCTGCCACAGCTAATCTGCTAATGTAAGTCCTGTTGTGTCTAGTGGAAATTCTGAAGCGGGGTGTTCAATATCTAGATGGAGTCCACTTTAATTTTTAGTCTTCTGTTTTTCAGGATGGCAAAACAGTCATTAATTCACTGTGTCTTATTCCTCCAGGTTTGTTGGGACCTGCTATGCCCTATTTTGGTATATTTTCTCCCTGGCACATGTGGCACTGTTTGTCACAAGATTCAGTTACACTGATGACCTGCAATCTTTTGTTGGAGCACTCATCATCGGCACATACAACGTGGTGGTTGTGATTGTCCTGACTAAACTGCTGGTGGCAATGCTACACAAAAGCTTCCAGATGATCGCTGTAAGTTGTTTGTAGAATTTATATCAGGCCATTCATTCCAGTGGCTCTATGCTGTTTTGTAAGCTGCCTTCCACTTTTCTTTGTCTCAAATTTGTACCAAATGTTAGAAGAGAGGCATAATTTTTTTGAAAAAGCTGAAGTGCATTTCAACTTTTTGCTAATCCTGAAGAGGAATGAAAATGATGGTCAAAAATGAAGAGGAGGGAAGTATCTTTGTTTAGAAAGATATTGCCAGCAAGTAAGTGGTTATTGTGTGGAATGAACTGTCAGAGAACATGGTGGATGTGGATGCAATTACAGTGTTTCAGACATTTGGATTAGTTCATGAATAAGAAATATTTGGAGGGAATTGGGCCAATGGCAGGCAAGTGGGACAAGTTTAGTTTGGGATTATGGTCAGCATAGACTGGTCAGACTGAAAGGTCTGTTTCCGTGCTGTAATGACTCTATGATTTTGTAATAGAGCAGCTCAGTGCCTGATCTCTTGTTCAATGGTGAGTGATCAAATGCTGGATTTGCTTGAAAGAACCCCATGAAAGATTGTTTCAAAAAGCCCTTCCACCAGTTGTTCCTTAAATTATGTTCCGACATTTTTCTGAGCAAGTACTTCCTGATATTCTTAAAACAAATTCAGTCAGAAAATACCCCATTTTGCGTAACAAAAGTTGGTATCTGTGATTGTCTGCATCATACTGTCAAATGAGCACACAAACTTCACTGCCAGAAACAGGGCAAATGGTCCATTACAATTGCCTTGAACCTCACAATGTTTTATCACAACTGCAAATATTGTACTGCTGCCACTCTGGAAGGAATCCTGTAACTTCTGGAGTGATGTATGAAAACATTGAAACAACAGTCAGAAATTCTGTTTTTGAAAATTGATAAGACCATGAAATGTAGGAGAATAAGTAGGCCATTCAGCCCATGGAGTCTGCTTTGGCACACAAGGGATCATGGCTGATCTGATAATCCTCAACACTTTTTCCTGTTTTTTCCCCATATCTCTTGATTCACTTACTGATTAAAATTTTTGCTCAGCCGAGACAATGCTGTCTAGCAAATAATTTCACAGATTTACTCCCCTCCGCGAGTAGAAATTCCTCATTTTCTTTGTTTTAAATATATAACTCCTTATTTGAGATTATGGTTTTGATCCTAGATTCTCCAACATGCAGAAACAATGTCTCTACATCTGTCCTTTCAAATCCCTGAAGAATCTTGCATGTTTCAATAATGTTGCCCCTCATTCTTCTAAATTTCAGTGCCATTTATGTGATTAAAACAAAGCCAAGAGATCGTGTGAACCAAGTGTTCTGTGCATAACCACTTGTATACTTCACTATTATGGGCATCCAGGATATTATCATCTTCGGATTGGAATGTACATTTATCATTTAAACATTTATTTATCGACTCCACATTGTAAATAATTCAAAAGATTGTCAAAAAAAATGACTCCAGTTTATTCACAGTTTGTTCAGAAACTGAACTCACTTATGAATTAAAAAATGTGCATTGAAAGAGAGAATCTGTAAAAGATTTATTGACTCCACTGGAAATTGTTAAATTTTGGCTGTTATTGGCACGCTAACGTAATTGTTCTCCTGAGAGGAAAAGAATTCTAAGAAGAGAAAGCTTTCTGGAATTTATTTCCAGAAATTTAACAAACCCTCCATAATCTCAGCTGAAAGCTGTAATCAGCATTATTTTTACTCCACTATGACCGATTTCATTCTACAGATGGCATCCAAAAAATGTCAGCCAAACTGGTGCTAAGTTGTTCAATTGAGGGTTTTATTATCTCTGTCTCTGTCTCTGCTTACTCATTCCCCTCTTAAGCAGATAATTGTGTTTTGGATCCTATAAATGGCATAACTTGGTTATTATCTTGTGATGTATCAACGCCCACCCATGAACTGTAAGTAACATGACTGATATTTTAAGATTATGGTTAGGAGTTTAGGCACATCAATTTACTGTTGCAAAGCGTGTCTGGTACATTTTTCTTCCTGCATTTTCACTGCATCTGGGGTTTTGTATCTCCCATTGGACTACCAGACTCAGGTCAAATATGGAGTATTGTTTCGCGGCGGCACGGTGGCTCAGTGGTTAACACTGCTTCCTTACAGCACCAGGAACCCAGGTTCATTTCTAACTTCGGGTGACTATGCAGAGTTTGCACATTCTCCCCGTGTCTGCGCGAGTTTCCTCTAGGTGCTCCGGTTTCCTCGCACAATCCAAAGATGTGCAGGTCAGGTGGATTGGCTAAGGTAAATTACCCATAGTATTCAGGGATGTGTAGGTTAGGTGCATTAGTCAGGCGTAAATAGAGGACAATAGGGTAGGGGAATGAGTCTGGGTGGGTTAATCTTCAGAGGGTCAGTGTGGACTTGTTGGGCCAAAGGGCCTGTTTCCACATTGTAGGGATTCTATGATTCCAGTAAAATCAACCACCTGAGACCATTTGCTTATCACATCTGGCTTGGAGAAAAAGTGGCATTGAAAGAAAAAGGTTTGACATGACTCCAGCCGTCTTGGCTCTGAATTTGTCGTCTTCATGGGAAGCATGAAAGGAAATATTTTTGATATCTTATCATTTATTCATGGTATGCAGGCATCATTGGCTAGGCCAGCATTAATTATTTGTTCCTAACTATCTTGGAGAAGGCAGTAGTTACTTCCAATATATTTTAATGGATATAATTGAGTGAAGAACGTGAATGTACTGTAGCCAGATTTGTGGGTGACACAAAAATAACTGGGAAGACAAGTGATGAGGACAATTTAGAGTATGTAGCAGGATGTAGACAGGTTAATTAAGTGGGCAAAAACATGGCAGATGGAATATGATGTGGGGAAATGTGAAGTTATGCATTTTGGCAGGAAGAATTGAGGAGCTGAATGTTATTTGAATGGAGAAAGACTGCACAAAGGTTCAGAATAGGGATTTGGGAAACCTCATATATGATTCACAAAAAGCTGGTATCCAAGGCAGTAGGTAATAGGAAAGGCAAATGGAATGTTGGCCTTTATTTCAAAGGAGGTTAGGCAGCATCCAAGGGGTAGGAGAATCAATGTTTCAGGCATGATTCCTGATGAAGGGCTCATGCCTGAAACGTCGATTCTCCTGCTCCTCGGATACTGCCTGACCTGCTGTGCTTTTCCAGCACCAGACTCTGATCTCTAGCCTCTGCAGCCCTCACTTTCTACTCCTTTATTTCAAAGGGAATGGAGTATAAAAGTAGGGAGGATTTGCTAAAGCTACACGAGTCAGATCATAACAAGAAAACTATGATCAGTTTTGGGTCCTTTACTAAGAAAAGATATCCTGGCATGGAGACATTCCACAGCAGGTTCACTTGGCTGATTCCAAGTATGCCCGGACTGTCTTTTCAGGAGAGATTGAGTAGGTTGGGTCTGTACTCATTGGAATTTAAAAGAATGAGAGGCAACCTTATTGAAATGTAGAAGAGTTTTGAGGTACTTGGCAGGGTAGCTGCAGATAGTTGTTTCCTCTGTGGAAGAGTCTTGGACCAGAGTAGGTATAATCTCAGATTAAGAGCATATTTAAGACAGAAATGTTGAGGAATATCTATTTGAGGATGGGGAATACTCTGAGGCACTAGGGGTTCTTGTATTACAATAGTAGTGTCCCTACCTCTGAGCAAGAGTTCTGGGTTCAAGTCCCACCTGCTCCAGAGGTGTTTAATAACACCTGTTAATAGTTTGATTTCTGCCCTGAGGAACTCTTGATCTCCTGGAACTGAGATCATTGACTTCTAACAACCGCAACCATTTTCTTTTGTGCCGGGTGTGACTCTCGTCACCAGAGAGGTTTCCCCCAATTCCCATTGATTCCAGTTTTGCTAGAACTCTTTGATAATTCACTCAGTCAATTGTAGCTTTGATGGTGACAGTAGCAGGGCAAGCAGAAATCTCAGACCTTGCTTTTAGCCTCCGGCCTCCAGCCTGAGCATAGTGAGCCTCATAGAGCCACAAGCCCTAGCTTTTGGCCTGAGATGTACCATCCAGTCCTGGCCCCTGAAGAACAGTGCTGTTGTTTCTTCTACTGACTGTTTAGACAGCACCTTCCAGACCCAGAACTGGAATCTAAGGGCAGCATCATCAGCAAGTTTCCTTCCAAGCCACTCGTCATCCTGATTTAGAAATATCATTGTTCCTTCAGCATCAGTGGGTCAAAATCCTGAAACACTCTTCCTAATAACATTGGTGACACTACCTACAGCACATGGAGTGCAGCAGTGATTATGAGGGGCATTGATAAGGTAAAATATCAGGTCCTTTCCCTAGAGTAGGGGAGTTCAAAAACTAAGGGGCAAATGTTTAAGGTGAGAGGAGAAAGATTTAAAAGGGACCTGACGGGCAACTTTTTCACACACAGGGTGGTGCACATGTGTAATGAACTGCTAGAAGAAGTGATCAATGCAGGTAAAGTTCGAACATGGGCAGGTACATGAATAGGAAAGGTTTAGAGGGATATGGACCAAACACAGGAAAGTAGAACTAGTTTAGTTTGGGAAACTTGGTCAGCATGGACGAGTTGGATTGAGAGGTCTGTTTCTTTGCTCAATGACCCTAATAAGGTGGCATGATGACTTAGGGGTTAGCACTGCTGTTTCACAGCAGCAGGGACCCAGGTTCGATTCCAGCCTCGGGCGACTGTCTGTGTAGAGTTTGCACACCACCAGCATCTTGAGGGGAACTAGGGATCGGCAATAAATGCTGGTCCAGTCAATGATCTCTACCACTGATGAATTGACTTCAGCTCTTTTGTCCATGTTTAAACAGAGGCTGTAATCAAGTCAAAAGTTGAGTAGGCTTAGTGGAACTCAGACTGAGCTTCAGTAAGCTGGTTACTGTTGAGTAGTGCTGGCAGAGAGCACTGTCAATAACACCTTCCATTTCTTTCCTAATAAATGAGAGAACACTGATGTGATGGTTATGGCCAGTTTAGATTTATCCTGCTTTTTGAGGATGTGACAAATCTGGTCAATTTTCTACATTGCTGTGCAGATACCATTAATGTTGCTGTACTAGAATAGCTTGGCGAGAGCCTATTAAAATATTTTAAACAATATTTTAACAATGAATTAACATTTTTTTTTCCCAAGAATCACGAAGACAAGGAATGGAAGTTTGCCCGAGCAAAGCTGTGGCTGAGCTACTTTGATGACAAATGTACTTTACCGCCACCATTCAATATCATTCCTTCCCCGAAAACCATTTGCTATCTCTTCACAAGTCTTAACAAATGGATCTGCTCTCACACCAGCGCTGGAAAAGTGAAACGTCAGAATAGCCTTAAAGTAAGAAAACTGCAAATCCGATGTGTCAGTCATAGAGTGTTCAATAACAGAATTTATAGAATCTGAGGAAAATGTGATCAGTCATTAAACTCCCCAAATAATCTGATCTCCTCTGTGAAAAACAAGTGCTGAGAGACAGAAACACATCTGTAATGTTAAATCTATCCTTTATTAATTTTGAACAATAATACAAAAAATGCACAACGTTCTCCACAATAGTTAACAGCCAGCTTGCTTCAATCTTGTATAATGAGCTGTCTGTGTCAGTTTCTGATTGTCCACATGTGTTGTATACTGGATATTAATAATGATTTGGAGATGCCTGTGTTGGACTGGAGTGTACAAAGTTAAAAATCACACAATACTAGGTTATAGTCGAAAAGGTTTAATTGGAAGCACTAGCTTTCGGAGCGCTGCTCCTTCATTAGGTGAACCACTTTTAACTTTGGATATGAAGTGACTGTAGATTTGATTTATTCAAGGCTTATGTCTACCTATTAGGTAATCGTGTGGATCACATTACATTCCAAGTAAAATTACAAAATTATGAGAGGCATGGGTAGAATGGATAGTTGGAGTCTTTTTCGCAGGATATAAATGTCATTTATTAGGGGACCTTTATTAGGTTTAAGGTAAAAGGGGATATGTTTAAAGGAGATGTGAGAGGCAGGTTTTTTACACACAGGGTAGTATGTGTCTGGAATGTGCTGCTGGAGGTGGAAGTGGATAGAATAGCAATGTATAAGAGGCATTTTGACAGGTATGTAAAAGGCAGGGAATAGAGGGATATGGACTGCGTAGAGGCAAAAGGTATTTTGTTTAGAAAGGCATCATGTGTTAGTGCAGTCTTGGTGGGTCGAAGTACCTGTTCCTATGCTGTAGTGTTCTTTGTTCTAAAAGGCCATACCTCGATGAAAAAGACATGCATTTATAGAAGAGTATTTATGTGCTAAGGATATCCCAAGACAGATTGCAGCTTTTGGATTCCTTTTGTTCCTAGGTAGTTGCACGGTGGCTCAGTGGTTAGCACTGCTGCCTCACAGCACCAGGTACCCGAGTTCAGTTCTCACCTTGGGCAACTGTCTGTGTAGAGTTTGCACATTCTCCCCGTGTCTGCTTGGGTTTTCTCTGGGTGCTCCGGTTTCCTCCCACAGTCCAAAGATGTGCAGGTTAGGTAAATTGGCCATGCTAAATTGCCCATAGTGTTAGGTGCATTAGTCAAGGGTAAATATAGGGGAATGGGTCTGGGTGGGCTGCTGTTCGGAGGGTCAGTGTGGACTTGTTGGGCTGAAGGGCCTGTTTTCATATTGTAGGGAATCTAATCTAATACAACATTGCACAAATAACAGATGATAGTAATGAAGAAAGTCGACCATTTGATGATACTTGTTGAAGGATGAATGCTGCTACAGTGATTGTAACAAGGTCAGCCAGATGGACGACATAGAATATGACTCGGGAGTGTGGTGCTGGAAAAGCACAGCAGCTCAGGCAGCATCCAAGGAACAGGAGAATTGACGTTCGGGCATCAGGAATGAGCCTTGTGGGCTTGGGGGTGTTGAGATAAA
>NC_057722.1:77585726-77606402 GCF_004010195.1 Chiloscyllium plagiosum | reverse complement strand
GGGGGGGGGGGGGGGGGGGGGGGGGGGGGGGGGGGGGGGGGGGGGGGGGGGGGGGGGGGGGGGGGGGGGGAGGGGGGGGGAAGGTAGCTGAGAGTGCGATAGGTTGTTGGAGGTCGGGGTAATGGAGATAGGTTGGAGAGGAGGGTGGAGCAGATAGGTGGGAAGAAAGATGGACAGGTCATGAGGGCGCTGCTGAGTTGGAAGGTTGGATGGGGGATAGGGGGGGGGGGGGGAAGGGAAAAGAGGAGACTGGTGAAATCCACACTGATGCCGTGTTTGGAAGGTCCCAAGGTGGAAGATGAGGCATTCTTCCTCCTGGCATCGGGTAGTTAGGATGTGGCAATGGAGGAGGCCCAGCATCTGCATGTTCTTGGCGGATTGGAAGGGGGAGTTGAAATATTCGGCCACAGAGTGGTGGGGTTGGTTGGTGCGGGTGACCTGGAGATGTTGTCTGAAGCATCCTGCAAGGGGGCATCCTGTCTCCCCAATGTAGAGGACACCACATCGGGAGCAATGGAAACAGTAAATGACATGTGTGGGAGTGCACATAGAATTCTAATGCATGTGGAAGGCTCCTTTGGGGCCTTGGATGGAGGTGAAGGAGGTGTGGGCACAGGCTTTGCAATTCCTTGCAGTGGCAAGGGAAGGTGCCAGAAGGGAAGGGTGAGTTGATGCGGGGCATGGACCTCACAAGAGAGTCGCGGAGGGAGTGGTCTTTACAGAAAGCAGATGGGGTTGGGAGGGAAATATATCTCTGGTGATGGGGTCCGTTTGTGAAAATGGCGGAGGATAATGCAGTCTATCTGGAGGTTGGTGGGGTGGAAAGTGAGAACCAGAGGTATTATGTCCTTGTTGCTGTTGGAGAGGTGGGGCTCGAGGGCAAAGGTGTGGGAAGTGGATGAGATGTGCTGGAGAGTATCATTGACAACATGGGATGGGAATTTGCGGTCTTTGAAGAAGGAGGCCATCTAGTGTGTTCTGTATGAGTTCCCTGATTTGACCAGCTTCACAGCCCCAATCAGGGAGCCCTGGTTGACAGGAATGTCAGAGGTTCTGTTCACTCTGAGAACAGGCTCTGAGAGAGCTAGATCAGTGTCAGCGACAGTCCATGTGTAAATAAAGGGTGACTTGGTGACGGGATACAGGCCTCTTTGGAGTTATTTCAGCTGACAAGGATAATAGGGGAATTAGTCTAATGCGAGGCTGTTCTTATATCTACTAAACAGCCAGAATGGAACTTGGTCTTCCGACAGTTTGGCAATCCCTCTCTGCAACGCCAGTGTGTCACTGTGATGGGGATGGAACTTCACTTTAATTTTAAAAGAGTAGAAGGAGTTTTATCTTGTATCTAATCCTGTGCTGTATTCGACCTGGTAGTGTTTGATGGGGATAGCATAGAGGAACCATTACTTTCAGTTTAAAAGAGTAGAGAATGTCTTGAAGCTCCAGAGTACACCACATACACATCCTATGGTTTTACATTCATTCCTATAGTTTTATAGGGAAGTCTATAAATAAAAGAAAACAATCCTTAAAAAAGCACATTTAATAACCTCCATTCTTCTCAAAGGAATTTACAGTTCAATAAATACTTTTGAAGTTTAGTCACTGTTGTAAAGTGCAGCAGTCACTTTGTATAGAGCTAGATCTCCCTAACAGCAATGTGGTAATGAATGGATTGTCTGGTTTTTCAAATGTTGAATGAAGGCTAAGCATTTACTTAGACAGGATGATTATTGATTTGTGACTTGTGATATCTGACTTGCCATTTGACTTACCTGCCACCATGTCACCAACTGTACATTATAAATGACCCCCCTGTATTCCCAGAGCATAAGTTATTAATTGAGAGTAGGACTAAGGTGTGAAGATGATGAGAGGTATAGTATTCAGTTGTTCATCTTCCCTGGTAAGAACAGCAGCCATCTAAATGATATATCTTGGACAAAATATTGAGAGTTTTACATCACTACAGTGTTGCAATGGTAATGATAAATATGTTAGGATACAAATTAATTGTAATTATTGATGTTGGGAATGTTTCTTATTTCCACCTTTTATAACTGGGAATTCTATTATGCAGTTGATTTAATTTATTGACTACTTTTGGTATCACTGATGGGCTGTGCATTTTTTTATTAATCTTAAAGGGCTAATGTGGAAGATGTCAAATCTCCAGGGAGAGTCACTCTAATGCATTAATAGTTAATTCACCACAGGCTTTTAGTAATTGAGCTTCATTAGCTGGAGTATAATACATGGCAAGGAAGAATCTAGAAACATGTAAATCTATACTGGTTCATATTGTAACTAACATTTTTATTGTCACAATCGTAATTTGCAATTATATAGTGCCTATAACACAGCAAATGCCCTGAAGCATCTTAATTAAGTTCCTCCATACGATAAATGCTGGTCTCAACCGTAAGATACACTTTTTTCTGTCTAACAAGGAATGGAAGACTCTCAAGCATAAACGAGATCAAAATTACCAAAAAGTAATGTGTTGCTTGGTCCATCGTTACCTTACTGCAATGAGGCAAAAGATGCATAGCACAGACCAAGCGACTGAAGAGAATCTGAATGAACTGCGCCAGGACCTTTCCAAGTTTCGCAATGAAATGAGAGACCTTCTTGGCTTCAGGACAGCAAAATATGCCATGTTCTATTCACGGAACTAAAAAGTATTTGAAGGCACTAGATGCTGATGTGTGTTTCATTCATGTTGTAAGTATGAAACTAAGTGAAAGGACGTCTCTGTCATCATCTGTCATCCACAGATAGTTATGGTTTGTTCAATATTTGATTTAATGTGATCTATTTTCGTAAATTTTCAAGCTGAAATATATAGTTACAATACATATGGAGTTTCTAATTTGGATGATATTGCCGCACAAATAATTGTCAATAATTTATTTTAAGTAGATACTGCCATTTTGTTATTTAGGAGAATGCTCCTGGTATTTATTTCCCTTTAAGAAATTTTGTTTTCCCGACCCTACTGCTGACTCATCAGTGGTTACGCTGGATGTTCCAAAAATGCTTCAGAAACCCACAAGGCAGATCAAAGATACAGGACGTGAAAACATGCTTTACATTCGTAATGAAAGCATTAACAAGTTCCCATTCATTCTTACATAAGTTATTTTAACAAAGGGAACCATCCATTTGACTTAAACGTTTCCATTAAAATTGCAAAGAAATTTCAAATGATCATATGAAGGCTTTCATTAAATATCAAGCATGAGCAATTTCAACTCTGTTGTTCAGAGATAATACAGCAGTGTTGCATATTTGCATGCAGTAATATCTATGGTGTATTGTGTCAGCTTATATTTAACTAAGATTGAAAATATATTTTTCATAATTCTCTTGGGTGAAGAATGTCAGCTCTGGTAAAATGTGCATTCTCATAGGAAGCTTTTTATGTGATCATAATAATTCAATAACTGAATTTTTGGAGGTGATCCAATAAGAATATAATGGGCACAGATGCTGAGTATCCTCCCTCCACACTTCATTCTTCTAAACTCCATCAAATACAAGCCCTGAGTCATCGACCACTCCCCATATGACAAACTGTTCATTCCCAGGATCATATTTATAAACTTCCTCTGGACCCCCACCAATGTCAGTACATCCTTCTGTATATATGGATCCTGAAACTACTCTCAGTATTCCAAATGCAGTCTTAACAGAACCTTTCACAGCCTCAGCAGTATTCCTTCTATTCTAACCCTCCTGAAATGAATGCTAACATTGCATTTGCCTTCCTAACTGCTAACTGAACCTGCATATTAATCTTAAGAGAATCCTGAACTAGGACTCCTCAGTCTCTTTTGTGCTTCAGATTTCTGAAGCCTTTCCCTATTTCCAAAGTAGGGTTATAATAGGGTATGAATGTACTATGAGACCTTATGAAAGGTTACTTATGATTCAAGGCTAAGACTAGAATAGAGCAGAAGCTCTGCATTGAGATGTTAGTTCAACAGGGTTAGAAGGTTTTTTGAAGGCATCACGTAGACCTCATCTTTCTTCTTGGTCCTCTGGAAATTTCAGCTACAATTTGATTGAATGTGGAGCAGACTGGAGGGGTTGAATGGCCTACTTCTGTTCCTATATTCCAAAGAGTACATTACCTTCATTGGCAAAATTATGCACTCTGATATTCAAAGTTTGTGCGAAGATTTGTAGCTCGGGTGCTCGTTGTTGTGGTTCTGTTCGCCGAGCTGGAAGTTTTTGTTGCAAACATTTCGTCCCCTGGCTAGGCGACATCATCAGTGCTTGGGAGCCTCCTGCGAAGCGCTTGTTTGATGTTTCCTCCGGTGTTTATAGTGGTCTGTCCCTGCCGCTTCCGGTTGTCAGTTTCAGCTGTCCGCTGTAGTGGTTGGTATACTCACACTTACCTGTATTGAATTGCATTTGCCAATCCTCAGCCCACAGAGGGGAATATGGTTAAGAACTCACTGCAATTTTTGATAACCTTCCTCGCTATCAATGATACCTCTCAATTTTGTATCATCCGCAAACTTACTAATCATGCCTTTTACATTCACATCCAGATCACTTATGTAAATAAGAAATAACAAAGGTCCCATCACCAACCCCTGTGACACACCATTAGTAACAGGCCTCCAGTTCCGAAACAACCTTCAACCAGCACCCTCTGCTTCTCACCATTGAGCTAATTTTGAATCCAATTATCTAGGTCTCCCTGGATCCCATTCTTGTAAAACTTCTTAGCACCCTTTCCAGTTTAATAAAATCTGCTCTGTAGCAGGGTGACCAGAATTGTAAGCAGTACTCCACATTTTGTAGGAATTTACAAAATCATGAATAGCTTTGATGGAGTAAATGAGAAATATTTTTCAGTAGCAGAAAGGTCAGTCATCAGAGAACTTAGGTTTAAGGCATAGAGAACTACTTATGTCATGACTTTTTAAAAAATGTATTGCCATCACAAACTGTTGTTAGGTTTAGCGTATTTATAAACATTGTTGTGATTTGTAAAGTACTGTCTGGAGGGATGTTGAAAGCAAGTTCAACAGTAACCTTCAAAGAGAAACTGGATAAATTCTTCAAGGAAAAGAAAATACAGTATTGTGAGGAAAAAAGTAGGGAGTGGATAGCTCTTTCAAACAGCTAGCACAGACACAATGGGAAGAATGGTCTCCCTTTCATGCTGCATTACATAGTGATTTTAATAATGACCATGTAGGATGAGTGAAATACACAGGAGGCAGGTATAGTTGGAGAGATATTTGAATTCCAATCCCTAGAAAATGAATACAATCTCCAGTTATGTGGTATAGACATTCTGCTGGTATTTCATTATCTTCGAGTACTTCTAATTAAAATCACGTTATTTATAAAATTTTATGATGTGGAGGTGTAGACGGGGGTGGACAAAGTCAGAAGTCACACAACACCATATTATAGTCCAACAGGTTTATTTGGAATCACAAGCCCCGAAAGCTTGCGATTTCAAATACACCTGGTTGTAAGTTTGTTCGCTGAGCTAGAAAATTTGTTTTCAGATGTTTCATCAAATTAGGTAATATCATCAATAAACCTCCAGTATGGCCTGCTTTTTATTTATTTAGGTTTCCGTAGGTTGGTGATGTCTTTTCCTGTGGTGATTTAATTTCCTGTTCTTTTTCTCAGGGGGTGGTAAATGGGATCCAAGTCGATGTGTTTGTTGATAGAGTTCCGGTTGGAATGCCATGCTTCTAGGAATTCTTGTGCATGTCTCTGTTTGGCTTGTCCTAGGATGGATGTGTTGTCCCAGTTGAAGTGGTGTTCTTCCTCATCTGTATGTCAGGATACTAGTGAGATTGAGTCATGTCTTTATGTGGTTAGTTGATGTTCATGTATCCTGGTGGCAAGTTTTCTGCCTGTTTGTCCAATATCATGCTTGTAACAGTTCCTGCAAGGTATTTTTTAAATGACATTAGTTTTGTTTGTTGTCTGGATAGGGTATTTCAAGTTCATAAGCTGCTGTTTTAGTGTGTTGGTGGGTTTGTGGACTACCATGATGCCAAGAGGTCTGAGCAGTGGCAGGACCTCTTGGCATCATGGTAGTCCACAAACCCACCAACACACTAAAACAGCAGCTTATGAACTTGAAATACCCTATCCAGACAACAAACAAAACTAATGTCATTTAAAAAATACCTTGCAGGAACTGTTACAAGCATGATATTGGACAAACAGGCAGAAAACTTGCCACCAGGATACATGAACATCAACTAACCACATAAAGACATGACTCAATCTCACTAGTATCCTGACATACAGATGAGGAAGAACACCACTTCAACTGGGACAACACATCCATCCTAGGACAAGCCAAACAGAGACATGCACAAGAATTCCTAGAAGCATGGCATTCCAACCGGAACTCTATCAACAAACACATCGACTTGGATCCCATTTACCACCCCCTGAGAAAAAGAACAGGAAATTAAATCACCACAGGAAAAGACATCACCAACCTACGGAAACCTAAATAAATAAAAAGCAGGCCATACTGGAGGTTTATTGATGATATTACCTAATTTGATGAAACATCTGAAAACAAATTTTCTAGCTCAGCGAACAAACTTACAACCAGGTGTATTTGAAATCGCAAGCTTTCGGGGCTTGTGATTCCAAATAAACCTGTTGGACTATAATATGGTGTTGTGTGACTTCTGACTTTGTCCACCCCCGTCTACACCTCCACATCATAAAATTTTATAAATAACGTGATTTTAATTAGAAGTACTCGAAGATAATGAAATACCAGCAGAATGTCTATACCACATAACTGGAGATTGTATTCATTTTCTAGGGATTGGAATTCAAATATCTCTCCAACTATACCTGCCTCCTGTGTATTTCACTCATCCTACATGGTCATTATTAAAATCACTATGTAATGCAGCATGAAAGGGAGACCATTCTTCCCATTGTGTCTGTGCTAGCTGTTTGAAAGAGCTATCCACTCCCTACTTTTTTCCTCACAATACTGTATTTTCTTTTCCTTGAAGAATTTATCCAGTTTCTCTTTGAAGGTTACTGTTGAACTTGCTTTCAACATCCCTCCAGACAGTACTTTACAAATCACAACAATGTTTATAAATACGCTAAACCTAACAACAGTTTGTGATGGCAATACATTTTTTAAAAAGTCATGACATAAGTAGTTCTCTATGCCTTAAACCTAAGTTCTCTGATGACTGACCTTTCTGCTACTGAAAAATATTTCTCATTTACTCCATCAAAGCTATTCATGATTTTGTAAATTCCTACAAAATGTGGAGTACTGCTTACAATTCTGGTCACCCTGCTACAGAGCAGATTTTATTAAACTGGAAAGGGTGCTAAGAAGTTTTACAAGAATGGGATCCAGGGAGACCTAGATAATTGGATTCAAAATTAGCTCAATGGTGAGAAGCAGAGGGTGCTGGTTGAAGGTTGTTTCGGAACTGGAGGCCTGTTACTAATGGTGTGTCACAGGGGTTGGTGATGGGACCTTTGTTATTTCTTATTTACATAAGTGATCTGGATGTGAATGTAAAAGGCATGATTAGTAAGTTTGCGGATGATACAAAATTGAGAGGTATCATTGATAGCGAGGAAGGTTATCAAAAATTGCAGTGAGTTCTTAACCATATTCCCCTCTGTGGGCTGAGGATTGGCAAATGCAATTCAATACAGGTAAGTGTGAGATGTTGCACATTGGAAAGTCAAACCAAGGTAGGACTTATACAGTAAATGGTAAAGTCCTGTTGAGTGTTAGGAACAGAGGGACCTAGGAGTACAAGTACATAGTTCTTTGAAAGCGGTGTCACAGGTAGACAGGACAGTGAAGAAGTCCTTCATTGGTCAAGGCATTAAGTATAGGAGTTGGGACATTTCTTTACAGTTGTTGGTGAGGCTGCACTTGGAGTATTGTGTCCGGTTTTAATCACCCTGTATAGGAAAGGCATAGTTAAACTGGAAAGAGTGTAAAGGAGATTTACGAGGATGTTGCCAGGATTAGTAGGCCTGAGTTATCGGGAGAAGTTGGCCAGGATAGCATTTTATTCATTGGAACGTATGAGAATGAGGGTGACCTTATTGAGATGTGTAAAATGATGAAGGGCATAGATAGGATGAATGCATATTCTTTTTCCCAGGAATGGGGATTTGAAAACTATAGGGCATAGTTGAAGGTGAGGGGGAAAAGATTTAAGAAAGATAAAAGATTTGAGGGGCAACTTCTTCTTGCAGAGAGTTGTGCTGATATGGAATGGGCTGCCAAAGAAAGTGGTTGAGGGAGCAAAATTTTAAAAACATTTGGATATACATGGATGGGAACGGTTTATAGGGAAATAGACCAAATGTGGGCAATTGGAACTAGCTGAGCTGGCACAATGGTCAGCATGGACTAGTTTGGGCTGAAGAGCCTGTTTCCATATTGAATTACTCTGTTACTGAGACTAGCAGGTTTTGAGTTGTAAGGAGAAGCTGACTAGGCTGGGACCTATTTTCCCTGGCTTGAAGGAGGCTGAGGGATAACCTAATCAAGGTTTATAAAATCACAAGGAGCATAGATTAGGTGAATAGCTAAGGTCTTTTCCCCAGCCGAGGAAAGTGCAAAACTAAAGGGCATTAGTTTAAGGTGAGAGGGAAAAGATTTAAAAGGGTTCAGAGGGGCAACTTTTTCATACAGAGGGTGGTGCATACGTGGAACAGCCTGCCAGAAGAAGTGATAAAGCTGGGTACAATTACAACATTTTAACAGGCATCTGGACAGGTACATGAATAGGAAAGACTGACAGGGATATGGGCCAAACACCGGCAAATGGGACTAGTTTAGGAAAACTGGTCAGCTTGGACAAGTTAGACCAAAGAGCCTGTTTTCATTTTGTACACTGAAATATACTCTAAACCTTGCTGGAAACTGAACAAATCCAGCTTCTCCATTCTCTCCACTTAACAGAAGGTCCTCATCCCTCAGATCACTTTCATAACTTTTTTTCTACAGTTGCAGCAAGGTGTTGATATCCTCCCTGAAATCTGGAGTCCAGAATGGGGGCAAAGAACTTACAGGCAAGGCTTAAAAATTGCTGAATAACAACTTGATACAATTTCCTTTTGTATTTTGCCTGTATAAAGTCAAGGATTACACATGCATTTCTCTTTACAGATTTCTCATCTTGTCAGAGCAGCTTTAAACATTTGAGTGCTCAAACTTGCCAGTTTCTTAGTTTCTGTACCCCCTTTGAAAGAACATAAGTTAACTAGGCTTTGCTCATTTCAACTGCCAAACTGTATCTCCTCATATTTATTTTCATTAAATTTGAACTACCAGGTCTCTATCTGTTTCATCAGTTTGTTTTATATCTGCTTGAAGTCTCAGAATTAACTGCAGACAGGGAGGTAAGACTGGTTTAGCATACTAAGGATTAGCATAACCTCTGACCTTCCAATCACGTTTGAGATGGATGGTGAATAGAAAGATAACCAAAGCCTTGAAGACCCTTAGGTTGGTCATCTTATTGTACACAAGATACAATAATCTGACATTGTTATTGAAATGGCAACTTTTGGAAATTCAGCAGTTCAAAACAAAATGTTTTTATTAAGCAGCAGATACATAATGCAAAGAGTGACTGAGAAAGACAAAATCAAAAACAAACACCAATTTCAAACAAATCAGTTATAAAACATCATCAGTCATCTTTGTATTTCATTATTGCACTTAAGTCCTATATAATAATCTATTACAATATATAAGTATATAAGATAAACATTTGACTCAACCTCTGTCAGCATTGTTATAAATAAGGAGACAGTTCCAAATGCAACATGATTTTGGGGCTAATCATTCTGTGCAGACTTTATTTTTGCGAGTACAAGGATTGGTATATTCGTAACAGACATCCAAATTCTTGTCAGCACTTTGGACACATTTCACCAACTTTACATTTCAATGCTTCTATTTGCCAGCAGAAAGCCACCTGTTAAGAAGTGCAGTTTGTAATCAATTAAAGAAAACTATCTGTAACGATTACCAGCACCATAAATGGAAAATAAAGTCTTTGCTGTTACTGTGTGTTTAGCATCGTCTGTTCTTTACGTTGTTCAGAAACCTTTGGTTCTTTGATCTGTAGGGTATGACAAAGCTATTAGGAAACACTTGACCTCTGCCTGCTTCATCTACGTGACCCATGAAGATGTAATTCAGTCCTGCAAAGATAGTGAAAATACATCAATAAGCAGAACTTTATCATTGAACCAATTTTTGACAATACAAGGTAATTAATTATTAGATGTTCTGAATAGCATTTTTATTTGAGTGGGTCATCTCAAACAGAAAGACTCTAGAATTTTGAGATTAATCTTGGAGGGAATTTAATTTTTGAGGTTCTAATGGAACTTTTTCTTCCTTTAATCATTATCTGTGCAAAGTGAGTCGAAAGAAATTATTGATTCTTTGAGAGTTTGATGCAAGTGGAAATTCAGGTGAACTTTATCTGCATTTTTAAATGACACATAAAAGAATGGCTATGCAAGGGATCTTGTCTATAAAGTGTGATACGTTGTTCATCATGGATCTCAACATGGCCAGGACTAATTCATTTGTTCCACTTTGACAGGAGATCTCTACTGTTAGACAACAAGTGACTAGAATTCGTAGCATCAGGCAGGATGAAAGGTTTCTGCATTGTATTATTCCGAATGTGTCTGCCATGAGACAGAAGGCGAAAGTGAGGACTGCAGATGCTGGAGATCAGAGTCAAGATTAGAGTGGTGTTGGAAAAGCACAGCAGATGAGGCAGCACCTGAGGAGCAGGAAAATCGACGTTTCAGGCTGGAGCCCTTCATCAGGAACATCCTGATGAAGGGCTTCTGCCCGAAACGTCAATTTTCCTGCTCCTCGGACGCTGCCTGACCTGTTGTGCTTTTCCAGCACCACTCTAAATGAGACAGAGATAGACAACTTAAGACACAAGGATAGAAGCATGGGATAATCTGTATCTCAATATAATATCCAACAAATCCTGTGTCAATGTAACTATCTATTTTGCTGCTCTTTGCATTAACGTGGCACTACTTTTCTGAAGATATTTTCCTTATTAATCTGTTCAGAGCTGTTATGACACAGCTCTCGAACAGGTGGGACTGGATCCCAGGTCTCCTAACTCAAAAGAAGGGGAGAATACCACTGTGCCTCAAGAATCATCAATGCAGCTACCAGATAGATCAATATGATTAAAGGAATAGAAGGTGGACTGTGCCTCAGAAGAGGACAGACCTAAGCCCATTGGGAAGAGGTTTATGAAATACCTGGAGATTTCTTTCTATGTTAGATGCCGTATATAAATGCAATTTGTCATTACTGTTGCATTCGATATGCATCTAGTCCAATGAAAGAAGTATTTCATGATTCTGTTTTGGAAAATGAAATAAGCACAGACAGAAGAGTAGGTGAACAATTGGGACCACAGTTATTTTCAATTTAAAAAAATGTTTAATGAAGAAGTCAAAAGATAAGGGTGTTGGGCTGAAAACATAAGGCAACATTCAGTGAAAGAAACAGTAATCGAACTCAAATTGGTTTGGATGAGAAGTTATCTGATGGATCAGCAGGAGATTTGTGATCTATAACAAAAAAGAATAAACACATATTCTATGTAGTAACAAGGGTTTTGTCAGGTATACTGTTCACAATCCTTGCATTTGCATATACTTCCTACTATTACTAATTATAAGGAGTATAGAAAGTGCAGTTGAACAGTGGTGCAGTATTGAAATCTTGTATCTTAAAATTAAAAATTCAGTACAGCTGATTGAGTTAAATCTGCTTTAATTATTTATACTGTCCAAACGTTTGATGGCGCTAACTGATTGCGTTTGTGTTCTGTAGAACAATACATAGATGATTTATAGAAATACAGGGTGACATGTAGCTCAGTGGTTAGTATTGCTGCCTCATTCCAGCCTTGAGTTTGGAGTTTGCACATTCTCCCCCTGTCAGTTTGGGTTTCTTCCGGGTTTCCCGGTTTCCTCCCACAGTCAAAAGGTACGCAGGTTAGATGGATTGACCTTGCTACATGCAGGGTTGCAGTGCGAGGGTAAGGGCTGGATTTGGATGGGCTGCTTTTTGGAGAGTTGATGGGCTGAACTGCCTCTTTCTGCACTGTAAGGTTCTATGATTTGAACCTGGATATAGAGAAAATACAATTTTGAGGCTTGTTTGATGGTATGAATGCAGAAAGTAAATGGTAATATCTGTAAACTACTTCAGGGAAACATGGATAAATTATAGAGTGGGCAGACGGGTGATTGATCCAAGTTGACATAAGTGAGAAGTAATAAATTTTGGCATTGGAATGGATGCTGAATGAAAAGGAATGAAGGGTATGGATGAATTACCAGGTTTAGGGATTCAATATTCCAAGAATTATAAGTGCAGATACATAAAACATCAAATTTATTTCATGGCTTTATAAAAAGACAAATACTATTTAAGAATAAAGAAATAGTGATAAAACACAAAATATTGGTAAAGTCTAGTGTACTTTAGTTGCTTCACTATAGAAAGATCATTAAAACCACAGAGTTTACAGATTAACCTGGATCAAACCAGATATTGGAAACTACAGCTGTGACATATGCAAAATCCTGATACTGTTAACATTTCATTCTGTAATTTTGTCAACCGATGAGCCTGATTCTAGCAGTTTTCACTCCAGATTCCAAATTATGTATTATGTACACAGTATTCCAGGATCTTTTGCACCAAGGCAAAAGAAGATTCAAAAGATTAGTTTGTTTATTTCAAAAATAAACAAATAGAGTAAAAGTCATTTTCTCTTCAGAATGAATGAAAGGCTTAACACATGTAGAACACTTAAAGAAAGCAATCAGATGTGTGGGAAAAACTGTTGGGTTGTTAAGAACATGGATTACTTCACAACAGGACATACTTGAGGCAGAGATCCAGGCAGCACGGTGGCTTAGTGGTTAGAACTGCTGCCTCACAGCGCTGGGACCTGGGTTTGATTCCTGCTTCAGGTGAATGTGTAAACTCCACACAGACATTCTTCCCATGTCTGCGTTGGTTTCCTCCGGGTGATCCAGTTTCCTCCCACAGTCCAAAGATGTACTGGTTGATTGGTCATGCTAAATTGCCCATAGTATTAGGTGCATTAGTCAGGGGTAAATATAGGGTAGGGGAATGGGTCTGGGTGGGTTACTCTTCAGAGGGTTGGTGTGGACTTGTTGGGCCAAATGGCCTGTTTGCATACTGTAGGGAATCTAATCTTTTTAAGGAAAAAAAACCCAAAACAGAACAAATTCCAGCAGAAAAGATGAAGCTAGAAGAGAACAGCAGTAGGATTAATTTTCAATTACTGTAGCAAATGATTTGCACGATCATTAAATGCCAAGTGATTCTGTTAATTGTTTCTGAATTATGCTATTTTAATTCACATTATTAAAAGCTGGTGTTGTTGCCTGAAGAAGTATCTGAAAATAACACAACTAGTGAAGGCAACTGGTTGCAGGGTTAAAGCATTTATTTCCCTGGAAAGAAACTGCTTTTGTCACTATTTCTTCCCTTCCTTCTGCAGCCAAATACCAAGATTCACCTAGCCACCACTTTTTCAATTTATTTAATCTTTTCTTCTTTGACAATATTAGCATAAATGTTTAAGGCTTCTATTTGACAATCTTACTTTAACTGAGGTGTTCACCAATTTAGGCTAATCATTAAGCATAACAGAACAAATATGAGCTTTCCAACTGGGAAACTTACCTCGTTTAATAATTGGACACTTTTTACAGACTGAAATTATTTTGACGCTCATGTTTTTCCCTGCTTGCTGAATTGCCATTCTCCCTTCTTTGAAAATATTAATAACGGAGATGGTGGTGTGAATACTGCCGTTGCGTGTTATAGCAGTTATAACTGTGCCAGTTAACACTGAAAGAAAGAAAAAATACCTAAAATTAAAATGAAAATCGAGTGAAAGGTTGCTCCTCAAATCACCTCAGGATAACAAGATTTTGAAACCATGATTTTATTGTCGTGTTTTAATTATCAATGTAAGAGTATAGGTAAAACAAACAGCACTTCATTATCCACATTCAAATCCTGATTGAAAAACTAGCTTCATTTAGCAGTGTTGGACATGACAAGAACATGGCTTAAGACAAATTTGTGGAAGTATTTCTTCTGAAAAGAGTGAATTTCTTTATCTCTAAGTTTCTCCTTTTTTTTAACCTCTGATACCTCAGGCAAATAGTAATTCACTTTGTGTGTGACACTAACTATTTGGAGTTGGTATAACTCAGTTGGCTGAATAGTATGTTAATTGGTTGTGAAGCAGTGTGATGCCAACAGTGTGAGTTCAATTTCCATCACTAGCTGAGGTTACCATGAAGGATTCTCCTTCTCAACCTCTGCCCTTGTCTGAGGTATGGTGGCCCTCAGGTTAACTCACCACCTGCTGTCTCTCTAATGAGAGCAGCCTTATGGTCTGGTAGGACTATGGTGACTTGACTGCCTGACTTGATGTAAACATCACATTCAAACTTACTTCTACATTTGGCCCAATTAAATTTACTAACAGTGGTACTATAGAGCAGTTGGGAATAGGGATTCTTTTGTAAAGATTTTTCTCTTGTCCGCATCTCCCATGATAATGAGTGGCTAACATGAAAACAACCAACTACATGGAGCACTTCCGGTAGAACCTGCTTCTTACACATTTATCTTTTGAGCAGTCAGCTAGCGTGCAACATTGGTATACATCCCATCCCCAACAGATTTAATCTGGTGCATGTCTCTCAGCTTACAGTGATGCTGAGGTCTGTTGTAGCACCTATAAGGGGCATGGTGATGTGATTAGGAATCACAAGTTAAGTGTTCAAATACCACGAAATCAAACAAATTTAATTTGGCAAATCTGATGATTTGATGCTGGGTTAGTTTTATTATTTACAGAAATCTTAGTTTTGAAGTAAATCTAGTTTGCAATCTAAACTGAGATCACAAAATGACAAATGCATTATTGTACCTTAGGGAGAGGGAATGGTTCAATGTGCCAAAGGTTGTAAATAAATAAACACCTCTCTCACACTGACAGTTCACTCCATGTTTGGTCTAAGTGTAAATCAAACTTACATCAAATGATTGTCTTAATGCCTTTAGAAGTAGTTTGATGAGCCATTCTAGTAGAAATATAATCATTAGCCATGAAGAAGGTACACCCTTCATCTTCTCAAGGTAATACATGTTGTTTTACCAACATCCTCACAACAACCTCTTTCAAAAGTGGCTGCACTAGCTGAGAGCAGCAAATTACACTGGAATCTCCCGGCCTGTGCTAATACAGTGCCACATGAGATGATAATACAACTACAATGACAAGCTTCAAAGACTTGACTTGGATGCTTCTGTCTGCAACTGCGCCCCCCCCCCGCCCAACAAGTTCTTTGCAGAACAGCTCTGTATCGTTTCCTTAATCCATTGCCCCCAGTTATAAATGAAGAAAAATGTCTGTTAGTGGAGGTGAGAAATAGAGTGTGACAACTCCTGTCCATATAATGTGTCTTGGATGAATAGGGCTATGCCAAGTGCATGAAAAATTGTAATGTTTGGGCCTGAAAATATTAAGTCATTTTATTTGACTCCGTTTGTAATCTAAGCTGTGATCACAAAATGACAAATGCACCATTGTACCTTAGGCAGAGGGAATGGTTCAATGTGCCAAAGGTTGTAAATGAATAAACACCTCTCTCACACGGAGTTCACTCCATGTTTGGTGTGTTGTTTTTATACTGTGAATCCATTCTTTTTGTAAACATAATTGCCTATTTCACTAGAAAGGATTTATGTAAAGCCCCTGATACTGGAATATAGAAATGATTGAGCTGAAGATTGTATATGGGAGAAAAACACTAACTATTCCATTCACAGATACACAGGCAAGAATGTTCTTACTAGCAAGGGAAAATATTTGGCTTACCAAAGTCACTAGCACAGTAATTACTGCGCAGCGTTCCAGTTTTTTTACACTTCAGTTGGCATGGGGGTATGGTAGGTTTCACTGCTAAAGAACAAAAAAAACAACTTTCAGTTCGTCAGGCATTGATAATCAGAAACTATTTCTTCTGATGACACAAGTTTAGAATATGTTTATTTTTCAGAAGAAGATAAAATAAACATTATTATGCTGTCATTATTATTGCAACTACAGTTTAAGTCTCAAAGTCAAAATGTCTCCTACTTCAAGGAAAATATAGTAAAAGCTGTGAAAATCAATGTATACACATCTTTGATCAAACATTTCACGTCAAAAACTGTATACACAGTATTCCATGGATTATATAGTAATGATGATTAAGATGAGTAGCTCAAACATTGTAAAACAAAACAATATTACAGATTTTTCACATCCTGCTTAATAACTTAGGGGCTGGATTTTGTGGAGCTTGCTGGTGGACGAAACATTAAGTGAGCTCAGAGAACCCTGGAAGTTGTAAAACAGATCCTGGTTATATTGGTGGAAGGGTAAGCAAGGTGGAAACTCACCGCTTATCAACAAGAGCCTTCAAAATAGATCACTTTTGATCAATTTAACACTAGTTCATCAAGATTTATTGCAGCCTCCCCAATTAAATACAACTCGCTTCTTTAACAAGGTTAGGTTATCAATGTTTTTTCAGGAGATCATAAAGACACATTGCTCTGAAATGTCTGGGGTTGATCTACTTGCAAAAGTCTTTAAAGTTTTTAAAATAAATACTTGTACAATGAAAAAGGAGTGGCCAGTTCTCCCAGCTGAGCTTTTCTCTGGTTTGGTCTGGGTGTTAACTGCAAGCGTACAGTTGTTGTAAAGCTGCTGGACCCAAAGAAGCAGGTCCATGTTGATCCTCCCTCTCTCTGACATCTCTCCTATAAGACCCTGTGTTTGATTTTTTTTTTGTGCCAAGGGGTATTTATGGGGATTGTAGCAAGTATTTGGAACAGCATCATTAAGTTGGGGTAATCTGTTGTGTTTTAATATATGTTACATTATTCTCTACTCTGTTCTCTTTCATTTGTGTTTAATTCAGTAATGTTGTAAATAAATTCTGTTTTATTTAAAACTAAGTGGTTTGACCAGCTGCATCAATCCTGGAATATCTACTTTACAACTGTTTTAAATAACTAGCAAGTTAGGGTCTGGGCTAGTTTCTTGTAATGGTTTGGAGGGGTTCCAAGCCTGGTCCATAATAAGCTGACAATCTCCTGTTTTTGGTAAACTCTGAACACTCTGGCAATCTATGCTTAGCTGATTTTATTACTAATATTTCTTTTGACTTGCAGGAGAGCGAGGTACAGGGAACTGCATTGTCTTTTTAGATCCGTTCAAACTAAGTAATCTGACACACTGAAGGGTGGTGTCTAAAGTAGGAAGTGGTCAGGCTTATAGTGTGGTTACCAAAAATTAAGGATCAGCACATAGTTTAGGGACAGTGGAGCCAGCCATTAAAGTAGAATCAATTACCAGAGTCCATAAGGAGAGAACACATCAGTGGCTACTTTAAAAGGCAGGAAAAGGGTCATAGAGATGTACAGCATGGAAACAGACCCTTCAGTCCAACTCGTCCATACTGACCAGATATCCCAACCCAATCTAGTCCCACCTGCCAGCACCTGGACCATATCTCTCCAAACCCTTGCTTCCCTCATATACCCATCCAGATGCCTTTTAAAAGTTGCAATTGTACCAGCTTCCACCACTTCCTCTGGCAACTCATTCCATATATTATAACAAAAGCTTCTTCACAAACAGAGTACCTAAAATTGGCCTAATCCATACATACAGCCAGCTGGTTCACAGTTGCACTAGTATCTAGTCACTAATCAAAATTTTGGGAGTTAGTCCCATGGTCTAAACAAAGAAAAGCATACCTAAATTCAAACAAAGAAAAAAAAACATGCTGCATTTGGAAAGAGTGCAAGTCAATAAAACCTACCTAAAACAAGTTTCAAGCCAAAAATAGAAAAAAAAATTAAGTGCAGTGCTAAGACACACAAGGAGTGCATACAAAGTAAATTTTTAAAAATAGGAAAGCACAAAGCAGAGAGGACAGCAGAAACACTGCTGAGGGTACATGCAGAGTGTCCCCATTGCAATTGGATTACTGAAATGTTACTGCACCTCAATTGTGTCTGGATAAAGTAAACAAACAGAAGGATGGATGCCAAATGCCCCACCATGAACTGGAAGTCGGCCAATACCCTATCTCAATTCAAACTCTAAACCAAGAATGCAGCTAAACTTCATAGACCAAGCAGTTCAGAGCTGGTTAAACAGGCCATGAAAATACTAATTGAAGTTCGTTATGAGGGGTAACATAGAGGTATTACCTCAGGCTTATCGAACAGGAGCAGAAAGATCTGCAAATCAATGGAAAATGCTAGATCATCAGCTGCACTTAAGGGTCAACTTTAGAATTCATCACCTGGAATTGATGTCATACCAGCAACAGCCGCAGGTTTCAATGGAACACTTTGTCAATAGATGCCCCCACAAGAGCAGCAATTAAGCTTCTCAGAAAATGTTTGGAGCAGTTAATGGATTTGGCAATTGCTTCAACACTTATCTGTGTCTCAAAAATGTCTTTTTAAAACAAATCAAAGGTCACAGCAATCTCCTCGTGGGTTTGCTCCTGAGCTTGGCCATAAACTGATGCAGACAGCAGGTCATGGAGGGGGTCATTATGTCCGGTTGCCTGCCCCTCTTCCGCAGTTATGTTCGGGTCCAGGTGTCCGTGGAGAAGGAGCCCGTGGTGTTTACCAACACCCTTGAGACTTTCAGGAAGAGGTGAGCACCGCAGGGTGTGGAGTGTTTTATTTCCCCCTCAGACTCTATTTTGATTTAATCCCTGCCCTCCCTTTCACTTTTTTTCACTTAGCATTGCCCTTTGTTGACATCCTCATTATTAATGTTTTGCAGGCTGTGAATAACATGGCATAGTTTTTCAGCTCTTGGGAAGTACTGGACAACGAAGGGTACCCTGTCAGTTGCAGGTTGTGTTTGTCTCCGAAGGAGGTCAATATCATTCCTCTCTGTGGCACATCGGGACTGGTGGTCGATGAGTTGAGGATCGTACCCCGTTCTTATGAGGGCATCCTTGAGTACATAGATTCAAAGAAATGTGCAGCACAGAAACACACCCTTTGGTCCAACTAGTCCATACTGACCAGATATCCCAACCTATTCTAGTCCCATTTTCCAGCACTTCATCCATATCCCTCATGTACCCATACAGATGCCTCTTAAATGTTGCAGTTATACCAGCCTCCACCACTTCCTCTGACAGCTCATTCCATACACGCACCACCCTCTGCATGAAAGAAGTTGCCCCTTATGTCCCTTTTATATCTTTCCCCTCTCACCCTAAACCTATTCCCTAGAGTTCTGGACTCCCCCACCCCAGGGAAAAGACTTTGCCTATTTATCCTATCCATGCCCGTCGTGATTTTATAAACCTCTTATAAATCTCCTCTTACACACAACATATACAGACAGACAAAAACACAGTTATGGGTGAAGGAGAAAAAAAATTTCAGTGGCCCCTGTCCACAGGCTTCATTGAGATAATCACTTGCTTGCCCAAAACTTGCTGTTCCTCGATCTCTTCTCCAGGTTTCTTTTACTTCTTGCATGAGTGACTGGTTCACAAATTATAAAGTCTAATTTATTTGTTAAAAGTAATCAGCAACTGGTGGGGGAAAACTGGCTTTGTTCAGACTTCAGGTATGTTTTAGAGAGAGATACCACCTTCCCTTCCAAAAACTTCTGGCAATATTGTCATAGCCAAGAGCTAATCACATTGTTGTTGGTAAGCAGATGGCCACACAAACCAATCAGCAACCTTTTGCTGGCTGAATCTCACTTTGTAGACATCCCTTAATGCCAGCTCATGTGCAACCTGCCTCTCCCTCATTGGTTGAGTAAAGCAGCAGTGTAAACAGTGCTTTTAGCGAGTGTTTGTAATTTCTTTTAAGAAGACAACTATGCCTTCCACAATCCTTGGTTTTAAAAAGTCATTTTTTTAAATTTCAGTTCAAAATCAAAAATACACAAGAATAAAAGATACAGTCTTAACCAAATTGTTTGAACTCTGCTAACAACTGCTAAATTAACTGCATACAGTTGGTCAGCGACACCTTGCATTGGTATATTAATAATGCAAGGCAACTATTGTAATTTGGCACAGACAAAGCAAACATTTTACCTGGCCGACATAACTGAACCAGCAGTGGCAAGTGTATTACCATGTATAAATTTCAGCAATGCAACTATCCACGAAATGAGGAGAATTGGTTTCTCTCAGAGGGATGAGTCTTTGCAACTTTCTTCATCAAAAGTGGAAGCTGAGCCTTTGAATATATTTAAGGTGGAGATAAATGGATTCTTGATAAAGGTGGGGGGGTCAAAGGTTATTGGGGATAAGCAGGAATGTGGAGTAATCAGACCAGCCATGATCTTATTGAATAGTGGAGCAGATCAAGGGACTGAATGGTGTACTCCAGCTCCTAATCATATAAAATATGAAACTACATTAAATTAAAAAAACACTATTTGCAGCCTGAGGAGGGGAGAAAGTGCAGCCAAGGTGACGGGGAGGTTGGGAAGGTGC
>NC_057722.1:77580174-77585397 GCF_004010195.1 Chiloscyllium plagiosum | reverse complement strand
AGGGTTTGTGGCCTACCATGATGCCAAGGGGTCTGAGTACTCCGGCAGTCATTTCCGAGATGTCTTTGATGTAGTGGAGAGTGGCTAGGGTTTCTGGAGGTGTTTTGTCTGCTCGTTTGGGTTTGTTGCTGAGAAATCGGTGGATTGTGTTCATTGGGTACATATTCTTTTTGAATACATTAGATTGTGTATGGATTTTTCCTTGATGGGCATAATTGAGGAAGAAACAAGCTACATTGGAAAACATTGTACAAATTGTGTCTCTTTCATAGTGAAGTAAATCGATACGCAGAAAAGTACTCCAGCAAACATTGTGGCAGCTTCAGCTACGCATGATTATTCCAGGTATGTGACCCAAAATCAACATGCAGCTTGCTGACTGTTTTGCTGAAGCTCGGGGCTTTATTGAATATTTTGTCAGTGAAAGGGCAATGCATATTCTATCTACACTTAGTGTATAACATGTTCCCAAAACACTTAAACACTTTGTTTCCCAATATTGAGGTCTTTGAATGTTTAGGAATAACTTAGCTGGCTACTTACTGGTTGTCACTGCAGCTGTGACCGGGGAAGTTGTTGTGCTGAGAAACTTTTTTGACCGGAATTTGTAATGAGCCAGAAATCCATCAGCGGTGACACTAAGATCCGAAAGAAACTGCACGACAATTTCATTTTCCTGGGACAGAACTGGCCTAGACCACAGCAAAGAAAAAGAGAAGCACAATTAATCGAGTTTGTAACGTAAGGTGACCGGTTAAGCAATAACTTACTATCATGATAACTGCAGAAAGGTTCGAGCCATTCAAAAAAAAACACAGGTGGATTTGGGTCAGGTTAAACTCTGAAAAATCAAGCTAAACCTGTCTCCCACACCCCATCTCCACACATTTTCTGGCTGTATTGAGGCAGGAGGTAGTTGGGTGACTCTCTCATTCTGGAGGGGGTGGGTTAATGCTTTAAATATGGCCATGATTTCCAATCCCATGATAATGATTTAACTCTGGTGACCAGGGTTTAAAGAGCTTCAGGAAGTCCAACAGTTACATTCAAATGAGAACTTGGTTCATTTATGTGCTGTGCGACAAACCCTCATCCTCACCCCAGACGCTGACTTCCCCCTCATTTTTCTTACCCTCTGCCCCACGTGGCCTTTCACACACTACTGTAGTTCTCCAAATGCTTCAGACTTCACCATGGTCAAATTAAAGCTTCCCCCCTTCCCACACTCCCACCCTATGATTAGCTTCAAAGGCTCCCATTTCCTCCACTCCGAACAAGCATCGGAACCCAAAACTTCCCTCAGCCCAGGACCCCAAGCCCTTCAATTGCACCAGAAGACAACTCTAATTGCGACACAGAAAACCATACTCCAATCTATATGAAGGGACTTGTTCAAATTCCTGAGTGCCATGCATGATTCCCTGGCCAAAACAATAGATAGATATCCTGATGATGGACCCCTGACAGTTCTTTCTTCCTTTAGATATTTGAATTACTTTCCTCCTCTCTCTTAATGATCAGAGCCAGGATCAGGGGCTCACCTTGTGCACAGTTCTAGACATGAACACACGAGCTTCTCGATTAGTGGTGCTGGAAGAGCACAGCAATTCAGGCATCCGAGCACTGTACTGTTAGAAAATCTATCAATTGTCATCTCTCTAGACATAAGTTTTCTTCACACTTCCAATATAATTCAGTCATAACAAAACAGTATCAATAAGAAGATAATGCACATGTCAGACTGTCAGGTGACAGGTTTGGAGCTTTAGTTACCCACTGAAGGGTAAGTGATATAAAAGAGCAAGAGAGTTGAAGACAAGTCATGATTTACTATGCATAAAACATTCTAGGGTTCTTAGGGATCAGAACTGAAATTTTAATTTATTCACTCTGTGAACATTGCTGGCATTGTCAGTATTTATTTTCCATCCCATGTTGCCCTTGAGAAGGTTGTGGTCAGCTGCCTTCTTGAATCACAGCATGCCCACACAAAATAGGTAAACCCACAATGTCCTTTGGGAGCGCCAGTGAAAGAATGGGCAATATATTTCCATGTCAGGATAGTGAGTGGCTTGGAAATGAATTTGCAGGTAGTGGTGTTCTTATGTATCTTCTGGCCCTATCCTTTTAGATGGCAGAAGTCACGGATTTGGAAGATGCTGAGGGTCTTTCTTTGCATCAGTGGTAGAAGAATCAAATACTTAATGTCTTAAACAAGTGCCAATCAAGTGGACTAGACAGTGTTGAGTTTCTTAAGTGTTGTTAGAACAACACTCACCCAGGCAAATGGAGAAATACTCCAACTTGTGCCACGTAGATGAAGGGGAGTCAAGAGGCAAGTTACTCAATACAATTTTTCTTGGCCTGATCTGCTCTTGTAAGCACTGTACTTGTATTGCTTATCCAGTTCAGTTTATTTTCAATGATAACCCCAGGACATTGATGGGGGGGGGGGGATTCAGTGATAGTAACACCATCTAATAGCAAAGGATATTGTTGCAGATACCCATTACCTGGCACTTGTTTAGCAGGAATATTGCTTTCCACTGTTCAACCCAAGCCTGGATACTGTTCAGGTTTTATTGTATTTAGACTTGGACTCCTTCAGCATTGGAGTCATCACAAATGGTATTGAACATTTTGCAACTGAGTGAACATGCCAACTTCTAACCTTATGAAGAAGGAAAGGTCATTGATGAAGCAGCTAAAGACAGCTGGGCCAAGGACACTACCGTGAGGAACTCCTGCAGGTATGTCCTGGGACTGTGATGCTGAGCCTCCAATAACCACAACTATCTTCCCCCAATTTCCATTGCCAGAGCTTTTGAAGATATGCTTAGTAAAATTCTGCCCTGATGGGAAGGACAGTAACCCTCACTTCCCCTAGTGAGCTTTCATTCACGTGTCGACAAAAGCTGTAATGAGGTCATGAGCCATGTGGAAACACAATGTGGTGAAACACAAACAGAACATTAATGAAAAGGTTATTGCCACCTGATTCTACTGTTGATAACCCTTTGATGGGGTGGTAATTGGCTGTGTGGATTTTGCCCTGCTTTATATGATCAAAATATAACGGAGCAATTTTTCACATTGTTGGGTTAGATGTCAGCATTAAGAATGCATCAGAATAGGTTAACTAGGTGCATGGCTTCTTTTGGAGCATAAATCTTCAGTACCACATAAATCTTCAGTACCATTGCTGAAATGCTGTCAGGACCCAGGGGTTAAAGCCTTTGCAGTATCCATTGTACTCAGCTATTTCTTGAAAGAATATGATTTTAAAAATCACTTGCCCTACTGATAGGTTTGCATTCCCAAATCTTGCAGAAGTGGGGTCAAGCAAGTGATGAGTCAACAGGAAGGGGCAATGTGGTGACATGACAGCAGCTGGAGAGATCTGGACCGAGGTTCTGAGAATATTAGCCTTGCCCTCTGAATTACAAGTCCAGAGATATTACCACGATACCACCATCTCATCTGGATTGTTCTCTTTCGAGAAGTGGAGACAAGATTTGAGAAAAATGTTTAAAATGATGAAGAATCCAAAAGTAGATAGGAAGAAACTGTTCCCTTTGTTGGAGGAGTACAAGTCTAGAGACCACAGATTTAACATGAATGAAATTTTAAAAAATCAAAGGTAAAATGTTTAGATTTGGAATTGACTGCAGAAGAGTGTGGTGGAGGAAGATTTAAAAGGGAATTGGATAAAGATATAAAACTTGAAGTGTTATGGGAAAAGAACAGGGGAGTGGGACAGGCTAAATTGATCTTTGGAGAGAACTGATACAGACCATATGCCTGCTTCTGTGCCACAGCATTCTATGATTCTATGACAAAGTAAACACTAATACGTGCAAAACTAATGTAAGATCACTTACGCTGGAGGACTGTCGCCGCAGTATTTTCCAATTCGTTTTGCTTCATCATTTTCACCACCATTAAATACAGAAACATAATCATATCGACAGTAGCTATCTCTTTCAACATCAAACTTCTCGAACTTTAACTCAATTATCTGTTAAAGATGGAAAGTAATGAATATCAAATTTTGATTACCGGTTCTGCACACAGTCAACTGCAGTGTCAGTATTTTTATATGGAGATCTTCATTGCTTACTGAACTCAAACTTGCAACATTATCTCGTTCATTATTTATTCAGACAATGCATTATTAACTTTCAATAGAATGCAAGTCATTGATATGCAAACACCCGTTACCCCTAATACAATTCACTGTGAACTAGTATTATTAATCAACAGACATCTTGCAAAAAGATACATAATGCCAACAGTGATTTAGATAATGAAATTGTCCTGACTCTGCATCAAAGTTAGTTTTCAAAAGTGAACATGTTAAAACTTATCTAACATTTGTGGACTCCAGCGTTTTTTTTGCCCCAACATTCCCTTTAAGGGTCATTGGTTAAGCCACCACATAATTGAGAAAATTATCTTGTTACTCAGACTGTGGTAAAGATATGGCAGTAAGTGCCAGGAAAGCAAAGATTAAGTTCAGTTGATAGGTCGTTGACCTAAAACGACAACTGTTTCTCTTTTCCATAGATGTTCCCTGATTGTAGAGTGATTCCAGCATCCATGGTATTCTCTTTTTGTGTAATCAGAATGTACGTGATGCAATGATCACAATCAAGCTACACAATGAGCGAGCAAGATACTTGTAAAACTGCATGATATTGATTACAAAAGGGCACATTGAGACAATAAATGTCTGTCTACTCTTTTAAACTGAAAGCAAGGCTCTCTCCACACTGTCACCATCAAGTGCTCCGAAGACAGATTCAGCACAGTACACAGTAAAGCTCTCAACGTCTCCCTACTCTTTGGGCATGCTTCCTTTCTGCAGAACTCCATGTGTCATAGTGCTGATACAAACTCCCTACTACTACTATTCTGTTGGAATTCATCATTTTAAGGCTTTGAGATAAAACCTAATTGGAACATAGAACATTTCAGCGAAGTACAGGCCCTTTGGCCCTTGATGTTGCGCCGACCTGTCATACCAATCTGAAGCCCATCTAACCTACACTATTCCATGTACGTTGATATGCTTGTCTAATGACGACTTAAATGTACTTAAATTTGGCGAATCGACTACCGTTGCAGGCAAAGCATTCCATACTCTTACTACTCTCTGAGTAAAGAAACTACTTCTGACATCTGTCCTATACCTATCACCCCTCAATTTAAAGCTATGCCCCC
>NC_057722.1:77572120-77579083 GCF_004010195.1 Chiloscyllium plagiosum | reverse complement strand
ATACACCACATCAGCCGGTTTACTCTCATTTACCTGTTTGGTCACCTTCTCAAAGAACTCAATAAGGTTTGTGAGGCACGACCTACCCTTCATAAAATCGTGCTGACTATCCCTAATCAAATTATTCTTTTCTAGATGATTATAAATCCTATCTCTTATAACCTTTTCCAACACTTTACCAACAACTGAAGTAAGGCTCCCTGGTCTATAATTACCAGGGTTGTCTCTACTCCCCTTCTTAAACAGGGGAACCACATTTGCTATCCTCCAGTCTTCTGGCACTATTCCTGTAGACAATGACGATTTAAAGATCAATGCCAAAGGCTCGGAAATCTCCTCCCTGGCTTCCCAGAGGATCCTAGGATAAATTCCATCCGGCCCAGGGGACTTATCTATTTTCACACTCTGCAGGATTTCTAATACCTCTTCCTTGTGAACCTCAATCCCACCTTGTCTAGTAGCCCGTATCTCAGTATTCTCCTTGACAACATTGTCATTTTCTAGAGTGAATACTGTCGAAAAATATTCAGTGCTTCCCCTATCTCCTCTGACTCCACACATAACTTCCCACTACTATCCTTGATTGGCCCTAATCTTACTCTCGTCATTCTTTTATTCCTTAAATACCCATAGAAAGCTTTAGGATTTACCCTGATCCTATCCGCCAATAACTTCTCATATCTCCTCCTGGCTTTTCTGAGCTCTTTATTTAGGTCTTTCCTGGTGACCTTGTAACCCTCAAGCATCCTAACTGAGCCTTCACATCTCATCCTAACACAAGCCTTTTTCTTCCTCTTGACCAGAGATTCCACTTCCTTCATAAACCACGGCTCCCACGCTCTACAGCTTCCTCCCTGCCTGACAGGTACATACTTATCTAGGGCATACAGGAGCTTTTCCTTGAATAAGCTCCACATTTCTGATGTGCCCATCCCCTAATTGAAAAGGAACACAAAGGAAGACACAGAAAATGAAACTAAGATAGGCCAATTGCGCCAATCAGGCCCTCCATTCTGTTCTACAAGTCAATTAGTAAACAGCTGATTTTCCATTTCAATGTCATTTGCCCACAATATTACTGGATGGTTTTAATATCTATAAATATATCAATCTCTGCTTGGCAATCTCTGGCTGAACCTCCACACTATGGGTACAGAATTCCAAGATTCACAACTCTCTGATTGAATAAATTCAAGAAGTGTTATGAAGAAGGGTCACTGGACTTGAAACATTTTCTCTTTACAAATGCTGCCAGACCAGTGGAGTTCCTCCTTCACGTTTTTATTTGGGTTGACCATCCTGGTTGAAACCATATAAAAGAACACAGAACAATCTAGCTTCAGATGATGGTCCCAGTGATGTGGGATAGCTAAGGCTAGCTCCAGGAGCTGAGCATAGACTAAATGAAGGCATTTGAAGATACAGCTGGTGGTTTTATAGTATCCAGAAGGAGGAGATTCTGCAGACACATACCATTTTTGTGAAGCTGATACTTTTGGAACCCAGGTTGATTGTGTACTTGTGTTGGCTGGGAATCAGGCCAAACCTTATTGGAAGAGAAGCTGAAATTCCTTGTGATGAAAACAAGCCTGTTGAAGGAATCTGTGACTGAGACTTTTGGAAAACATGATGAATGAGTTACCAAGCCAATGCATGTGATTAGTTGCCTCTGCCATTTAATGTATATTTTTCATTTTAAATTAACCATAATTTGGCTTTTAATTCAGGTTTAATTTATATTGATTCTGAGTCTGCAAGTATACGTGGTTATCCAATATATTATTTAGGGTCTGCTTTGTTTTTACTGTGTCACGTTAAAAAAATTATTTTGCTTTAAATCGTGAATTCTTGGGGATTTTCATTCTTCGAACAAATAACTGGAATTTCACAATGTTTTTTACATAAAAAGTTATAGGTCTTGCCTGAGATTGCAACGCCTGCCATATCCAAAAGAAATAAACTACAGCTTGTCTGATAAATCTGTGCAGTACAGATTGCTTAAGCATTGCATTGTAGAGCAGAGAAGGAAGCCATTGAACCCATTATGCTTGCGCCAGTTCTTTGGAAGGGTTATCCAATTAATCCCATAGCCCTGCTCTTTCTCCTTCACCTTTTATTTTTATTTCACTTTCAAGCATGCGTCTGAAGTAATATCACCACAGTACTACGAGATGATAGGGCTGCTCTCTCATTAAAGCAAGATGACTGGGGGTGGTTTAACCGGAAGGGCACCCTGCCTCAGGTGAGGGGACAGGTGGGGAAGCACAGTCCTTCACGGTAACCTCAGCCGGTAATAAACCTGGGAATTGATGTCACGTTGTTGGCATCACTCTCATGCAAACCTGCCATACAGCAAACTGAGCTAACCAACCTTATTACTGACTGGAAGTTACTATTGGATCTGCTTCCACCAGTGTATTCCAGTTGACAACTCAATGGATTTTTCAAAAACAAAGTGCCAACATCCCCAAACACAATCTGCAATAATCATGCAGAACAGGGAAAATGTATGTTCACTATATAATCACCAGTAGTGAAATGTTAAAGGTGGGGTAACTAAAGATTTCAGTACATGGTATAGATGATCATGTCCCTAGTGAAGTTTATCCCCTGTAAGTACTGCTGCAGCATCAATATCTCTTGTGGTGTGTTAATAATGTCCCTCCTTCTGGGCCGGAAGATTTGTGTTCAAGTCCTGCAGGTATGTCATTTCTGATCAAGCTGATTACATTTTCTTTTTGTTCCATCACCACATGGATAGAGACTTGCTTGGTCTATATCTTTAGTCATAAAGATACCAGTGAATGACTGCCACATCCTCCCTTGAAACTTTGTTTTCTATGTTCTTCATCCACGTAACATAGATTTTTTTTTAGATTAGATTACATTACAGTGTGGAAACAGGCCCTTCGGCCCAACAAGTCCACACCGACACGCCGAAGCGAAACCCACCCATACCCCTACATTTACCCCTTACCTAACACTACGGGCAATTTAGCATGGCCAATTCACCTGACCTGCACATCTTTGGACTGTGGGAGGAAACCGGAGCACCCAGAGGAAACCCACGCAGACACGGGGAGAACGTGCAAACTCCACACAGTCAGTCGCCTGAGTCGGGAATTGAACGCGGGTCTCAGGCGCTGTGAGGCAGCAGTGCTAAGCACTGTGCCACCGTGCCGCCCACATAGTACAAGGGTTATTCCTAAAGCAAATCCCACAACCCTCACTGTAGAATAGGCAAGGGGTAAGAAGGTACTCCATCAAAAAGGCAGTGACATGCTTGAAAAATGTAAACTAAAAGTAGTGACAAAAAAAAGATTCTAGATTTTTGCTCAGTTTTTAAAAATTCATTTCTTCTTCCATCCTTCAGTGAACTTTTTGCCATTCCATCACTCTGGCAAGCAATCACTGAACTGATTTTTAAGGTGAAGAATGTTCACCATGATGATAACACTCATCCCAGTGCTGCCCAAAAATCAACAAAATCAACAAACTTAAATCAACAAAAAAAATCCAGACTCAAGGCTCTTGTGAAATATAGAAAATAGGAGCAGGAGTAAGCCATTTGGTCCTTTGATCATCCAACTCAGTCCCCTGCACCCGCTTTCTCCCCTAACCCTTTGATCCCTGAAGTACCATGAACTATATTTATATCTCCTTCTTGAAAACGTTCAATGTTTTGGCCTAAACGGCTTTCTAGGCAGAAAATTCCACAGGCTCACCACGGTCTGGGTGAAAAGGTTTCTCCTCATTTAAGTCCTAAATGACCTGCCTCATATTTTGAGACTGTGATCCCTGATTCTGGACTCCCTGGTCATTGGGAACATCCTTCCTGCATTTATCCTGTTTAGTCCTTGCAGAATTTTATGGCATGGTTAAATAGGGCTGAGTCAGCATGGTTTCATCAAGGAGAGGTCATGTTGTCTGACAAATCTGTTAGAATTCTTTGAGGAGGTAACTGCCAAGTTAGACAAAGAAGAGCCAGTGGATGTGATCTAATTGGATCACCAGAAGGCCTTTGACAAGGTGCCGCACTGGAAGCTGCTAAATAATGTAACAGCCCATGGTGTTAGGGGCAAGGTACTGGCTTGGATAGAGGGTTGGCTGACTGGCGGAAGGCACAGAGTAGGGATAAAGGGATTATTTTCAGGATGACAGCTGGTGACTAGTGGAGTTCCACAGGGATCAGTGTTGAGAGCACAACTATCCATGTTATACATTGATGATTTGGATAAAGATATGCCAATTTGCAGATGACACAAAGGTACGTGGAGGGGAAGGTAGTGTTGAGGAAGCAGAGAGGCAGCAGAAGTTGGACGGGCTAGGGCAGTGGGAAAAGAAGGGGCAGGTGGCATACAAAGTGAGTAAGTATGAGGTCATTCCTTTAGTAAGAAGAAGAGGCATAGACTATTTTCTAAATGGGGAAAGGCTTCTGAAATCTGAAGCACAAAGGGACTTGGGAGTCTTGGTTCAGGGTTCTCTTTAGGTTAACATGCAAGTTCAGTTGACAGTCAGGAAGGACAATGTAGTACTTTTTATATTTTATTGTCATGTGTACTCAAGTACAGGAGTACAGTGAGAAGTACATGATGTTGCCACACATGGCGCCATCTTACATACCAAGGTACCTAGGTACAGAAATAACTTGTGTACTAAAGTAGTAAGAAAACCAAGATTAAAAGGTTAAGCATTTCTTCACAGAATAGTAGAAAAATAAAGGAATAGATCATAGCTTACATTAAAGTCTTTCACAGTTTAAACTAGGAAAATAAAGTTAAAAGTTCAATAGTCTTTGAGTCCTCCGCTTAACTCGCTTTGCTGTCTGTTCTCGACCTCTACCGGCACAGATACCGCAGTATTCATTTCATTATGAAGATGTGAGTATACCTTTAAGAGAGTTAAGAGCAGCAGAACTACCGGACTCAGCACCAAAGGTACTCAAAATGGTAGCAATGTAACATTGGGTCAAACCACTTGATTAGTTTGTTGCTTGGAGACAAAAACAAATTTGAATTCGGCCAATCAATTTAAATTATACTCGAAACATATCAAACTCCAATTGAGTACATTGACAATCTTAAAGGCCAATGACATTATCCGAAGCTCTGGAGTATAAGACCAGGGAAAATTGAACAGTTGAGGGGAGAACTGCCATGGCCCAGCATGTAAATAGACTGCTTGAAAATAGCTCTCTCTTAAAAGTACTTTTTCAATCAGTAACCTGTGACACAGAAATTCCTAACAAGGAGAAAAGAAGACACAGTAGATCCGAAGACAAGAACCAAGAGCTGCCTGGTTTTGAGATTAGAAGTGTTGTTTTGTAAATCTTAATTGGGAGTTTTATCAGACTAGTATTATAGAAGGGAAGGTAAAAGTTAGGTTAGAGAAAGAAATTGTAAATAGTGGTTAGTTAATTATTCGCTATTATACTTTAAGGAATAAAGTTGTTAATTTTACTTTAAATAGTCCTTGGCTACTCAGATTTTTACAGATTACTGCAAAGGATAAATCTTTTCTGTATTGCTGGTTTTAAATTAAGCAGGAGAATTTACCCAAGGTTGTAACAATTTCGAGAGAGCTAGAATACAAGAGCAGAGATGTAGTCCTGTGGCTGTATAAGGCTATGATCAGACTGCACTTGGAATATTGAGAGCAGCTTTGGACTCTGTATCTAAGAAAGGAAGTGCTGGCCTTGGAGGGCGTCCAATGGAGATTTTCAAGAATGAGCCTGGGGTTAAAGAATTTGTCATATATGGAGCAGTTGAGAACCTTGGGTCTGCATTCGATGGAATGTAGAGGGGAGATCTGATTGAAACCTGCAGAATACTGAGAGGTCTGGATAGTGTGGACATGGAGAAGTTATTTCCATGAATATGAGAGACTGGGTCCAAGGGATTCTAAAGGGATGACCCTTTAGAATGGAGATAAGGAGAAATTTCTTCTGCCAGAGGATGGTTAATCTGTGGAACTCATTGATGTTGTGGGCTATCAAGGCCAAGTCACTAATTGTATTTAAGACAGAGATAGGTAGGTTCTTGATTGGTCAAAGGATTAAGGTTTATGGGAAAAAGGCAGGAGAATTGAGTGAGAACAAATCCGCCATGATTGAATGGCATAGTGGACATCATATGTTTCATTACCTAATTCTGCTTCTGTATGCTCTTAAGGTTTCTATGCAATCTTCCCCCTCATTCTTCTAAACTCCAGTGAATATAGTCCTCACCAATGTAATCAGTTTCCATATGCCAGTCTAGTCTAGTATTTAATATCAGTTATACAGTTGAAAATATAATTTCACTCCCTTCCATTTTTTGCAGAAATCAAGATGAAATGTCACCACTTTGAGGTAGAGTGCTTTGCATTGTAAAATTTCCTTTATTCTGCCCTCAAAATATGCCTCTTCCCTAAGCCATGCACCTCCTTGCTGTATTAAGTGTAAATTTTCTTTTACCCTTGCCAGCCATCCTGTGGCATCTCTAAATGAGATGTTAGACAGAGTCAAATTGAGAACAAATTTGTGTCTTCAGCCTAGTAAGAACTGGAACACAACTGTCTAAACCCCTTTCCTGTGGTGCCCATACAGGCAGAAACCTGAAGACAGCTTCATTCCATCAGCCTAGGCTGAAATGAAATCCAGTTTCCAGAGGAAAATATTAGCATCTAACCTACTGCATCAGCTGGGCTCTATTCACACAATCATTTGTACTTCACATGTTAGACAGACAGCTCTAAAGAAAGAACTTGGCTTAAATGGCTAAGCTGAAAATATGTTGCTGGAAAAGCGCAGCAGGTCAGGCAGCATCCAAGGAGCAGGAGAATCGACGTTTCGGGCATGAGCCCTTCTCCAGGAATGAGGAAAGTGTGCCAAGCAGGCTAAGATAAAAGGTAGGGAGGAGGGACTTGGGGGAGGGCTGTTGGAAATGCGATAGGTGGAAGGAGGTTAAGGTGAGGGTGATAGGC